>NW_025764914.1:0-332661 GCF_003918875.1 Haliotis rubra | reverse complement strand
TATAAAATGTAATAGACGTAGTAGTGGGAGAGAGAGAGAGAGAGAGAGAGAGAGAGAGAGAGAGAGAGAGAGAGAGAGAGAGAGAGAGAGAAATGTGTGAGTGTGTATGGGTGGGATATAGGGTTGGTGTCACTCAGTTTGGGTTTATAGTGACTCATTGCAACATCAACACTAAGTCGCTCCTGATGTGTTATCTTGGCGACAGACGCTGAGTGATCTTGAATCAATAAAAGGCATACGTTTAATCTGTCACACGCGGGATGTTGAGAAATCGATGTCAGTAAAAATAACAAGTCTCTGTCCTGTACTTTCTAGTTCTTCCGGGTTATCAACTGTCATTTTGCAACCTTATTTGTTCGTCATTGTATCCCGATCATTGCTGATAATATCAATCTCTGTCTTCATTATTTCTACACAGCACAGAACAACCTTTACATTTTGCATTTCACTGTGGTCATCACAGTATTCAATTTCTATATTTATCGTTAGTATTTCCCATTGCTTCTGCAGTCACACAATGTTGTCATCAGTCTATCCCGTCAACACTCGATCAGTACACAATATATACAGTTGTTAAAGTCACACGTTCGGTGTTGTCAATACGTCCCATTGTTAAAGTTGTCATAACCACACATCAACAACGCTCTGATCATTGTCATGAGTATGTACCCCTCCAACAGTTCTCGTCAGCACACGACCACAATACCTATACCACAATCCTATAGAAACATAGATGTCTCCTGGCAAAGGGATGGTTATCAGTCGCTTTACAGCTTGAAAAGCGCCGTGAGGTCTTCACATCACTCAACGGCTACATTTTGCATATACATATTTGGAGGGTGCTTGAGTACACGTCCACAATATCGTCAGAGGCAATTCAGTGCGTAGAAAGATGGCGCTTCGCACACATATATATAGCAGGAAGTAAAGTCGTGAGCATACATCAAGCACCACCCACGACATTCTTCGGTGGGGTTGTTTTACAAAAGGGCGATGACGCCTCGAAGGTGAAGTCGAGCGGTGTCATCTATGAATGACTGGCAAGGGGGTGGTTATCAAAACGGCGGTATCCAGTATTGCCTATTGAGTTTGACCACTGAGTGTCCTAGGTACATTGTACTGTAATGAGATCCAACTTGCAGCCATAAGAAGCGTAACTTACACCATCACTGACACAACGCCAAAAGTTCATCTCCTGGTGATGTACCTCTATACGCGACAACGGCCGTCGGCAACGTGATGATACCGACTTCAAACAGATTAATACAGCCAAGTTCATTTTAGTGGTGTCGTCTTTAAAATGAGTTCAGGAAACTCCAGTGCACATACTGCAGTTGAGAAGTTGATACCCGATGTGCTTAGCGCCTCTTTAGCCTAATGAACGCTTTGGAGATAATTTGAGGGTATGATCGATTGTTGGTAGCAAATTGGCCTTGGATCAGGTTGTGCCTACATAAATCACATGTGTATAGCTGGAATAGTGAGGAGTACAGCGTTAAAAAAGCAAAAATATATATAAAAAACGTTTTTAAATGCGCCTGGCAAAAAGTTTTCACGGCCTTTGACGTTGATGCCCCTGACGTGTTCAGTGGGGATGTAGTTGTAATGGGATGTAGGGGTTTTGGGAGATAACTATTCTGATAAGCGCCTTGTGTGCTAAATACATCGAATATGGGTTTCGTGCCCATGCAAACAACCTTATGTGAGTCGGTGTTGAGTATTTTTGAAACATACGTGATCTTCAATTGAATGTTTGTCATCAACACTTATCTTTGTTAAAATACTTGGTGTTTTCCATAGATATTTTATGATGGCCTACTTTTTCAAGAGTATATTATAGTAATCAAAGACTAATATTCAATTTCGAGAGGTCAAGTATAAATCACTCGTTTCATTGACAGCACTGGAGTTATTTTAGAAACCGATGGTGTATCCATGGTAACTGGAACTATTTTAAGGACATCATTTCATAAGTAAGGCAGTTTGCGATAATTAACAAAATCGAGATAATTATATCTGTTGACATGGCAGTAGACATAAGCATAGAAGACAGATTATAATGACGTCGGCAGACACTTCACGTGTTTTGAAGAAGATAATTGATTTTATGCGTGTAAAGTCCCAGAGGATGGATGGGTATCTTGATAGCATCTGACACTGTCGGAAAACAAATGAATCATGTTACTGACGGATGAGTAAGGAGCAATAAAAGTAATCAGGGACAACTATATTCTAGTATAAATATGCAGTGTGTTGTATAAAAGACATAATACCAACTAAATGAATGGTAACAAAGTTTAAACAGGTTTTGAGACTGCTTATATTTTATGGTATGTCCTGACAAAAGAGTAGTGACCACAAAGTCATATCTCCGTGAATTCTGTATATTCATGTAAACAGACGCGCAGAAGTATACTGAGTCAAAAAAGAAACTTTACATTCTTTCTTCACGACGTCGTCTCCAGATTCTGTGCCAGAATCTCCAGAATCTGAGGGTAAACCTGGATTCATCGCTAAAGACGACTCGATTCCAGTCTCTCTGGGTCCATCGGAGGTGACGTTGGGCCCACAGCAGACGTTGAAACGGCGTCAATATTGGCCCACGATATGGACGTCGAGAATGGAGATTGGCAGCCCGCAACCGATTTCGAATGGTCTGTTAGAACAGTCGACCTCTAAACATCTCAGCCCTGGTTCGTGTAGCCGGCAGAAATCTGTCACGTAGGTGACGTAGGACGATTTGACGGTCTTCTGCTCGTAACGTCACACGTGGACGACCCGACCTTGGGCGATCAGAAGTGGTGCCAGTTTGTTGTAGACGACCACGCAAGTCATACACAGTACGACGGCTGCATCCCATTGCTCTTGCGACGTCAATAACTGATCTTCCCGCTTGCAACATGCCAACGGCACGTTCACGTTGCACATTTGACAATCATGGCATTTCAAGTACCGTTAGAACTGTGGTTTAAAAGTGTTTTTTTCAATTCTTGAGGCCAATGCAAACACGTGCATATGAAGAAAACTTCGATGCGAAGATCACGTGATCTACTGCACGTGCAAAACCTGATTTGGCACCAACGTCATTTGCACAACGAATGGATGGGTTTGAGTGGGTTTTGCTAACGTTTTTCTAGAGTCGAAAGATAGGGATCCCATTTCGGATACATAGATGTATCATCAGACAAAAATGTTTCATTATTTTTCAAATTACATTTTGTGAAGTTTTTTTTTTCATTTTTTGACTCAGTATATTTCTTTCTCGTTGGTAAAACACAAAATGAGTGTTTAGTTTTACGCTGCTTTTAGCAATATAGCAGCAACATCACGGCGGGGACACCAGAAATGGGCTTCACATTGAATGCATGTGGGGAACTGAACCTGGGTCTTCCGCAAACGCTTTAACCACTAGGCTACCCCATTGCCTTCTACATGTTTTTAGTAACATTCCAGCTGACCCATGAACACCCGGGTTAGAACTGGTCCTCAGCAACCCATGCTTGTGGAGATGTCCGACTTTGCTTCTGAAGGGCGAATGACACCACTGGGTGGTCAAGCTGGTGACTTAGTTGATGCATGTCATCCAATCCAAATTGCGTAGATCAATGCTCATGACGTCAGTCACTGGATCGTAAAAACACTATCCATGCATTTCCCGAGCAATATGGATGTTATTTTTCAGGGTCCATTCATTGTTGATGATGTCAATGGCTGAAATCGTCTTGCAAAGATATTAAAGACGGACACCATCTCAAAAAGCTTCTTTATTCACCCAGTTTAAGAGTATATTTCCCCTTCCAAATACTCAGTAAAACATTACAAAGCTATGAAATATGTCATGGCATTCAGCTAAAACCTAAGATGACTGACAAGGACATACGAGAAGAGTGCAAAACGAATTACAACAAAATGAGCTTAACTGGACATATCCTTTTTTGTTCACTTGAGTCCACAAACATCAGGTTCCATATTGAAAGGGGCTTCCAGTTTACCAAGAATACAATAAAAGAATATAGCCACAAACATGACACTGGTCAGATGACAGTTGATTTCCTTCTGTTTGTTTTTTCAAATCCATAATCTGCAATGTCCCAGCTATGGGATGGCAGTCACCATTAAAGATCATACTGAGCAGTATGGACATCTACTCAGTGGAGGGTACCACAAAGGCAGCAAACTAAGTCACAGACCTGAAAAACCCAGTCCAGTAAGTTGCCTCTTAAGATTAGTTTTGGGGGGTTATTTGGTTGGTATAAGGCTGCACTCAACAGTTTTCCAGCTATATGGAGGTGGTTGGTAAATAATCAAGTCTGAACCAAACCACCCGTGATCAACAGCATGAGCATCGACCTATACAATTGGCTGATAAAAGGACTTAATCGAACATTTGGCAGTACCTATCTTTTACACCCTAAGATCATGATTTGAAGTGAATGAAAAAAATATTTTTGTCTGTGTTTAGGACATGTTTATGATTTTTAAGATGAGAATGATGAAGATGATGAACTTTCAGGTTTATATACACATATTTTACTGATATTTGACATAAGCTACTCTTTGGCCCAAGCTGAGCACAAACTCATCTAGAATCATACACTTCCTCAAACATAGATTTTCAAGTGTTTTCAAACGATTACTCTTTCACAAGCTTTACCCATACTTGAGAACCTGATCATCCAATTTGACAATGATCTGCATTTGACACTGATTGGTAGAAAAGACAGAACTTGTTATCAGACACAATATATCTGAATTTCTTTGCCCCCTTATAATGTCTGAAATATTCAGAGGGTATAAAGGACAATCCTTGACCCATCAAGATCAGAGTTAGAATATTTGCCTCTAAGTTGCTTGCACATGCTTGTGGTATGTGGTGACTATCAGGATCAGATTGTTAAACTCTCTTGGCTTGGTTGATACATGGTATTGTAGCCCGATTAATCTTGCTGACTTGGTTGACACATGGAATTGAATCCCAATTGCATAGATTGATGCTCATGTTATTGATCACTGGATTGTCTGGTCCAGATTCGATTATTTACAGACCGCCACCATGTAGCTAACCAAACCAAACCTATTAATCTCAAGATTGATGCTCATGATGTCCATCAACTGGTTATATACAGGCTACAGACATAAACCTGTAATATTAGTGAGTGTTTTACAACAAACTCACCTAATCCTTATTTGATTTGGTTATATGAAAAATATCAGGACAGTCAGATAAAAGACAGATCCAGTGTCACCGCAGTTTCTGTGACAAACTCATTTTCAATTATCCAGTGAACTGTATCTTTATTCTATTAAGATCATTACCCTGGATCCATACACCACTACATTTTCAAGTGATCTCTCTTAGTATTAACTCAGCATAGAAAATTCCTTGCTCATGAACTTGAAATCAAATACCTATCAAAGTGCCTCATGCAAATGAGCACTTTCTGAACTTAAATCAAAAGAAAATATTTAAATATTTAGATAAGTAGGATTTGTTCCTGAGCTGTGAGAGGGAAATGAAAATTCCTTGTACTAAAAGGCCGTAGGTCCTATTTGCCACACTAGGCTAAGTCAAAAGAAACTTGTGATAGCACTTTTGAATGTCTATTTTTAGCATTTGCATCCACAACACTTCCCAAAACAAAAAAATTGGTGGTGAATAGGCCCTGTGTATAGATCATAAACTAATGGACATGTAACACAGTGGTCTTTGAGGATCATGTAAAAAATCATATGAAGCTCTTTATCATAATATCTTAAACAAAATCGAATTCAAGCAGTATTGGATCATGAATGGGCAAGTTGAATATATTCTGAAAGAAAATGGTATATAGTATAAACGTCATGCACAGACATTCACAACAAGTACAAAATATAACAACCACATAAAATATTATCCCGTATGCTAGTATTCAATTATAGCTGCCAATGAGTATACATCAGGCAATCAAAGCACTGGTCTCATACATAGGGCAGAAAGTGTTCCGTTCTGCATGAAACCCGCTTTTGGATTGAACCACCAACATTTGCATACATAGAGACAGAGATAGTCTTCAACCTGTTACTATATTTAATGAAACCATAATGTAACTCAATACATGAGTATCAAATAAATACTTGTATGACTGTTACTTCATTGTTCTTTAGTCATGCAATCACATTTTACCTCATTATTTGTTCCTTGAAGACACACTCAGCTACATGAAGATTTGTGCCTGAACCAGACAAGCCAGTGATTGACATTCCCAACAACAAATACCATAATGACAATAAAAGGCAAAAAAGCTGTAGTAAACTTTTATGAACCCACCACAAATTTTATAGCATCCAGACACCTTAACAAAGTTCCAAATATACAAGCTGACATCCCAAGTTGGATTCGTGGGTAGAACCTGAGTATGTTGTGAGAAGTAACTGAATGGACCCAATGGTAAGACTCAGTAATGACATGTCATCGTATTCCAATCAGCTCATGATGTCAGTCTTTAGATTGTGTGGTCCAGCCTTGATTATTTACAGGCCACCATGGTCTAGTTGGAATATTGCTGAGTAAAAAAAAGGCTTGAAAAAATACTTGTTTAGTGTATAAGCAAAACAGAACCAGTGCATTGAAAACAAAATGTGATGTGAGTAAATCAATAAAGTTCTTCCCACAAAGGAGAACCAGTTCAGCTGCATTGGAACAGAGAGTATTGCATTTGTATGTGTAAGTAGTTGAGTACATGAATATAAAACTATCTCTTCAAATACATCTGTATATGTAGCCCTCTTAAATAATAGAAACACACAAAGAACAGAACAGTGAACATCACCCATGGCTCAACACCGATAGGTCAACCCACACCTCTACCAATGAATTATTAAAAACATTATAAAGTGCCTATCTAAATCAGACATATCTTTAAGGATTTCAAAATAATGACTAAAGCCATAATAAATAAAATATCATATCTTCATTCCAGCATACCTTCCCAACACTGTCCTACATCATTTGCACATGCTGACAGTACATCTTCTACTCTAATATCACTCTGCATGTGAAGCTGTGAGGTGTAAGTCAGATTAACTGTCAGATCAGGCTGTCAGTGTTAAGGTTTCCTAATTCTTGGTATGAGTGAGGACTAGATTCAAACTAACATATCTGATTTTTGTGTCTTGAGAATATGCTTAAACAACTTTTTACAAAGTAAATGCTGCACCATTATAGTTGCTGAGGATACATTATACACCCTGTTGTTTCATCAGGTTATATGAGTGTGTTTGGGGAGAGGTATTTCCTCCGTTCACTTATAAATCACCAAATCAAGCTTCTACACAAGTGAAGCCAACTCTGTTCAAAAAGGTGACATTTGATCTCAAGAATCATTTTTCATATATTGGTCTGTCAAAGGTTGCTTAAGGTGCATTCTCATGGTGTGACTTCTAGTGACAACTTGTAGCATACGACTTGTAGTAACAACAAAGATTGTAACAACTTTGTTATTTGTGTACTTTTTTTTTAGTCGCATACAACTCGAATCACGCGAGATTTTCACGTACGACGCAGCAACATATATTCGTCGAGTGAATAATATGCGCTAGCATTAATGTCAGTCTACATATCGCAGACACTAAAAAAGAAGAAGAGAAAACCCAAATCGGTGTGTGTCCGCAACTTGATTCTTCGGCGGAACACGGCTGGAGCGTATAATTAGCTTCTTGAGAGCTTGAACAGGAAGATCCAAGGTCACTGAAGAATTTTCTCAGTATGGATAAGTCACATTTTAACAATTTGTTTCAGTCATTTCACTCTGATCTATGCGATTTGATTGGTCGAGAGCTTTGGACTTGTACTAGCAATTAGAACGAATCCTATGTCTTACAACTCAGCTGTGACTAGTTGTATGTGATTTCCCAATCGTTACGATATGGGTGTTCTCACGTCGCAACTGTGTTGCATGCTACAAGTTGTTACTACAAGTCACACCATGAGAACGCACCTTTAGAGATCAGTTGACATGACTTTCTGTGGAGGCATTCATACCGAGGTTTAACATCTGAGTAAAAGATCTCACTTTAATCTCATTGTGATGACAAAAATGTTACCACTCCAGCCCTGTAATGCCCACGTCTTAATTAGCTTGACAAAACCCACAACGTATGTAGACAAACCAAACATTCACAGTTCCTGAAAACATATTCATTGATAATACTACAGAAATGACTGCAACAGTTCAAGGAAACATCTAAGTAAACAGAAAAATGCCTCCCACATTCCATTTAAAAACATCCCAAATGAAGCTATATAGATATTGTGGTCCACTATGCTCATGGTGGAGTGACACTTCCCATATTACACTCATGGGTAATATAACACCTGTCTTCTGTGTGGTGAGCCTTTACACTACCCAACAGAAATAATGAATACACAATCATAATATACAAAATCTGTATATCATCCCATATGATTTAGGAACTAAAACAATCTAAGGCGCAATACACAGGAAACAATATCAAAGAGAAGAGATGCAGTGGTTTCTTTTGTCACATTTAGGTACTGACAAAACAATACTACAGTAGAAATGTACAGTTTCAAACTGAGGGAGAATATACAGGATGACCCTCTGAAGTACAAAACTGTCAACTGTCACAGAAAACAAACAGGTTAAGTCACAGAATATAAACAGGTAAAGAACTTCACAGAAGAAAAACAGCTGAAGTCAAAGAACATGGACACCTTAAACAAAGTCACAGAAAATAAACAGTTTATGTTACAGAGTATAAACCATTTAACAAACCCAGCCTCAGAAAATAACATGAATACATGTATATATTGATGGGGAATCAAACCCTGGTTTTCAGCTATACTAAGGTACCATTTTATCTGAAGATATATACAATGGATCTTAGTTCGTCAATAAGGAAGGTGTTATTCTTGGAAAGACAACCAACAAATACTTTTCTCTGATGATGAAAATATTATAGAGATCTGTTACATGAAAAGTGTGACTAAATAAATACAAATACAATGATAATATGAGTACAAGATCATACCTTTGTTTGAAGTGTTCAATAACAAAATCACAAGTGATCTCTGAACCAAATTACTTCAAATATAACAAATATTACAGCATATGTGTGGTTCGAAGGTATTCAATCCAAATACATGCTCAGAAATAACAACAGTATTGTAATAATGATTTTCATTTAGAAATCAACAAAGAAAAATGTATATTAAAACACTATCATTTAAGAATTATTAGAACACATTGTCGTAATGAGTATTGATATAAGTCTGATTGCCCAACTGATTTTTCAAATGAATACATAACACAACTACTATTTGTGATGTCTCGGGTCTTCTCCTTCCTCCTCATGCCTACAGTCCGTTTGGGTTCAAATGAGAACGATGAATGATTCAATAACTCGAAATAGGGATAAGTGCACAAAACATAAATAAGACACATGGTCCTGAAACCTCTGTACCCAACAGGATCTGAAATCTGACATTGTTTGGTCGATCACGGAAAAAGTTGTTTAAGAAACCATCAGCTCTGGCTGTTTCCTGACAAGTGGGGGTCATCTCACCTGGCTGTGCTGAGTTCCACCTGAAGTGACTGGGGTGCTGTTCCACCAGCCATTTGTCACCCCTCTATGTGAAGCATGAAAATAGCACAATATTACATGATGATTTCTTAAAAACATTTTCCGTGATCGACCAAAATCCCTGTCAGATTTCAGATCCTGTTGGGTACAGAGGTTTCAGGACCATGTGTCTTATTTATGTTTTATCCTTATCCTTTTCGGTTATTTAATCATTCATCGTTCTCATTTGAACCCAAACGGACTGTAGTGTGTCCCTCCACACAAACATGTCCATCACAAATATAAACCTCTTCCTCTGGATATGCCTGTGTAAAACAAGTCTGCTTGTCCTAGACTTGTAAAGGTGCACAAAGACTAGTAACATTTCCCATGATTCTGAGTTTGTACTTCAGGGAAATAAATTTGATGAATAGACAGTAACAGTATAGAGATTAATCATACACAATAACCACATGATGTACAAAGAGTGATTCAATGACATGTTGAATTGTAATCATATCCTTTACCCCAGTGTGTTATTCCTCTGCCTGTAAATCTAAATTCTCAAGAGTGAGTGAGTGAAGTATTCAGCTAGAATATCCAATTTCTGTCCCTTCAAAACCCAGATGCTGTGTTTTAAATGCCTTACTCTTAATTAATTGCACATCTTACTTACTCATTGTTTCTGAACACAAACATCTACACACAGAAAGGAGAACAATGAAAGTAATACTTGGGCTGTGTGCCAGTTTTTGTTCTCATTCTGTTGTGGGGCTGCTAGGTCTTCTCAGAAAGGTATAGTACCAGGGTAAAAGATATGATATTAATGAGATATGAATCTTTGACTAGATGAAAGTAATATAACAATGTTAAGTAGGCTTACATCTACATTCCCTCACTAATACATATTAATGTTATAACATATATCATATCCTTTGATAGCCTTTGTCGCATATGGAGAAACCTGCTATGTACAAAAAGTATTTTGCTCAATGCTTTGGCTGAGCTCTTGACTATTTAAGATTTTAAATATTAACTGTATGCCTCGATGCAGAACAAGGATGACATGTCATTCATAATCCAATCCCAATCATACATAAGCTTTGTATAACAAAAGTTAATCATTTATGCTACATAGGCCCAGTGATCTTGGGTGTTACAATAAGCTATGCAGAGTTATGTCCCTTAGAGCAATATTCCAGCAATATCACGGCGGGGACATCATAAATGGATTTCACACATCGTACCCATGTGGGAAATCAAACCCGGGCCTTCAGCGTGACAAGCGAACGCTCTAACCACTAGGCAACCCCACTGCCCCGTAGACGTGACAGAAACATATGATTCTGGATTCAAGCCTAGTTTGCCCTGGTCACTGGTATGTTACCAGGTATTTCAGCATCATGCCCAAGCTCTAATATTAGTCTTCTCCTACATCATGGTGACACACTGTGATACAACTGAAATCCTGGCATAAAATCCAACTCCAAACCACCTAATTTACATGTATGCTTACTTGTTAGCAAGAGAAACTGGCTATATGCATGCCTATATTGACACAGCAATAACTGATGGAAGACTAGGATGATCTTATAACACACCATACAAAAATTAACTATGGATATATATATAAATATACAGAGAATCTGTGTAAATATTTAAGAAATATATACCTATAAATATATACATATATAGGCGAATAAGTACTGGTACATATTTGGCAAAGGGTATGCTTGGTTTCATGGCAAGGTTCATAGAGATTTCCTTGTGATTCAGTGAAACGTCAAACAGAACAGCATGTGAAAAGATCTCTTTTTAAAAATTGTGGGACTAAAAGCACTGCCACCAGAATGTACCACTGTTTTGTGTTTACAGTGCTTACTGGGATCACTCTTGTCTCAACTAACGGAATCCTGTCAAACAATTTCACATTAGCTCCTTCTTGCAACAGCACAAGGTGTGTAATGAGACATACTTTCATCCCATGTCCACTAATGATGGCATGAAAACTAACACAGATCATACTGAGATGCTTTCAATATGGCTCAAATCCTTTCCCAATGTCTAAAGCTCTTTGCTTAAATGTCATGAGGTGCTGCACCCAAATTGAAGATAACCTATTTATTGCTGCCAACGGTATGGCTACAAACAGTGCATCTATTACTTACTAAGAACACATTTATTAAAAGGTATCCTGTGGTACACTAAATATAACTGGAATTTGGTGGTTCAGGTTGTAAGTTTCCATGCTGCACAAAGCAGATGACATCATTTATGTGTCCCATTAACAAATCAAAACCAAACGTGATCATGATCAACTCATTTTCAATGTTCTTACATGTAAAACTCATGGAAGCTTCATTGCTAACATAACATACAAATTCAATGCTAACTTAACATACAAATGCTCTATACTATCTATAGACCTGTATGGATTGTTTTGGCAAGGTTTTAATCAGAGTGACAACTATATGTAATCAGTTCCCTCAGCATGGCTGAGCAGAGTTTTATCCCTTTGGTGTTTGAGAACCATAAGATTGTATTACACCTGACTCACTAACTTATCAAAATCCTGTAAGATTCAGTGGTAACAGACAACTTGAAACACCAGTCCAATGTTCTTAACAATGTCAACTAAATGAATGCTATTTCCCTCTGAACTCTTTATATGAACACAAATAAGTCCTACATATCGCCTTCCTAGTTTGTCTACAAACTCAGATTCGTCAGTCTCAAGAATGTACAACTCACTCTTGCATATATAACAAAATCTGCTTGAAGTAAGTGAGTTTAGTTTTCCAGCAACATCACGGCACACCAGCAATATTCCAGTTATGTGGGGATTCGAACCGGTCTGTAAATAACCACTGAAGTCCGGACCAGACAATCCAGTGATCAACATCATGAGCATCGATCTTATATGGCGGTTGGGATAATGAAGTGACATGTGATCAACATCATGAGTCATCGATCAAATTGTCAGACATGTAATCAACAACAAGTCAGCTTAGTCTGACCATCCGCCTCTTACGACAAAATCTGCTTGAAGATAATGTTGATAACATGATTGCATTCTGCCTTTTATAACTGCACTGACAACATACTATAAAACAGTATTGTTAAAGGAAACTAATTAATGTCAATAACAATGCGTTCATATCAAAGCAAGATGTTATAACATCTACACTTCTCTAGATATCTATCTCAATTTTGAGTGGGTGAGTGAGTGAGTTTATTTTTACGCCGCTTTTAGCAATATTCCAGCAATATAACAGCACCAGAAATGGGCTTCACGCATTGTGCCCATGTAGGGAATCGAACCCAGGTCGTGACGAGCAAACGCTACAACCACTAGGCTACCCCACCACCCCTCAATTTTGATATTGCAATACTCATATTCATATTTAACAGTATGTGGTACAGCAGTCCAATACAGAAGAGTCCACCTGAACACCAAAACCATGCCAGCACATGTCCTCTTATACACGAATATTAAATAAATAAATACTCTTTTGTTGCAACTATGTACCTGTATAATTTAGGTATCAGAAATGCAATGATACCACGTTAATCTGGAACTCGCAGCTTCTGGATAAATACTGTCCATAACACTAATAGCCAATGGGGAATTCTTGGTTTATGTTATTCTTATTATTATTGTTATGTTATTATCTTCAGATTTATTATTTCATACTTCATAGTGAATAGAATGACTAACAAGGTTTTACTGCATTTCTTCTGAACTCCAATGTGCAGAGAATTCAATATGAAGTGTATTGTCAACAAGGAGCTTATATGTCTGTAGTCAATTTGTCATGGCAATGTGTTGTTAAACTTCAGTATATACCGGTATGTGTCAGATCTCAGTATATATGTGTGAGATCTATATGAAAGGAGATTTGAAAGTGATTGATCTACGCTTAGAAAAATACATCAACATATTCCTGTGATATTAAATCTCCACAAAGAATTTTGATTGCTAATATTAAGTATTCTGGGAATAGTTCAACTGAGTCTTGTCTTGCATAATTGCTGAACAAATGACGATGATCTATTTGGGCAAAGTTGATTTGAATGTCAATCCAGACAAAGACAAAATAAAGCAAAATGATCCATCTCATACAAGAGAATAATCCAAACGATCTACTTTGAAAAAATTCTCTCAAACAAAAATGTATTATTTCATCACTACTTGTAAGATATACTGACATTGATTGTCCTTAAAACATCAAAAGAAATATATCTCAATAACATAACAAGATAAATCAAAGAACATGTTTCAATTGTTGACAATTTGACACTTATGGTATTCAGCAGTAAACAGTCACTATCAGCAAGGGATTGTCTAGTGTGGTGTGTCTATAACACAACACCACTGATTGTTCATACAAATATGTTTTCACAAGTCAAACAATCAACTATCACAAACACACACACAAATCAGTCTAAATTCAATAAAATATCAAGTCAAGAGTGATTTCTTATTATAGCATGTATGCTTAAAGGTCACATGCAACCAAAAAATCAAACATAATTAAAACACAATTATCACTTATTCATGACATATAATATACATTGTTGATTATGAAAAAACATATAAACAAAATTATAAGCGTACAATAACAAATCAAAAGTGCAATATTTTGTACTTGGGTTTACTTCCCTTGAAACGAAGCACCTGGGATACCGAACCCAGTCAGAGCAGGTGGGTGTGCACTCAAGTGTAACGGCTGGTTCATTTGCCGATGCCCTCACGGCTCATTGTGTGTGTGTATATAGAGATGTTGGGTTTTGTAAATACATGCTTATTTTTTGTGTATAACATTTTGCAATCAACAGACATCATAACATGTCATGTGTTCAAGTATCACACCTGCCTGTCTGTGTAATTACATAATGTGACAGAGACCGAACTCGGGCCATAAATCAATGCGTTTTGTTTATGGTGTAAAGCCTGATAGGTGTTAAGTTCAAATTGCGTGTGGTCAGTGATCGAAGTTGTGTATTGAATATTGTCATTAGCAGACAGGCAGGCAGACACAAAGTTGTCAATCAAACAGACATTGAGTTTTGTCTTTGACAACGACATCAGTTAGAAATTCTGTCAACGCTAAAGAATGACATTGCTTTTAAGTATCAAACTGAGAAAGTGACTCCGTAAGAAGAACGTGTTGTGAAATAGACAAATGAAATTATATAAAAAGTTAAATCGGTAATCTACTGTCATTACATATAAAAAGCTCGTGCCTGTGAAATATCAACAAAACATTAGAAAAATAGCTCACACTAAAGCCTTCACCGAGTATATTCACCGGACAACCTGCTTACAAGCTGCGTGAACCTACTTCACTGCGCATGTGCCCAGCTGTTGAAACCACTTTTCCCCCAAGCGCTGGGGGAAAATTAGTGAAACGTTTGAACTCCGATTTCGCGCGGATGTTTTCATCGCGTTATTTTTCAACTTTATAAGTTGAATTTTCATTTTTGATGATTTGTTTCAGTAAGTCCATACCGAAAGGTATCAGAATCTGCTAAGTTGTTTTTTACGTTGCATGTGACCTTTAATGAGAGCTGAATGTAATTTTAAAAAATATTCACAGTTGTGCCTTGCTATAAGCGACTGACCATCAATATTTCACAGATTTTGTTGAAGACTTTTAATTTTTAACAAAACAGACTCTTTTCCACTAATAGTAGAAGTTAAATTGCTAACTTTTACCATATATTACCATAGATAAGCCATTCTCATAGATAAGCCGAGGTCCTAACTTGACCCCTAAAATCAGTATCAAAATGGTGTTCCGTAGATAAGCTGACCCCCCCAACCTTCGGTCATCTTTTCATACTGATCAGTTGTCAGAAATAGTGACAACAAATCCATATTGAATTACGCAAGTGTATTCTCCGATATTTTAAAATTTGGTCAGCATTATCAACAGCAATCTCTATCATATTGTGTCAGTTCATGCCTGGAAATGCAGAGTAGTTGACAGAAAATGGTGAGTGAGTGAGTGAGTTTAGTTTTACGCCGCACACTCAGCAATATTCCAGCTATATGGTGGTGGTCTGTAAATAATAGAGGCTGGACCAGACAATCCAGGGATCAACAGCACAAACATCGATCTACGCAATTGGGATACGATGACATGTGTCGACCAAGTCATCGAGACTGACCACCCGATCCCGTTAGTCGCCTCTTATGACAAGCATGGGTTACTGAAGATCATTTCTAACCCGGACCTTCAAGGCATAACAGAAAATGGATACGAATACATATTTTGTTCATGCAAAGCGATACGTCGTTTTCTTACCCCCTGAAAAAACGTTTGACGAAAGTGTAACCTGTAGATGAGCCGACCCCTTCTACAAACTGCTTGTTTTGGTCCTCAAAATTTGACTTATCTACGGTAATATACAGTAAATTACATCAAATTACTTTCAAGACAACCAGTTTACCAGAGTTACACGTTATTGCTGCAAAACCTCACCAAATTACTTTTTCAGTATTTGGGGATAACAACTTCTTACAATTTTTTCAAAAATCCCTTGTGACCCCCTAACCATGAATATCAAACTTAAACATTATTCGGATGACATATCATGAAACATGAGACTGCACATACATACATCAAGGGAGACAACCTATCAATGATAGGAGTGGTCCATTACAATCCCATTCATCCCATTCTTAGCTATACATTTTTCCATTTCCAAGAGTATATTCTGAAGTCTTCTGTCCATGGCCTTGAGATGCCTCTCAGTCACGATGGGAGAAACTGGGTCCTGGGCCAGAATTTCCTTCATTACACCACTGAGGACACTATCTTGGAGTGCTAGAAGACGCTGCCATGTGCTGAAGCGGAATCTGTAACAAAGATGCATAGATCAACATTGTATATCAAGCAGTTTGACATGAGACACTTCCATGTGATGCAGGGAATCTGTAACAAGGATGCAGATATCAACATTGTATATAAAGCAGATTGACATGAGACACTTCCATGTGATGCAGGGAATCTGTAACAAGGATGCAGATATCAACATTGTATATAAAGCAGGTTGACATGAGACACTTCCATGTGATGCAGGGAATCTGTAACAAGGATGCAGAGATCAACATTGTATATAAAGCAGGTTGACATGAGACACTTCCATGTGATGCAGGGAATCTGAATAAAGGATGCAGAGATCAACATTGTATATATATCAACAGATTGACATGAGACACTTCCATGTGCTGAAGGGAATCTGTAACAAGGATGCAGAGATCAACATTCTTTTGGGGATAAAGTGACAGTGGGTGTTGCCATGTGTTGCTAACTGTGTCACCAAAATCAAAGATATTTGACATATTTGACTTAACTGATTAGCTGCCACAAAATAGTTAACTCCAGAACTTGATCATGTTAATGCAACTGAATACATCCCAGACTATTTCAGTATTTAATGTTTCATTTATATGATTTATTATCAGGAAGTGTTTTTGAGTTTTTTTAAAATATTTAATGTCATACTCAACAATATTCCAGCTATTGATGGCAGCCTTTAATAAGCCTGGACCTATTCTGCTCCTGAATCCCCATTGGGTTTTGTCTTGATAATGTGAACTTTTAACAACAATATTTGGTAAGAAGAGACTCTAAATACATTTGTTTCATTCATATGTCAAATACATGTCAAAGAAACTGTCATTTCTTGTATCTAGGTTTGTACTGATGTTCAACAATCCATGCTTGTCATACAAAGCAGCTATACTTCTTGTAAGAGGTTACTAAAGGGATCTTAATTGATGGCAGGTAATACCATGAACAATGTCATAGATCGTTGTTGACAATTAGGGCTGGATATTGCCCTGATTCTCATATTGCAATATATTGCAATAATTTAAGAGATATTGCAATATATATTGTGATATATTGAATGGAGGGTTTCTGCCCAAGTCGCGCATCAAAAATTCATAATAGCTCTGTGTGTGTGCGACATTATGTTCTTAGTTGCTGTTACACCATACTTTCAGGCTCCCAGTCCTCATTGTGCATGGCTGTATGCCAATGGTTTACAGATAAATAAAATAAGCCTTGTCAATGAATGAGTTAACAGAGGAACTAGATAGGAATACAAAAACATTTTCCTCGCATGAAGCTAGCACTCGGACCTCGTCGACAATTGTTATTCCTGCATGTGGGAGTTTATATGGAGGTTCTGTGAAAGAAATAATAGAATTGCTTGTACTAGTCTAAAATAACTTGAAGGACGTCGAACATGATTATCTGTTTCTTAACTTTACGCAATTGGTTGCTTCAAATTCATTTCCCTTGGGCAATATTGCATTCATGCTGTTTTCTGAAGTGGTATCGTGGTATTCACTCCACAACACGGTACTGATGAGATACAGTGAGGTTACAAAGTGTTTTGGGAGAATTGGGCTGAAAAACACCGGCACAGTGACAAAGGGAAAAGTCCCTAGTGGTGTGTATGTTCCTAATGATTCCAAAATAAACTTTGCAGTTCCTGATAAAACTGTTCTGGACAGAATGAAAGGTCCTTTTGAAGACAACCAACTTGTACCTTCTTGCACATGCAGGACAGGATTGCTAAAACTGACCTAAAACAGGTTAACACTTACAAAATGTGTGTCATCACACGAAGCTCGTATTTTGGAAAGTTGTGAAGAAATTTTTAACAGTTTGGAATTTTGTGAATTAGAACAGGTTACCTAACTTCTTCCTTAAATAGCTGGTATGATGAAGTGGAACATGTTTTTATGGATAGACAACTTCTTTGTTGTAGTAGTTAAGGACAAGTTTCAGTGTAGATCCTACCACTGTTATCAGATCTAACAAAAAAAGAGTACTTCAAGTCGTTGGGTCATGATGTCAATAAGATTTGCAGTGGTCAAAGTTAGACAGATGAGACAACTCAGAGTTGGAGAAACTCCAGCACATGACAAATTTCTTGAAAAGCTGTAACTTGTGATTGGAGACATTCCAAATATGCTTTCATAATAAGTTCTCTCAAAACAAGATATATCAGTGTCTGTTCTGGCTTAAATTTTCTTGGGGTCACTTGGACCCCTTCTTTTAAAATTAGGGGTCCTCCCAAAAATGGATGGGTCCATATTTTGGTTTGTAATATAGCATAAACAACACAACACATTGGTGTAAAAATCAGATTTCAATTTGGAACTGCGAAAACATCAACAATATTAGTTTTAGCAAAACAGCTTTCTTTTGTCACTTCTCCATTTGGTGACGGCTGGTGCAAGAGAAACATCCCTTACGGGAGGCCCTAGAGCCAGCTGCATCAGCGTGTCAAGCCACATGATGATAGCCTGTTTCTGTGTGACCTCTTTATGAGGTTTTGAACACTGAAACCCCTCTCAACAGTTGCTGTTTGAAGGGGCAACAGGACAGCCACTTGTGCAATCTTGAACAGATTTGGAAATGTATCAGGGTGTCTTGACGACAGTATCTGCCATAACTGACAGATAGCCTGGATTTTCAGCAGCCTGGCTAGTAACCAGGGCAAGGCGATGAGCAACGCAGTGGACACCGATGACAGGCACAGTTGATTCCTTGTTGAGCAATGCTACGAAACCATTCTTGCGTCCAGTCATAACAGCAGCCCCATCTGACCCCACAGCAATGATTTTGGACATAGGAATGCTACGATCCTGTAATGTTTTTTGACAGTTTCTAGAAGAGTAGTAGCCTTGCCATCAGGAATTTGCACATTAGCAAGGAAATTTGTTTCAACATCAAATTCTGAATTGAGAGATCTTGTGTAGATTAGGAGTTTCTTTGTAACTGATATATCTGTGCTTTCATCAATCAATATGGATATACAAGGACTAGCACTGATTTTGTTGGTTACTGAGACACGAAAGGAATTAGCTATTGCATCTTGCATGTCGTCATCTGCACAGTGAGATGTGTATTTCATAGAGTCTGAATCACAACCTAATGTTTTTGGAAATGATAGCCCATGAAGCATGCATAATTCCATCAATGCAGCACATTTTGATGAGGCAATCTGCTCCTTTGCCAGCCAGTATATATTCAGCATTGCAGATTGAACTGCACATTCCTTGTCATTTAGCACTTTGAAAACAACTGTGGACATGTTCTGTCTCAGAGATGTAGCTTGAATAGCAGAATTGTGGTCATCAGCTTTCATGTGCCTTACCAGAGTGGAATGCCTATAATTATGGCAGCCAACAGTAAATGCATTGGTCTTGGTTTCAGAAATACAAACATGACAAGTCATACCAAGTGATGTGTCAAATCTTAACCAACTGTACTTTGTAAGCCAGTCACTTTGAAACCGTTTTTCAACTTTTGTTTCTTTGGCAAAGGTTCATTTTCCGTGTCATTGTTTTCACCAGTTTTCTCAGCTGGTGATGGTTTTGAGCAGTAGTATTGCCAAACCAACTGACTAAACTTGCCTGAATACGATGGCTTGTCATCGCTGGAGCTGTCAAATTTATGCTAGCGTAGTAAACGACTTCCTTATAAGGATGTGCCGTATTTCACAGAACAAGGTAAATAACAAACTTTCGTGGACAGTGATTCTATATTCACGTACATTGACAAATTTCAAGAATTAAAAACACAACTAGTCTGTTGTAGAATATCGAAATATTTAGAGTCGACAAAAGAAAAACAACGCTCATATTCAAGTTTTCGCATTTATTCTGTATTATACATATTCTGTTGCTTGTTCGCGCCGTTATCCCGTTTTGAAGTATACCCTTATGCGTGCCTGGCTATTTTAGTTTGACACAAGGTCGATGATGTTTTAACCAATCGCCAAGCTAACAACGTTGCCGAAAGCAGCTTCATAGGCTGTATCTGATTTGGCTGACGGAAACCCGGACGGACCATACCGCATTACATTAACATATGCAAAACTGAAAATATATGTAGGTCAAGCAACCGGTTTGAGTAGTGGTGATAAAAAGTGCGAGACAAATAAAACCGGTTTGGTTTAACAACCGGAAGAGTTTATCAACATGTTTCGCAGACTGTTCGACATTAAATAACCCAGTACGCCAGGATATGCACACACAAAGCCGTACGTTTTTGATTTGTGATATGAAATTAATACTGCTCGAGTCAATGCGTCCACGAGACCCACACGTTACGCAGGTGCGTTCAAACTCATATTTGTGCGTCCAAGACGCAAAAAAGCGCTCTTCAGCCAACACTGTATATATATACATACGTTGAATGTGTCCAAATATATCAATAAAGCGCACCTTTAAATAAGCTCTCAGTCAGGACGTTATTCAGTTACGCACTGTATTCCATACAGAGAAACAAACAGTTTCGGCTATAATCCAGTACAGCAATGCTGCATTATTGCCAGTGAATTCATTGATATCGTCATAACTAAACAACTTTGAAACATGAAAATTCACACATACATTGTAAAATCTGTTACGAATAGAATACTGGTAGCTCTTTAGGCTAACATGATGGTATATGTGAGTAAAAGCGAAAGCGCACAAGTTTGTCGAATTAGGCCCGATGCTCAAGAGGTGAAAAAACTTGTGTTTTCATTAACATACAGATATCTCGCTAATAATTACTGTAACTGTTATATCGAAATTATCTAATGTTGTAGGCAGCCTATTTGCATGTAAAATTATACTGTACTTTTTCTTTAAATACACGCTTTTTGATCGAAAGCATACCTGTTCAGACGACATATCTATGAACCAAAGCACGTAGTGCATTACAGCACACTATATCCGGTTTGCACTGTATGGGATCATACACTGTGCTTAATTCCTCAAAATGTCACATATGAAACCATTCAAACCCACAAAATGTAACCCATTTGGAAGAATATTTTGCACTTTTGGAGCCACTTACAAAGATACTCCCACTTGTAAAAAAAGTTACATGAAACCAACAGAAATAAAAGTATATTTGGCACTTTTAGAGCACATTTTTTGCTTGGAAATCAAGGGCAGATAATGCAAAGGGAGCTAACTCTGGATGACCCGATATATTGCAGAATCTGAACCATATCACGATAATCGTATCGCGAGATACTGTACCGTATATACCGGTTTATGAGTAATATTGCACAGCCCTATTTACAATATCAATCAGAGGATGTCCGTCAATTCATTATACTCTGCTCTCTTTATAAGTGGAATATTGCAGTGTTAAATACAAATAAACCTTCGCCATTCAGAAGGAATCCTCTTTTATGTAGTGCAAATACATTCGATGTAAACAGTGATTTGACAAGAGATATGCTACCATATTGTTCAAAAACAAATTCTAAATAAAAACAAATGTTTTTCATTATCATATGAATCACTATCAAATAGTGATGACACCAGGTTTTTTAAATATTTGTAGCAATGCAAGGTTTTAGCCAAAAGTGAGCTTATCCTGCCCCACAAATGGTGCCGAACATGATGCCTGAAGTCTTGGCACACAAGCGATATTTTGAACAAGCATTGTCACTAAGGTGACATAATCCCCACCATAAATTATCAAATCAAACTTAAAAAGTAATGAAAGTGAAGGTTGTAGTTTAAGATGAAGTTAAATGTCAACCAAAAAATGAATGTCATGGTGTATGAAATATGCAAATATGGTAATAAAGAAATTGCTCATCAAACTTATTCAAGAGAAGTCTTGAAAGTCTTTGAAGAAAATCCAGTGAACGGTTCTTGAGATATCTTGTTGACAATGTTATGCATGTTAACATGCTGATATCTTAAAAGTGACCTTGAAAAAAATTATGGCGAAGGTCACCAAACTCGACTGGAGCCCTGCGCTTTCAACCGGTTTTAGCAAATATTCCAGCAATATCAATTGAATAGGCTTCACACATTATACCCATGTAGGAATCGAACCCAGGTCTTCAGCGAGATCAGACAGGCGGTGTAACCATTAGGCTACCCCACCACCCTGTTGTGCCCTTTGAAAATTCACGTGAAGGTCTCCAAAATCAACCTGGGCCATGCACCTTCCCTAGATGAAGCATGGTGTCAAAAAGTATTTCTGTGACCTTGAAAAATATGTGAAGGTCACCAAAATGGACTGTGCCCTGCACCTTCCTAGATGAGGCTTGCTGTCCAATATGAAGAAAATGTCGAATATGAAGAAAATGGGTTCTTGAAGAAAATGTCGAAAATGAAGAAAGTGAACAGTTTTGAGATAGGAATAATTTTGCTAGTATTGCAAATGAACAATTTTGCTAGTATTGCAAAAAACTTTCCAGGCGTAATGACATCTCTCATTTGTTAAGCAATTATTCCGGTCCATGTAAGTTACGTGATAAAACAATGTCAAGAAGTCCAGATGTTCGGCCTACCGGGTAATTCCTTTAACACAATGTACTTACTTCACAGCAATCACTAACATATTGGCGCCTACTCACGCCTCGAAAAAGAAGTGTAGTTGACAGTAAATAGCTACGCCGATACATATTTTGTTTCGCCAAAAGTCATAATTAGTGTAACTGGACGATCACATGTCAATAAACAGCTTTGGCAGTGGGAATAGCGAGATCGCTAAAACCTCATCGGGTGACGGGTTAAATTGTTCCATGCATAATAACTATCCGGCAATACACCAAAAGCTGTCGCGATAACCTTAGTTAAGATTATAAGTATATTACATTTATAAGGCACAACCTGCAATGAAAATGACACAATACTAGAATATATTTCTATCTATAAAACAATAGTTATAGATGCTATCTTTTCAAGATCATCAGAATTCATCTCAGAATATTATCGGGTAACGCTTTAACTAAATCACCGTAGGGGAACGTGTGCACTGCACAGCTGATTGCTATTTCCGGGCGCCTGTATACTCGATACAATTACACACGGAAATCTTAATCCCTGCATCTAAGAAAATGCAAAACAAATGCAAAAACAAATTAGAACTGAATAGGTAAATAATCATTTCTAGCGATGTTTAATTGCAAATTTGACGCCTTTGGTCTTCTCTTGTATGTTCGCTCATACGATACAATGTATTGTCAACAATTAGACTTGTTTTACAAGAGGAGGACTCGCGAAAACAAACACGACGTAGAACTGGATGGGTTGTTGATCACGCGAAACATTGACGACGGGGAACTTTGTAGATTTACAGTATCAAGGGTAAAACTTAAAGTCCCCTTGTGACCTTGAAATGAAGGTCAAGGTCACCAAACCTGACTGGGATCTTTTGGATGCTGTGATGAACCTGGGTACCGAAAATGAAAAAATCTAGTCAACGGTTCTTAAGATATTCCAATTAGATGTACATATGTACGGAAGGACAGGCGGAGCTGGTTTTAGTCAAAGGTTTTAGCAATGTTTTAGCCAAAAGTGAGCTTTTCCTGCCCACACTAAAGGCACCTATAACCATGCATCCCAAATCGGTACAAATGTGATTTCTTTGCCATAGCTACAGAAAGAACACTAAGACACATACATATTTCATACAATATATAGTATGACCAGAAATTATTGAGAATTTTAGGAATATGTTTAATTGGATTTCTGGTATAAACAACCTTGACCAGCTATCAAGTGCTTGGTTTCATTCATGAGAGACAACTCTGTTAATCCTTTTCATTAGTTTGTGAATAGTTATCCCCTTTGTTTACTTGCTAGCAGACGACATTTTCAGTGACCCTCAGTATGGATGATTTAGAGAAGAGGAAGTTGATTTTAGAGTATTATAACAAGGACATCAGATCAGCTAAAGTGATTTCTGGCAGAACAGGCATCCCTTTGTTCACTGTTTATCATGTTTTCAAAAATATTGCAAATGGATATGGCATTGAGCACCAGGGAGGTTGCAGGTAGGCACAGAAAATTGACTGTCGGTGACAGGAGGCGGCTTGGTATTCTTGTTTCTAAAACAAACAAAGGAGTTTAGAAAACTTAAGGCTGGATATGATTGATAGAGGAACTGTGGCTGTCTGTAAGGAGACAATTAGAACTGAGCTGCATGCAATGGGCTGGCAGAAAAGTCAAGGAATTCCATCACCGATCATGAAACCTGAACAAAAAGAGCAAAAGGTTGAACTTGTGCTTACAGCATAGAAATTTTACCTGGGACAATGTGATTTTCTCAGATGAAAGTTCTGTGTGGCTGTTTCCTAATACACTGAAATTCTGGACCAAACAAACTGAAAAACCTTTGTATCAGCTTCAAAGTACAGTCTGAAATTTAACGTGTGGGGTGGCATATCTGTGTTGGGGGTAACGCCTCTGTGTATTTGAAGGGAATATGAACAGTGAGCGTACACAGATATTCTCGAGGGACATTTACTTCCATCTGCTCACGTGTTCTATGGGAATTTTGGGAATATTCCCCAAGAGGACAACGACCCAAAACATCGCTTCAAAGCATTCACAGTCCTGATTTCGGACCCAAAATATGACATTATTAGATTGGCCAAGCTATAGCCCTGACCTAAATCCAATAGAAAATGTTTGGGGACTTATGAAGGAAAGTGTCAATAAGAAAAATCTGACAAATATTGCTGAAATGAAAGAAGAGGTGGTCCGATATTGGGACAGCATGGACCACGACTTTCTAACTTCTTTGATCAGTAGTATGCCCCACCACATTGAAGCCTGCATTGCTGCCCATGGTGACTTGACAAAATACTAACTGTTCACCTGTCTTTGAATCTGGAGTTATGTTCTGCTAATATTCACATTTAATACGTGAGTAATGAGTGAAATATTTTTAAAAATTACAATCTTTAAATTCTCAATAATTTCTGGTTGTACTGTACTTACTTGCAGCACTGATAGAGTGGAGCCAATATTGACCTTTCATCCGCATCAGGATCCCCAAAGCTGAAAACAAAACAAATATATATATCTTTAATGAGCAACAACAAAACAAAAAGAAAGTGATAATGTGAATTTTTTTGTCTGTTTTAATCAGTAGCAACAAAAATGGGCACTATGTTAGTCCTTGTGAAACTGCCCAACAATTACAGCATCAAAAGAAATAGAAAAAAAACATGACAAGTTTATGGGATTTGCTAAGTGTCATCATTATAGGGACTAGTGGACTAGAAAGTTAATTTATATCACTGGTAGGATTTCATGACTGTAAGAAATAACTCAGTCGTACCTTTTGGCATTGTCGAGAATAAGCACCATGTTTTCTTTGCTGGCGGCTGAAGTGTTCATAATGATGGCGATCAGCATTGCCTATGAGGTAGTCAAATATTGCTGTGTCAATGAGATCGAGGAGGAAGGTGCCAGAGCTGTACATCTTCACCATCTGACCTTACTGCAGTAGTCAGAGTCGGTCTCCCATCTGAAACACACACTTTCATTCAGAGACTGCATGGATTTTGTGCTTGTACTCTTCAAACTAAGTAATATTGCAAAGATTTAGCAACAGAATATCTTTTGTTTGTTGTTTAACACAGCACAGGCTATTCCATATATATATATGACAGCAGTCGGTTAATGAATAAGTCTGACTGAACAATTCTGTGATTGATCTTATGAGCATCAGTCGATGCCATCATGGTATGACCCTATCCACTGTTACAGAGCCATTCAATTAAGATGCCTTTTATGACCATTATAGGTTCCTTGGGGATCAAATCCAAGCTGAAATGTCTACATAAATATGTCATTTTCACACCATGCAAGGCATATTTTGTAATAATACCTGCAAAATATCAAAGTAAAGGGCAGAAATGACATTTTCAATTTGGCTTCCATTTCAACCATGCTTCAAATATGATCGGAGGGGCAAGTTAAAAATTTAGATTTGTGAAATGTACTTTAATGTAATATAGATGTGAACAGGTACGAGAGGGGAGAAAAATGGGGAAAAAATCAACATTTGAACCAACATATATATTATCAGTACCATAGGAAACTATGTAAGCATGACTTACTTTGCTATGCTTTTTTTGTGTAAGTACGAGACCATGGATGTCGCGACTGTTTTAAGAGTCCACTCGCGCAAGGCAGCCACATGACTATAGTACCTTCTAATATTTGACCTTTTGCACATACTCCGTCATCTGACCCTTGCAGTACAAGCACTTGCCATAGAAACAGTTGTTGTCACCTAGGAGCAGAGACTTGGCAAGTTAGAAGTGTGTCTGTGAGTGTTTAACATTGCACTCAACAATATTCCAGCATTTTATGTTGAGTTGTGAATAATTGTGTCTGTACCTGACAAAGCCATGATTGATATCATGAGCATTGACACCCCATCCAGCAAGTCAGTAAGACCACCTAATCCATTGAGTTGCCTCTTAAGGAGGTTGGATACAAAATATCAAAATGTCAAGAAATTGCTAAATTTGGCATTATTTTGTAGAAAAATGTGTCCCAAATCTAATTATGTAATAAAAATAGCAAGTCAGCCACAGCATTTGTTTGATAAGTGGCTCTTTGTGGCACCATCTGTAAAAAAAGTAATATGTCAACAAAAGTTCTCTTTAAAAAGTAAATTGTTTAATACTTTTATTATTCAATATGTATTTTTTAATAAAGATATTTCAGTATTGATATGAAATAAGCTTTCAGGAAAATCAATTTTCAAGGTAGTATGTAAGATTTGATACATTAATTATTGATTCATCAATGAATTGTTTTTTATAATAACAAGATATTTTTATAAAATGAATTTTTATAGTAAATTCACACTAGATTAATATTAAAAATCTAAAAAATATGTTACCAGAGGGTATCAACATTATCTCCAATTAAACCTCAGGATGAATGGCATGTTTATTCAGGGGAGATAAGCGATGGTGGAAGTATGATTGAAAGGAAGATAAAGATAAATAACTGAGTAACATAATACGTGCTCCTACTGTCACATCCCTTTGCATACGGTATGCGCACAAACAAAGGTATCCAACCTCTTTAAGATGAGTATGATTTCTGGTGTCCCCCGCCGTGATGTTGCTGGAATATTGCTAAAAGCGGCGTAAAACCAAACTCAGTCAGTCAGTCAGTCAGTAAGATGAGTATGAGTTGAATACTGCCTGTTGAAGTAAAGCAGTACACAAATAAACAAACAAGCATTGTAACTAGGGCTGTGCAATATAACCTGTTTACCGGTATTAACCGGTTCAGACATGAAACCGATACGTATTGCGATACGATGATCAAACACTGGTATCTTGACATGCATTCGGAAAACTTCGTTACACTCGGAAACCTTGATGATCGTGGCAATTTTTTAACTGTGGTAATGGTGGTGGGAATGATCGTGGTGAAAATTACATTAACTGAGACCGCAAGATTTATGGATGCAAACTTCTATATTGTGTATGAACTTGACATCCACAAATCTTGCTTTTCTTAAGCATTCCACTTCTAAAGGCCCTTCAAAGATTTTACATTTAACTTGATTAAGTTCGGTATATGGTGCCGTTTTAGCCCAGAAATCAGTAGCCGTTTTTGCCAATTTGGTGCCGTTCTGCTGTGGTGCCGTTTTAGCGATAACCCTGATAAAGTTGTGTTCGTAATTTTTGTTCAAGTGTTTACGCAATGTTTTAGATCTGAATGTTTTAAATATTTACTCATTAATGACCAATGATCCCGATATGTCCTGACTAGGTCAAGTTGCTGTCTATAATCTCAGGGCTTTTATTGAGAGTGGAGAAAGTACGGTAGTTCATACTAGTAACTGCTCTGTCTATGTTTTCCTTGTTTCATTTGTGCCAAATATTATTTATATTTTTATTTTGTCATGGTTAAAAGTTTTATTAAAGCTTAATCAAGCATAGTGATTTTGTTGTGTTTTGCTTTATAAATAATCGTTAACTCGTTTATAAGTAGTTTATTGTTACAAAACTTCTTGCAATACTAGTATATTGCAATACATATCTTAATATATGCTTTTGCATCCCAATATATCGCAATATGAAAATTCTCTGCAATACCCACCCCTAATTGTAACAGCATATGATCACATAAAGTATGTAAACAGGAACAGCACTAATCAGCATGATCAGCAAAGGAATAATCATTATGCCGTTGTTCCAAATGCACTATTAATGAGAAATGTAACAATAAGCATTGAAAATTAATTGCATTCTCAAAGCCTCATCTTTCTAAATTGAGCGGGATTTGGAGGTCTTGAGTCATTATCCAATAATAGCAATACATATTTCACAAGGAATCCATAAATCTTTCCTTCCTGCCCAAACCCCTTGACTTTCATGCTTATTCTAAACACTGACACTGTGCAATGATCCATAAGGTCAGGGTATATAGACGTGTCATCAAGAAAGCAATACAGTATGCCCACAAGAACTATTCACCCATCCCCATGATTCTCAGTTTAGTCATCCGGCTGTGAAGCAATATGGTGCTTAGGGCCACATTGAATCTCAGGATGTTCTGTGAGTGCATTGAATGTTGCACTCTCAGTATTCCAGCCTTACGAGAGAGGTACATAAATATTAGAGGCAGGATCAGACAGGAGCTTACACTGCTCGCATTGCCTATCCCAACTACAAAAACATACACAATCCACACTTAAAATATGGGGGTCCGCTGTAGAAAACATTGCTTTGCATTGAGTGCAACACTTCTTCCTAGTAGGATTATCAGTTTTCCCCATGTTGTAAGGGGCGGAACAGAAACTTAGAAAAACTTCTTAGGGATTGCAGTATACATCCACACACCAGTGCGACAAGAAAAAGAATGACTAAGGAGAGATAAGTCACTTGAGCAGGTAGTGGTGCATGCTGCATGCTTCCCAGGAGTCACCTATGACGTCCTTATAAAGGGGCAGCATTGAGTGCATGGGCATATAGAAAAGAGAGGCCTAGGATTTTATATGCTGTCTGTTTCCACTCAGCAGGTCGAACTGATGAGAGAGAGTACAAGATGTGAGATAGGATAAGTTTAAAAAAGTAATATTTTCTATGTGTGAATCCCATCATGTTTAATGACATCAGATGAATTAAAACATCAGTAGTAAAGCTTAGAAATATTGAAAATTAGTGTATTGGTTCAAAATAGTAAGTTGTGTGACTTTTCTGGAATACTGTGGGAAGGCACACAATATTTCTTCGATCAATTTGAGAGGGACGGACTCTTGATCTTACACACTGATTATATTAAGGCACATGTTGGAGTAAACTGTAAATTCACCCCCGTGAATAATACTGTGAAACACTAAACATGGAGAACACATGTATCTGGCAGGGTTAGTCTGTAGATGATCAATCCAAGGCGTGAAGAGACGAAATAATGTTGACATCAAGCTACCACAGCGGTCATACCTTTGGTGAAGAATGTTGCCTTAAGTTCTGGCGTTGCTACCGGCAAGATCTCAGTCTTGAGGTTCACCCTTCTTCCCACAGCCAGAGGGGTGCGTCGGAATTGTAACACTCTGTAACATAGGCAATCAAATGGGCTAATCACTGTGTGAAGCATTATGTTCTGCCAATGTGGGAACTTCTCTTCAAGTCTCTGGGTTTCACATGTCCAGAGCATATCCTTTATGAGTCTTGGCCAGACAATCCAGAGACATCATGAGCATCAATAACAGAGTTTAAATACAATGACATGCTATTCATATGGATTTACTTGGACCATTCTCAGAGACAGATTTTTACCCAAAATTGAAACAATTGTTACCCAAAATCTGAAACAATTGTCCTATATGGGAAAATAAATATTCCAAGTTATGTTATTACAGATGCAAGTAATGTTCCCAGAATTAGGAACATATGAATTTTCAAAAATCCCAATAATGAACAAAGTAATCTCAATTTGAATGACAGGGTAATTAGTGAATGATCAACAGATCTGATATGATTAAAATTCATTCCAGCTTGACAAAAATCTGTATCGAAACGTCGAAACAAAAGAAGTTGTTATCCACAAAGTTTGCTCAAGATAATTAAAATATTGGTCTCACCTTCCAAGATGGAAAGCAGCTATTTCTGCACAGGCGATCTCTTCCACATTCAGGGTGTCCCATTGATAATATAAGATCATACCTTATTGAGGATCTGATATATATATATATGAAGTTCTTGATTTATTTTTCCGATCAAATGTGGGCCCTCCAATTTCAGAGATGATGATTTATTACCAGCTTGACAACTGGGTCCCGATACGCTCAGAATCTGTATCGAAACGCCGAAATAAAAGAAGTTGTTATCCCCAAAGTTTGCTCAAGATAATTAAAATACTGGTCTCACCTTCCAAGATGGAAAGCAGCTATTTCTGCATTGTGGCGATCTCTTCCAGCATAGGGTGTCCCATTGATAATATCGCGGTCTTGCATACCTATATTGGAGGATGCATATATATATATATATACAATTCATATATATGAAGTTCTTGATTTATTTTTTCCTGATCAAATGTGGGCCCTCCACCTTCAGAGATGATGATTACTAAGTATAATTTGTGCTCTGAGAATATATAAAATAACACAAGATCATTATAACATTACGTTAGATGGTCAAAATACAGTCCAACATTAAACATTAAAAACCAAAAGAACATAGTAAACATGGAAAAAGTATGCCAAAATTTTAAAATGGCGCCATGATATTCATAATTCTCTTTACATTATGGCTGTTATAATGTTATAATTTTGTTTAAACATCTTGAATAATTTCAGATTGGCTAAAGGGAACATATGCACATGATGTAGTTTCAGCCTCAATGGTCATGTAGTTTCCCAGGAGACACATTTTACAATATAGGTGCATGATCTCACAATGAAGAGGTCAAATATAGCCAAACCCCCACTCCCCCTACCCCCAAAAAAAAACCCCCATGAAAACAGAACATGGGTTGTTCCCAACTACTACACTTCACTTTGAACAATAACAAAGCACTGTAGCTAACAACAGATAGTTGACACTTAAAGTTGTCAACAAATGAAAGTTGCTCTCAGCATGTTTATTCATATGGGGTGGCCTGGTCGCTAAAGATAACTATGAAACAACCTATTTTGCACATTGTATCTAAACAAGCCAATGTTCTTCCTAGCGGTACAACATGATTAAACTTACCATGCAAAGAGTTTCAGGTCTCACCCTATACAGGTCGATATACTTAAAAAGGGTAATAATTTGCCTAATGAAAATTTCCATTATATACTCTTCAACAAAGAAACTTGACATGCTGTTTTGGAGTTTACTTACTGAGTGCATATAACTGATTTAAACGTGACATCATTGCTCAGTTACAGTAAAATCAAATTTCCAAAACATGATTATCCAGAAAGTGTTTGGTAAAACCAGAGAGGGCTATTAAAGACACTTGGTCAGAGTAAAATGTGTATATCTGGTGTGACCAGCATGAGCATCGATAACAGCTTGGCTGCGTGACCCATAGAAGGAAGGAGATGCCGAATGCTGTCTTGAGGAATGTTTTGATACACTTGCTGAAGTGCTGTGTGCAGTTCTTATAGTGTCTGAGGTGGCGGATTACACTGGCGCAAGCATCGATCAAGAGTATCCCATAGATGTTCAATGGGGGACGAATCCGGTGGTCGAGCATTGTCATGCTCCAAAGATCATGTTGATGTAGGGAACGACGTGACGTTGAACAGGCCTTCTGGCAAAAAGTCTGACTTTTTATAGCCATTTGCACTGTCTGGTCGGAGATTCGGACCAGTCCAAGGATTTTTTTGTGGATGATGTGGCCGTGGTGTTTGAACGAAAATATCTAAACCGGATGTAGCGGTCCTGGGCAGCAGTGGTAACTCCAGGTCAACTTGACCTGGGTCTGTCATAAACACTCCCAGTATTTGTGTATCGGGTCCATAGGTCAGTCTTTTGATTCCCATGTCGTCTATAGTGGCTTAAAGCAATGCATGTGGAGTACCATTGATGTGGCTTTTTAAAGCCTACAGTCATAGGCTTCAGCTCAGGGTGATACACAATTTCATGATGCTCGTGCAATTCATGTAGAGTACGTTTTAGCGATTCACTACAGACGTGAGTGTAACGTTACGCTTTTGTTAAACGTTTCTTTTTTCAAATGTTTTGTCGTGGGCAACTACTCCCCCACATGCTGGTATTCAGCATGGATTGGTTTGTGTCAAATATTTTCCTAAAATAGTAAAATTCAAATTTGTCCCATGTCAAGTTTCTTTTTTTGAAGAGTATATAAAACACATGCCCTTTTATGAAAACATACACTCCAAAAATCATTATAAAGAAATGATTACACCATTATGTATCAGTGTGTGTGTGTCGGTTGCCTAACACTGTATTCAGCAATATTCACACTTTATCATGTTTATAACAGTGATCTATCAGTATGTAATAAATACTCACATAATCCACAAATACCTCCCCTGTTACAACAGCCGTGATTTACCACAGGGCCGTGATTAACCACAGGGAACGCCATGTAATAACTAATGAAGATAATATATTCTGAAAGTGCAGGTAGAAAAAAGTCTAAAAATTGAAAAGCAATAAAAAACACACACCATTCTGGTTTAAAAGCCACAATTTGACCTCCTTTTAAAGTTAGAGACAGCTTAAGTTGTGTTCCTTTGACACCAACATCAGCAGCAATTATTGGTCTGGTTGCAAAGTTCTCTCAAGACTGCTCCTGTGAAGAAAATAATTATTATTAATTTACCCTTAAATTCTGTATGATAAAACTTTGTACACCATACAAAATTGCAAAAGAAATTAAAACATAACTCTGTCAGAACTGAACATAATTAAATTTTTATGGTCTAAACATACCATTGCTTTTATAGTTACCTTAATGCAACTAAGACAAAACAAGTGTTTGCCACTGATATGGCAATGTCCCCTCACGCTAAAGAATGGAATATCTATATTTACTACTTTCAATTTTGGTCACATACAAGATGCCTGAAATGACTGGTGTCTGCATAATCACCAAATGTAGGCTGTCAACATAATTGAAAACATTGGGTGCAATGTTTTATGAGATACCGTGTTTAAAAAAGTTTGAAAGCGGTCAAAGTGTCGTGGTGACCCTGAAGATAAGGTCAAGGTCACCCAAATAAACTGGTGTCTGCGTAATCCCCAATGTAGGCTGTCACCAAATTTTAAGACATTGGGTACAACAGCCCATGAGATAACGCGTTAACAAGTGTTAAAAGTGTGCAAAGTGTTATGGTGACCTTGAAGATAAGGTCAAGGTCACCCAAATAAACTGGTGTCTGCTTAATCCCCCAATGTAGACTGTCACCAAATTTGAAGACATTGGGTACAACAGTCCATTAGATGTTGCGTTAACAAGAGTTTGAAAAATGTTCAGTGTCATGGTGACCTTGAAGATAAGGTCAAGGTCACCCCAATCGACTGGTGTCTGCGTAATCTCCCAATGTAGGCTGTCACCAAATTTGAAGATATTGGATACAACGGTGCATGAGATATCACTTTAACAAGAGTTTGAAAAGTGTTCAAAGTGTCATGGTGACCTTGAAGATAAGGTCAAGGTCACCAAAATCGACTGGTGTCTGGGTAATCCCCAATGTAGACTGTCACCATATTTGAAGACATTGGGAAGAACAGTTCATGAGATATCGCGTTAACAAGAATCAGCACGGACGGACGGACAGATGCTGCTGAATACATAGTCCCCCGTTCCACGTTGCGGTGGGGGACAAAAAAGCAGTTCATAAACATGAAATTTTGCCAAAATGTATTCACATGATCATTAAATAGGTTCCATGTGAAACCTGAGTGCTGTAGATATGTTTAGGCATATACCCAACAGCCAACACATGCAAATACTGAGTAAGGAAAAAGAACAGCATCATGGGTTGCTTGTGATATGGTTGTAGCCAGTGATTTCATCTATACCCAGCTCTAGAGGTTATCACAAAACGTGTTATATTTTCTTACCCCATATACCAGTACTCGGAAAAATATTGCAAAATGTATGATTGTATACCGGTACAGAAGTAATACTCCTTTGTGAGGCATTTAGAAGTTGGAGCAGTAAGGATGGATAACAATAAATGGATGAACAACTTTTTATTGCAGTGAAAGCTCTCACAGTAATAAAGAAGTTGATCATCCATACATTGTTATCCATCCTTAGAACTAATAGAAGTAATACCATGCAGTCCTAATTAAAGAATCCATAAAATGCCACAAAAGTGCACTTTCATTTCTTTTCTTTCACTCAGGATATACTAAGAGCACAGGTGAGGGCTCCATTTGACATTCGCATTTGAGGATACCCAGATAATTATAATGGTCTTTGCAATACATGTATCTCCATCGTTTACTGAATGCATCTATCTTTGGCATCATAAACATTTACAAACAGGGGTAAAATATCCCTGTGTCTGATGTCTAAGAAAAGTGAATTTTCATTTCAGGTAAAGAAAATCTGCTATCACTACCATAAGGGTAAGTGTGTGATTATAGTTTTACGCTGCTTTTAGCAATATTCCAGCAATATCAAGGCGGGGGACACCAGAAGTGGGCTTCACAAATTGTACCCATGTGGGAAATCGAACCCGGATCTTCTGCTTGAGGAGCGAACGCTTCAACCACCGGGCTATCCAACCACCCCACTACCATAAGGAACATAGCTAAATGTTTATACTGGAATTCAGGTATCTTTGATCAATAGTGTCCAGTGCACTTGAAATTCAATGACGACATCAGTTATTCTTATGTTTATAGAATGGGAATCATATGGCTCTCATCTACCGTTATTTATCACTTTATTTAGTCATACATCTTTCAGACGCCTCACATGTTAACTGCCCATTTGGCTAAGTCTTGGGTATCATGTGCAAGTCTCCTGTTTCAAAATCCTTATCTGCCTCTGAACTTCCTACTGAGTGATATAATATAATATTGGTGCACAGTAATGTGTAAATTCACTCTCAGTACATGACTCCTGATTCAACTTACCTAATTCTGGAACCTTTTCTGGATGTATATGCCTATTGTCTATCCACTTGGCTGCAATTGTCCATGGAGACTGTCCACCCAATGAATATTTCCAGTCAACTTTGTACTCCTCCACCTGGCTTTTAATCACCATCTCAAGGGGCACTACACCTCCATCGATCAGAGAATTATCACTATCCTTTCGTTGTCTCCTTATCTCTGGTTCCAATATCTTGAAGGACACAAACAGCATGAACGCAGCACAAGCAAAGATAACTAAACGCACTTTCAACTTCATCATGTGGCAGTCATATCCTGCAACGCTTCTATCCTGAAAAATAATATACATGTTAGTGAAAATTAAAAAAAAAAAGGCATGCAATAAATGTTGGTATGCTGTTTAATTTAGCAATATTCCAGCGGTATAATGATGATGTAGATGAAGATTAACACAATGCCATTTAGAAAGAGGTCAAATGTAACATGTTATATTTGGGATAACACTTTCTTAGTAAGTAGTACAAGTTCTAGTATTTTTTTGGGTTGAGTCCCATCCAGGATTCAAACCCACACACTCAGACCACTTTCTAAATGGCATTGAGTTAATCATAGCTTTTTCGGCCATGATTGCCATGCCAATTTACACTTATCAGAAGGGTACACAAAGTCCATGAGTCTAGACTACCAGTTGTCCGACTTCCATTTTGTGGAAGTCGTACGGTGGCTGAGCGGGTTAGGCACTGACTTTGTGTGCTGGCGATTAGGTTCCTGTCTCTTAGGGTGTGGGTTCGAATCCCAGATGGGACTCAACCCAAAAAGTACTAGAATCTGTACTTTACTGAGAAAGTGTTATCCCAAATATAACATGTGATGTAGATGACGATGGACTCGACTAGGCATCTCCACAACTGGCTACCCTGCAGTGTCCGGATACGTTTTCTCTGGGTGACAAACACTGATGACTGACTGACCAATACTTGTTAAATGCTGCACTCATCAATAGTCCTGCTCTATGACAACTGTCCATAATTATGGAATGAGATTGGACCAGACAATCCTGTGATTGACAGGCATGGATCTACCCAACTGGCATAAGATGAAATGCATCAAACAAGTCGTGTGAGTCCTCAACCCTCTACATTCAGTCACCTTTTACCTATGGCGTAGTCACCTGTTATGACTTGCATCGAGATGTTAATCATCAGTTATAACCTGGATCTTCATGGGTCTGGAATGATCTGATGTTTAACAATAAGGAAATGATAAGTCTAGTTTATTTCCATATGAGTGAAATGCTACTGGGTAAAATTGACAGTTGATCACTGGTATTTCTGAGCTCAGTATGAGATCCCTGCTCTATTCCAGTTGTTTATGCAATGTCTGACAGATTCGTTTTTTCCCTAAACCCATTAGTTGTACAACTCCTTTGAGACACATTTAGAAGTTGGGACAGTAAGGAAGGATAACAATATATTAATGAACAACTTCTTTATTACACTGAGAGCCTTTGTTTCTGTGTAGGTTCTAACACGTTTCATCACTTGTTTGATAACAATATTAGAGCCTACACTGAAACATCACACTTACCACTGATAATTAATTTTAAGATAGTAGTGAATGAGATACATGTTTTATTCTAGGTTTCATGCAAAGTGACTTGCAATAAAACAATATGAGAGTCAAACATTTATTTTGAAATTCATAGCATACCTACATACCTACCTATATCTTTCAGATATTTTTTTTTCTGTTGGTAATGCAATACATGCTTTAGTTTACAATCGACAGACTCTTTTTTGAGTTACAATCATCATTGTGCACTTTTAAATAAATTTGGGGACACATAATGAAATTATCTACACATTTTTTGTGTGTGTCTTCACAGGTAGTCAGAGGACTCATATCTAAAAAATATATATTCATCGTTACCATGGTTATACAAAGACAGCCATCCAGGGCTACTTATTGCCCCTTTGTAAGGTGAATAACAGGGTTGGATAACATGACATATATCATATGTTTACCTTTAGAATACAATTACCATAAACTTTTTACAAAAGTCTTCATGAAGTTGTGTTAATGTATTCTTAAACAATGTTAAAGTGCTTAGTTAACATAATTTAGGCTCATACCTCACAACAAAGTAGCTCGAAGATAATAGACATGTTTTGCTCATTCTTCACAATGCGTTATATGAAGATTATGGATATCTTGTGTCTGTTGACTAAATTCACAAGACACTGTGCCTACCATAACCTCATAAGTTTCCCATCACCTATTCGACCTTGAAGGGCTAATCCCAAGGCAGATATCATCCTTAAATAGTTTTGATACAAGCAAGTGAACATTTCAGCTTTCAGTGCTGTGACTTTTATGCATGCCCAAGTTGACTACAAAAGTTGTACAATTTTGATTTTCGGGAGCTGATAAAAGGCATTATAACTTAATATCAGCTGAACAAAAGATGACAACAACATTCCCTTCCATTACAACAGCAAGGCAACAGTGAGCCACGTCAACATCTCCGAATCCCAGACTCGGGACCGGGCCTTATACTGTCATTAGTGTCAAAGTATGTTATTGGTAAATCCACGGAAAAGATAATTACTAATAATCAAACAATATATAGAACAGCCTTATAAAAGAGTGAAACATAATCACAACCTAATAAAATAGCAGGTGGCCACACGTAGCACTAAGTCCATGCATTGGAATGCCTTGCTAGCGATTTCTGTTCACGTCGTCTGCCATGTTGTAACCGGAAATGGTGGGTATGTCAAAAGTGTAACTATGGAAATCGTTTCCGGAATACGAATACTATATCAGGATGTCGACAATATTTAGATTGTGTTCTTTATCGATGCTGTTATCAATCTTACCATCAGCTCCGAGATTCCGATGTCTGTATGATTGAAGAGATATGTCTATAAGAAAGAACACTCACTATGCTGAAAGCATTACTGTACAAGTAGATAATTGAAAACACATTAGCCTACTTTTAGTTAGTTTTAACAGCTCGAAGTCTTGAAAACTGATTTGCTGATCAAATTCGACGTGTTTCACAGCTACTCATAATGCTGGTCTGATACCGGATATATCTGATTTTAAAGGGGAAGAGGTAGATATCTAGGGTAACTGATTATTAAAACTGTGACCAACAACTCGTGTTATTCCGGGACAAGCCGAATAGCGACTTCTTTGGAGGTTACGGAAATGGGCGAGTGGTGACGAATGCCACCTACTGTCTCGCTGTTCTTACATCAACCACATTTAAACCTGCCAACACCACCATCTAACGTGACTGCCAACACATTAACAATGTATTTATAATTTATAATATGGATTCAAATATTGAAAGATAGGAAACCAAAACTCCATTGTGCCTTTTATAGACCTTACAAAAGCTTTCGCTACAGTTTGGCCGAGTGGGATTGTGGAAAAATGTCAATGATTGGTGGTGTAGAGGGTACATTCCTCGATCTTGTTTAATCCATCACATGACAATAATCACAATATCCACATCACTAGTACAATGTCACAAAGATGAATCAAACCTATTTCTCATGTAACAATGGCGTCAGACAGGGGAAAATCTGTCACCATTATTATTAGTATTATTCTCCAGTTTCATAAATGAAATTGAATCTCATTTACTTACTTCAGACTGTAATGGTGTAAATCTAAACTATTTAAGACGAGGATTTGGTGATATTTATAAAGTTACTTTTATTATATGCAGATGATACAATATTATTTGATGAATCGCCAAAGGGATTAAAGATGCGTTGGACTTATTTAGGGACTATTGTGATTCATGGAAGCTAAAAGTGAACATAAACAAAACCAAAATAGTAATATTTCGGGGAGGACCATCAAAACCATTTACAATTATTTATCACTTCAAAGAACAATAAATAAAAACGACAATCCCTGGCTCTCGCACGTTAAAAATATATTAGACAATACTGGACTCTCGTATGTTTTTGAAAATCCCCCAATTTGTACAACCCAGTGCCTGGTCTCAAAAGCTGAACATATTCTTGAAGTTTAATTTATCCCAAAACTGGCAAAATGACATTATTTCTTGTCCCAAAGGGAATTTATTACCAACACCTGATGCCATTTCCTAATTTTGATGCATATCTCCTTTCAAAACGTGTGTATGGTGTTTGTTTGTTGTTTAACGTTGCACTAACCGAAATTCCTTAAATATTCCCCCATAATAAATAATCGAGTGAATAAGAAAATACAGTGATTGACATCATGAGCACGGATGAACTCAATCGAGATGCGATGTCATTATCTATCAGCGATTCCGTTAATGTCGCCTCTTGAACGTTGCTGGGTTACGGAAGACCAGTTGCAATCCTGGTCCGAAAGAGTTGAGAACATCGATAACTTGGCTTCCTTAGTTCATACCCGTGAAGATCCGGGGTAGAATTGGTCTTCAGTAACCCATGCTTGTCATAAGAGGCGACTAACGGGGTCGGGTGGTCAGGCTCGCTGACTTGGTTGACACATGTCATCGTATTCCAGTCGCGTTGAATGATGCTCATGCTGTTGATCACTGGATTGTCTGGCCCAGACGTTTATTTACCGACCACCGCCATATAGCTGGCGTTAAACAACAGTCCAACCAACCAACCAGCTTTAGTTCATGTTGCATATGTTCATGCTGTTCGTGCTTCAGGACCATTCAGGAGGATGGGATTGCAATGATCTTGCCATACCAATCCAGGTATATTTTACACGACTGTAAATAACGCTTTGAGGTTAAATATTCAATCCAAATCCAAACCTCTACTGGTTAAAAGCGTCCGCTCGTCAGGCCGAAGACCGGGATCTATTCCCCGCATGGGTACAATGTGTGAAGCCCATTTCTGGTGTCCCCGCCGTGTTATTGCTGAAATATTGCTATTTAAAAGCGGTGTAAAACCCAACCTCACTCACTACTCACCGATTCACAGGCGGGATGAAACAATTCAGCAACCAGGAAACACACAATTCTGATTCCATCCAACAATTCCCACTTCTCCCGACTACTGCCTTTTCACATTCTTCCAGTGGCCTGAACTGAAATCGGTATCCAGGATGCGCAGGCAATGGTTTTCTGAGGAGGGAAACTATCATACCGCTTGGAACACTCTTCCGCTAGTAGCTTACCGATCTTTTAGCGTGAAGAGGATAACAAACGCTTGTCGTATTTATTATAGATTATAGCTAAAATACATGGAATTATCATGAAACTGCCCTCCCATTATCAAAGAAATTTGCGGGCCGCTGATATTGGACCGCCTCAACCTTAACGACGGGCCACTATCAGTTCTGTTGTCAAGTGACGTCATAGTGGGTGCATGGGCTTCGGGTTCATTCGACATTGGCTTTGGACTGGCACACATATTCTGGGGCAAACAAGTCAAAACAACCCGAATTCCCGCAATAAATAGCGGCAATATTGGCTTTCTCGCTGGTGCCAACCTTAACAATTGCACTATTAACATTGCTGTTGGACCAAAACCGAACACTGAAAACTGACGTGTGTCTGACATAGTTTGCAGGCTATGGTCTTGTCAAAGGCCAAGGTCGAATATCGTCACGTTATGTTGTGACGTCCACTTGAATTGTTCGATGACGTAATTAACGTATCGCCACCCGTCAATCAAACAAAATGACATGACCAATGAGAAACGTCAAATTATTCAATCTGCATCGCGTTGCCGTCAGCTGACAGCTGACCACCATTTTGTCCGACATCAGCGGTCTGGCGGACTTTTCAAAAATATATCGACGTTTACAGTCAACTTTTTGATCATGGTGAAAAGGTGTAGCTGGGGTACCTGCAACTCGGACACGCGGTACCCGGAACGACTTGCTGGTGGTATCACCTTTATTCCATTTCCCAAGCCTGCCAGAAATTTTGACAAATGTCAACGATGGATACGTTTGTGTGGTCGCCCCAAGTATCAACTGAACATGGACATACTTCGTGACCACAGCCGAGGAAAACATTTCTTCGTATGTACAAAGGTATGGAAACTAAAATTGAATAACATCTTAACCAATGTTCAAGTTAATGTAAATTTAGAAATCTTTGACTTGGTAGACTTTCAGTGCTTTTTAGTTGTTATATAACCAGTTTACACCGATTTTCACTGATTTAGTTACTAATGTTTCACCGCGTGGTATGTCAAGGACAGACGATGTCTGTGTTTGAGCATACGATTTCAGATACATCCATGTTGTTTTTCGTCGTTTCTATAGACTAATAAATGCGAGTTTATTTACAGCACTTTGTTGATGGAAAACCCTCCAAGACATTTCCGGACCCTGCGTCTGCACTACCTCATGAACAAAATGAAAATCCAAAGACAGTAAGACCACGACCCAAACCACGCTTGCCATTTATGGGCGACAGAAAAAGGAAAGTTCTTCTTGAAACACACAGGTAAAACATTGTTGCCTTTATACTTACTGCTCACAAAACACGACAAAACCATTGAAATATAAAAATCAAACAAATCCTTGTTTATTCTGAGAGTATCACAGAAAGTTAGTAAAGGTAATGTCACACATTTAGATCCTTTGTAGTTATGAAAAGACAGAAGTATCACGTGCATCACAAGATCACAATCATACTCAAGTTCTATTCATATAAGCATGATGAAGGGACTGATATCACCTGCAGCAGGTGCATATTGACATCTAATTGTTCCAGGTAAAACTGTGTTTCACCCAAGGCCCATAATATTGAGTGATAATACACAATAACTCTGAAGGATTCAAAGTATTCATTACAATCCATCATAAATATTAATACATCAACATGGACATTTGCTATAACCACTGAGATCAGCCACGACAGTGGTTCTTTTAAATATGTTTAAATACAACATTAATTTACATGTACATTTAACCACTGAGATGTGACAGTGGTTCTTTTAAATATGTTTAAATACAACATTAATTTACATATTTATAGATGTTTTTTACATGGCATGGCCAGACACAGCCATTAGTCCCCTATCCAGAGATTGCTAATATTTCATACAGAAAAGATGACTTCTCAAATATAGAGATAATGTATGAATCAGATGGTCCAATATCCACATCCAACTAGTCCATTCATACTTGTCATTTCTCTGATGGCCACAGTGTTTAAGAATATATTCTTACTCCTTCATCAGCTGGGAGAGGAATAAAACTAGGAAGCAGATGGCAATATTACATGTGAAAGAACAACAGTCATATGATGTCAACTGTGGGCACTTAACAAGTGAAGCCAAAAGTTATTTATCGCTGAATTGTAATAGCAATAAACACATATATTAGAAAAGTTAATCCAGGCATAAATAGTCCTGATAGGTAATCAAGAAGTTATAGGAAATCGACAAAGATGGTAACCATTTAAAGGCTGTAACACATTTGAGGTTCAGGTATAAGATAATTTGGTCTTCATCTTCTTTTTCAGATGTAATCATGATACAGATGTTTCTGATTCACCAAATCAAATGGATATGGAACATCCAGAGCCTACAACCATGCAGCAGGAATCTGATATTCTTGTCCAACAAACTGACACCATGGGTAATTTTTATGAAGTCTGTTTCCCTGCAAAGTATGGTTTGAAGTGATTGACATATGTTTGTGACAGACTTTCAAGCAGAGTCCTGAAGGTATTCCTATCTGGATATATCCGTTCAATGTTAAAGTCTTGTCTGGTGTAGGTTACAAAGTCACAAAATGGTGCCCCAGTTACAAGTAGTTGGCCCTGTACCTGATACCAATGCCTATCACCTCTCTTCAAGTTGTAATATTTTCCTTCTTTTTTCAAAAAGAAACCAGTCATACAGGAGGCTTCATTAATGGTCAAGTCCCTTACAGCATAAGGACACTTAATTTCCACAATACCAGAAACAGAAGTGTCACACACTATATAGCATCAGGGGTGGCTCCTATAAATGGAATAGATGGGTTTACAACAAAGCCAATGTCATGAAGATGATTTTGAGTTTTTTCATGTACATTTGTTTAGCTATTTTCTCATTAGAATTCCCATAAGTTGTTGGATTGGAGGAAAATTTCTTTTTGTCAAAGGTGTTTCTGATAAATGTGTCATTGATTTGTTTTTGCGAGTCATAAGCAGACCAAAGTTTGAAGCAGTAATTCGCCCTTTCCTCGCTTTGTACCACAAATCAGACTTGCTTTGAGATCTTGTATTTTTTTCTAAATTATGGGACTCGTCAACTGAAAGTTCTAAATCTTTCCACTGATGTTTTAAAGTTGCAATTGAATCCAGTTCGGGTAAGTTGTCATCTTTTGGAAATGTGACATCACCGCACCTGTCCTCCATCTTTGGAACCACTATTGGTCTAATTAAGGGTGCCTGTAAAGAGAAGAAGCCAGTTTATTCACACTTAGTTTCATACAAGGGAGGTAATAAGGCTGTTTTTTACTTCTTAAATCTCAAATTGAAACAAGTATGTTGTGGGTGCTATGTGTTCATTCTTAACTTATTCTTTTGTGTGCAAAGCATTTTTAAACATTACAACAAGTCAGATTGATAATAGGTAAGTCTGTTTCAGGCCTAATAATGAGTTTGGTGCCCTAAACTAGCCAGATCATTTCTTCTCTGTAGAATGTATTATTGCTTGAAACAGTTGTAATTGCTTTTGCAGGTCTTCTGCCACTGGATATGCTGGCTCTAGCTGCAGAGAACAAACAACTCAAAGAAGATATGGCCAAACTGATCCTAGAAAAGGAGGAGCTCATGCGTGCCCAGCAGATCAACACCAAAATTAGTGCTAAAAATGTTAAGCATGATGTGTATTCTTTTTGTAAAAATATAGAGAAAAAAGATTACAAGTATTACACAGGATTTCCCTACGAACAGTTTCAGAAAATATTTAAATTTGTTGTCCCTGGCAATGCTGATGATGAACCTTTTCAATTTACCAGAACAGTTAGCAGTTTGAAGTGTATGGGTCTTGAAGACCAGCTTTTGCTTGTTCTGATTAAACTTAGACAGAATTTTGATTTTAAACATCTCTCAAAGTTGTTTCTGATATCACCCCAAGATTGCAGTACTGCGTTTTCAAATTGGATAAATTACTTATATTACAGGTTTGGATCTGTGTCAATTTGGCCTCACCGTGATGTTTTGCAGCAACATATGCCTTCAAAATTTCGCCAGGAATTTCCAAACACTTTCAGTATCATTGATGGAACAGAAATAAAATTCAGAGACCCTCTTCACTGACAAGGCAAAGTCAAGCATATTCAGATTACAAATCAAGTACTACCCTGAAAGGTCTCATTGGTGTGGACCCAAGAGGTTCAATTACATTCATATCAATGCTGTTTTCTGGGGCGATATCAGACAAAGAATTAACTGAAAAAAGTGGTTATCTGTCCCTCCTCAGAGAAATGGTTAAGTGTGGGAAACTTAAAGTGGGAGATGGTCTGATGGCAGACAAGGGCTTTAATATTGAAAAGGAAATAAGGGCCACTGGATTACGCCTCAACATTCCCCTTTTGCACCAGGTATAGGTCAGATGTGTGTGTCTGATGTGGCAGAAACAGTGAAAATTGCAACACACAGAGTGGTGGTCGAAAATGCCATTGGAAGGGTAAAAAAAATCAAAATTGTTGGTAAAAAATTGCATTTAAGTTTGTTTTCCTCAGTAAATCAAATTTGGTTTGTGTGCTGTTTCTTGACCAATTTTATGCCATATTTAATTCAAGATAAAGATTAATTACTTGATGTCCAAGAGTTGATCCAACAACCTGAGGACCTATTGGTGTGTCAACTGTCTGACTGGTGCTGGTACATGTATCTGTCAGGTATGAAATAGGGAATCTCTTCATACTGTGCAGCAGAGACATGTCAGACTCCTGTATTTGAACTTTCCTGCAAGTACAAAAAGTATTAGTCACAAATATTGTATTTGTGTATGTTAAAAACTTGCAATGTCAATGAATATTTTGTACGTGCTCTTGTTCCTTGTTCACTTAACTGAACTGTAATATTTATGCAAACAACTGCTCAATAGTCATCTGATATTGCTTTCTAAACTGTGATGAGTATTTTCTACCTGTGGAAATATCTGATGATCATGGAGTAAAAATGTCATATAGGTAATGCTTGCATTATGATACATCATTTTCATAAAACAAGTTCAGAATCTGAAATAAAACTTTAAGTATATAATAACATCACCTGTTGTCATTGAATGTGGCCATCACAGGTCTCCTTTTCCTATTAAGATTTCCAGGCCTGGCAATAATTATCTGTGACACTGCTTCAGATTCAATCTTTGGTCCCCTTGGTTTATCCCACTGCTGAGGCAGGCTAGTGGAAGAGGGCTGTGAAGGAATGGCTTGATAGCCTGATATCTTCCAGCCTTCCAGTATCAGGACAAGTGCCAGTACATGGGAACACTTTCCACTTGCACTGAAGAGAATAGGGTGAATAAATTTGTTACAGAACTGTGATTGACAGGAATATATAATATATAATATAATTGAGAAGAAAATACATTTACATGGTTTTATTCCCGCAATGCCTAATAACAGATATTACATTTACCTCTTACATTTATTACAGAATCTGTTTCTTTCACGATGATAGAAATTTAACGTAATTATATGGGATAACATGGGTTTCATTGTCAACAACTGAAACGGCCAGCACACAGACGTGTAATTGATTTGATATCTATATATGCCGCTTATAAAACCCCAACAGATTTATGCCATAAATTGGAAAGGCACCCGAAGTTATTACGTGTACTACTCACCCACATTTGCAGCTACAATGGGCGTCAGTGAACGATTTGTGAATTCTGTCAAGGGACAAGTTGATTACATGAGGAGCTTCGGTTTTCCGTTGACTTCTATAAATCCTCCCGCAAATTGACACGATATTATCACAACATGAATGGAAAGTAACGGAATGAAGGTATGAGGCCGAACTAAAAGCCACTCCACGTTGTTTTTGCCGCAAAGTAGGTTCATAAGGCAAATATTTCGGGCCAATATCATCGGGAATGTCTCTAAACGATATCACGACTGCCATTTTGACAGTTGGTTTTGACAGCTATGTTGTCGGACCTTTTGAGAGTTATCTCCCTTTCTTTTTGGGGGCGTGGTTAACTCTCCACTGGCGATCCGTTAATTTCAGTCACTCACTCATGGACGTATCTGTTGCAGTTACACACCCATCCGACTGAGGCAATTTACGTCAAGTAAGCGCCAATAATGCCATTTCATTCTAACTTTCCTATCCCTACGATGATGCATACGGCGTGTATGTCAAAGTATAATTCAGCGAATATTGTCCATTAGCTAAGCAATATCGATGAAATTGTCGGTTTATTGAGGTAGAGACATAATGGACGGAATTGGCCGTGATTAGTTCAAAGGCTGTTTCAAAGAGGGGCGGCGAGGTAGCCTAATGGTTAAAGCGTTCGCTCGTCACGCCGAAGACCCGGGTTCGATTCCCCGTATGGATAGAATGTGCGAAGCCCTTTTCTGGTGTCCCCCGCCGTATTATTGCTGGAATATTGCTAAAAGTGACGTAAAACTAAACTTACTCAACTCACTGTTTCAAAGATTGTTATTTATGCTGTAATATATCATGTTTGCAAAATATAAATCCTGATGGAAACATTAGTTACGTCCTCATAGGTTTCATTGTCAGTAATGTTGTATGATAGTAAAAAAACAGCTTTGGAGGTAATTGATGTCCGACGCATTGTCAAAGGAGTAAATGTAAAGGAATGCCGAAAAATCCAAACAATCCATTGGCATTGCTCAGTTCACTTGTTTCCTGAACCCAGCAGGTATGGCTAGGATAACGAGAGATCAACGACAACAAGCCATTTGACGTCAAGACGCTGGTCAACGTGCTGGAGTCATTGCTAATGACTTCCATTGCGGCGTACGAACGATAGAACGACTGAGACAGCGATACAACGCCACCATCAACACTGATGACGGTCCACGTAGTGGTCGACCCCGTGTAAGAACACAACGCCAGGACCGTCATGTCGTCCATCAGCACCTTTCGTTAATCGAGCCATAGCTGCTGTGTTCAGAAAACAAGTGAACAATTGCTATTCAAGCCGGTAATATATGCCTGAATGCTTGCATGGTTGTCGTACACCTCGATTTCAATGCTGTATTTGGGCGAACTCTTCCCTTTCAACAAACAAACACATTTCTAACCACAATCGCAAACAATATCTATTGGGCAAAACAGGCTGTACGACCACGATTAATGTTTTCCATAAACTTGACTTCCGGTGAATATTTAAAATAAATATGTTCAAATGCTCCATTGATGCTTAAATGTCATTTCCAATATATGACGACGCTTCTTTTGCCTTTCAGTATATATACATACATAATGATAAGTTATCATGTACAATCACAGAATGTTGCATTCAGACACACGGAAAGTACAATTTACAGTCCCATCGGCAATATTTAAGCCAAATCGTGACTAAAACTAGCTTCAAATTGACCATAAATACATGTAAGTTATAAAAAGCCTGTCAACAAGAATATCACAGTTAAGAATGTAAAACTAGCATATAAATCCAACATAATTTAGTTCCAGAAGACAATACACTATAAGAACAGGCTATAGATTGCCAACAGCTGAAGGTAGATCACCATACTAGGGACCCTGGTGACTTACAGTACATTGCTTCATGCATAGACCCTAGCTGAATTTACACCATCCCTTCAGTCGTCAGCAAGTTTAGACACTCTCGTTATACATTAAAATAACATATATTCTACGGTTAAAAATAATGGTATGTTTAAATTTACTTTGAATGTTTATGGACTTACGTACCCTCACAGAAGGACAATACATTAAGTTACAGCTCTAAAGGAACATTTTCACGTGACCATATACGACACAGAAAGGATGTGGATTGTGAGCGACCATATAAGGTTCCGCAAACAACATCCATGTGTGCCAGTTATGAAATATCTATTATTTTGGATATATTGCGCACTCAGCTTCGATGCATAAGTCACTAAGTGATGCAAAAGCTCACAAATTGTCTTTGTCATCAATATGAAAACGAACGTTGTGCTCGGAAAAAAATTGAGAGATTTCTAATTTGAGAGATCACTTTATGTAATCGTTGCAAGCGTTTAGATGTTGGTATGATGAAGAGGAAAACAACTTCTTTATTGCAATATATGCGACGTTTTGGTGGACACACTAACATCTGGGCTAAAGCTGGTCTTCAGTAACCCATGCTTGTCGTCAGAGGCGATTAACGGGATTGGGTGACAAATGTCATGGTATCCTCATTGCCCAGATCAATGCCTGTAGTGTGAATCACTTGATTGTCTAGTCAGACTCGATTATTTACAGACGGACGTCATATAGCTGAAACATTGTTGAGTACGGTGATAACCAACAAACATGAGGTCACGTCGCCATGACGACGATTATTCTTGAGCGAGAGAAAAAAATGCATTTTCTTCAAGAGACCTGTAAGGCAGGTTTGCAAGTAGCATGTTTACGCCTTCACGGTCGTTGTGTTGACAAACAATATCGAAATGTTAAAAGCAGTACAAAATGAATAAACTCGCGTCATTGTTAATGTATGGTGAAGTATGTCCAGATAAACCACGTGGAACATGCTGAGTGCGGCGTTGAACAACAAACCAACCAACCAACCAACCAACCAACAAATCTTTCAGAAACTGTTCAGTGGCCATATTGAAGATGCACATGTAACACCTCAAAAGTAGACGCAACGATAATGCTGAGTTGATGTCTGTCCAACAAAACAGTGCCCTCATGAGTTACAGCTGTTTACATAATTATGCAAAATGTGTAGTTGAATCTGTGGCACATAATTGCATACTTGATGTAGATGGCTCCTGGATGACTTCGACTCTGCTTCAAGGAGAGTGTGTAACAAGGACGTTCTTCATATATCGAAGAGATCGTGGGGTTGCCTAGTATTTATTTAAAGCATTCGTCAATACAGAAAAGTCAGTGACGACACACTGATTACTAAATTTGTTCCAGCTCAGCTTGCGTTACCAGTAGATTCTGGTCCTGTTGTAGCTGTCTACCCATCTCTCCCCTCTTGGTCTAATGTTGACAAGCTTACCGAACAACTGATCATGGCAGAACGGCAAAGTTGCGCTGTCTTGAAACGTCAAAACGTGCAATGGATTTTTTTCTCCAACGTGAAATTATATCCCTTACATTCTTAAAGGAACGGTGGTGTAGCTTAGTGGTTAAGGCGTTCGCCGTCACGCCCAAGGCCCGGGTTCGATTCTGCTGCAGTTCCAGTGTCCCCGTCGTGTTATTGTTGGACTATTGCTAAAAGCGGCATGAAACTAAACTCACTCACTTCAGTGGTGGAAATTTACTGGGATCGGACTATATTCTGTGCGAAATGTATGCATGCTGTAAGGTAGTGAAGAAATGTATCTATTGTGTAAGATGGATGGCGAAATGTATATATGGTGTAAGGTAGATGACGAAATGTATGTATGGTGTAAGGTAGATGACGAAATGTATATATAGTGTAAGGTAGATGGCGAAATGTATATATGGTGTAGATGGTGCAGCCGACTCAGCCTTGGTATCGTGTTTGGCGAGCAGTTGTGACACGGCACCCATGAACTCGCGTTCGAATCCGCGGGCTACTTGGGCCGCATCCTTCGCGGTTAAGGGTTCGGTTTCTTTGTAGCGGCTGGCCATGTCCACGACGGTTAGGGCATACTTGTACCTACTGTCGTGGGGTAGGAACAGGAGGTCTGCCTGGTGGGCGCTATTGGGTATGGTAATGCCGAACCTTCTTTGAGGCACGTAGCGTGGTGCCGGTAAATAGATCTCCCACAGGGCTTGTTTTTTAAGCCACGCTTTGGCCTCGTCTGGGGGTACTCGCGCGATTTTAGCCAGCTTATGTACGGCGCTAGCTCCTTTCCAGTACCCACGCGGGCTGTAGTAAATAGCCTCAAACTTTCTCTGGTTCCGTGACATCGTTGTCGCCCTGACAGGGTATTTATATATACACCTATGTTCTTGGTTCAATTTTCTCATACGCCCGTACGCGTACGTGTTGATCCCGTCGATGGCTATGCAACGCTTCGTGTCCATCGGCGACAGGGACGTCTTGTTTATCGTCAGTCCGTATATCCTGTGCCCGTCGCTTGTAAGCGTGTTCATTTGATGCCTGAAGGTGCGGGTCTTGAACAGGGCATCCTTGAATCTGTCGTGTTTGATTTGTTGTTTCACCACGTACTTCTTGACACCCTTCGCCTTTCGGAAGTCACCATTGTCAGCCTTCAGGATGGAGTACATCTTGGGCCTCAAGCCGATGAACTCGGCTATGGGCGTGCCGGCACATTCGTCCTTCATCTTGCCGAGCACTTTTTTATTTACTGTGCTGTGTATGGCATTGTCCTTGGGGTGGTCGCTGGTGTCGTACAAATCGAGGTGTTTCTTCATGTCCTCGTACACGTCCTCGGTTCGAATCTCCATCAGCAGGGAATCCATGTCCGTGTACAGCACTTCACACCTGACGCCATACTGCTTCTTGAGCTCGTTGTAGTAAAAGTCGTACATCAGGTGTTTGGATAAATCGAGGATGCTCATCCCAACGTAAACAGGCAGGTTGAATTTGATGTGGCTCTTCTTCGTGTCGGTGAATATTTTGCTCCGGTTAAATGCCGGGCTGGCTATCAGTTTCCTGAGCTTGTCTTCCTCTTTCGACCGAACCAGCTTCACGGTCACTCGTTTCCTCAGGTTCTCCATAGTCTTACCGAACACCGAGTTGTTCATGAGCATGTACAGGTTTTTCTCAAAGTCACTGGTGGCCTGCTGTCGCAGGTCCGTGTTCATTCTGATGTAGGGCTCCATCCAGGGGCTCTGGTCGAACACGAGCACCCTGTGTATTTTGGTCAGCCTCATACCCAACGACAGGTACAGCTGCAGGTTGTGATAGTGCACGATGTACTTGGTCTTATTCAATAAGTTGGGCACGAGTTTTTCAACGTCTGCCACCCGCCCACCCAGCAAGTTATGTTGGTACTCGAACATCCTGTCTGGGTTAACCCTCAAACGTTCAGGGGCTAGCTGTTGTGGAATGTGTGCAATGCCTTGGGGTATTCAAAGTCCACTTCGAGGATATAGCCTTTGCTCGAATCCGGCGCGATGCTCATAGCATCGATTGGTGATGCCCATTCGAATCAAGCATGATGCAACATTCTAACACTATTACAGCATGATGCAACATTAAAACACTATTACAGCATGATGCAACATTATAACACTATTACAGCATGATGCAACAATTTAACACTATTACAGCATGATGCAACATTACAAAACTATTACAGCATGAAGCAACATTACAACACTATTACAGCATGATGCAACATTAAAACACTATTACAGAATGATGCACCATTATAACACTATTACAGCATGATGCAACATTCAAACACTATTACATCATGATGCAACATTACAACACTATTACAGCATGATGAAACATTATAACACTATTTCAGGATGATGCAACATTATAACACTATTACAGCATGATGCAACATTATAACACTATTACAGCATGATGCAACATTATAACACTATTACAGCATGATGCAACATTCTAACACTATTACAGCATCATGCAACATTCTAACACTATTACAGGATGATGCAACATTATAACACTATTACAGGATGATGCAACATTATAACACTATTACAGCATGATGCAACATTATAACACTATTACATCATGATGCAACATTAAAAACTATTACAGCATGATGCAACATTACAGCACTATTACAGCATGATGCAATTTTATGACACTATTACAGCATGATGCAACATTATAACACTATTACAGCATGATGCAACATTATAACACTATTACAGCGTGATGCAACATTATAACACTATTACAGGATGATGCAACATTCTAACACTATTACAGCATGATGCAACATTAAAACACTATTACAGCATGATGCAACATTGCAACATTATAACACTTTTACAGTATGATGCAACATTATAATTATTTCAGCATAATGCAACATTATAACACTATTTTAGCATGATGCAACATTATAACACACTATTCAGCTATACAGTGAATTGTAGTAAGGTGATTCCGAAAGTATGTATCCCTTAGTAAATGTGATGCAGTGTATGTTTACGATTTTGAAGCTTATAATCATGTCTCCAGTATATATCTGTAAATATATTTCCAAGGTTCCAAATTTCCCCAAAGAAAACGTGTTGTTAATCTGTATAAGCCTAATGATGATGACTAGTTTTCACACATAAAAATGTATTTTCATTCACCTACCTTTAAACATAGGCATTTGGTAATGGAATTTCCGTTCGAGATTGTAAGGTGATAAGGTACAGGAAATGCGTTGAAGATGACAGTCAAACTGGACAATATTAGCAATATTAGCAATAACTATAATCAAAGCAGTTGCGATTTCGCTTTTTTGTTGCTTGACCATGTAATCTTCCCGCAGTTCATTGATCTTAATGGACAAATTCATCTTCTTGTCGTTGATTGTAGGGCTCCTTGATTGTGACATTGTATTTGTACGTTTGTGTGAGAAGAATATTATTCTGCATTTTCTCTTGGCGTTTCAGAAACATACCTATTTTGGAGACACAATTCACTAACTGTATAGTTGAAGAGTAAATATGTCCTCCCTTGAACTACATAGGCATAACCGGACAGTACTTGACAAATTGAAACCAGGTGATAGGTTGCAGTTTGAGCGAGGACTGTTCCAACACTGGGCTGTGTACGTTGGTAAGTGTAGTGTGACAAAATATTATTGCATTTTTGTGTCTGCTATTCCCTTGTTGAATGCTATATCTGGAATATTCGGCTGTGTCAGGCAGTCTAGTGGTTGAAATTATAAGCATCGATCCAGGCAATTGTTGGTATTCAAAGATTCAAGCATAAAAGATCACACTAAGAGATGTCTGAGCATATAAGATCACAATAAGAGATGTCTGATATTTTGAGATCTACACAATGGAAATGTGAATAAGTATTCTGTCATTCAATGTATTTGATAATGCATATGTCCTCCCTGCGAATAGTCCAGTTATAATTTGCACTCAGCAACGCATGCTTGTGTGTGTGTGTGTGTCTGCACATTATCATGATGCCAATCACTGGATGGTCTGACCCAGACACAATTGTTTACAGGATGTTCTTGCCAAGGTGTAAATAGTCAATCTCTGACATGCTTAACGTTTACGCATAGATACTATATATAACCTGTATGTACCTTTACTGAAAGATTAATTAATGAACACCTAGAACATCATGTCATATCATGAAGTTGATAAAGAGGTTGTGTATCGGTCATTCCGTTATTCTGACAAGACTGCACAGGTATCTAAATTCATAATAACATATTTGTCATGTGTTATTTAGGTAACCAGAAAATCGTGCACTTGGCTGGAGTGGATGATCAAGGGGAAACTACTCTGAATCACTCATTCGCAATAAGTGGAGTAGGAATCGTTCGCATAGATAATTTTTGGTCATTTGCTGGAGACAGCAAAGTGTACTTGGACAACTCAAAGGACGCAAAATTAAGTTCACTTCAGTACTCCTCATCGTTCCTGCTGTAAGATGGCCTGACATTTATATAATTGATTTTGGATCAGATAAACCAATAAATGATACTGTTGCAAAGTAAATGTTACTCCCAGAAACGACCCTAGAAGAACGGTTCATTGTGAAATCCTGGACAATGGTTCATATCCTTTTTATCGCCTCCATTAATACCAATGAATTAAGTTCCAAATGATCACATTGTTGTACTGTTGTTGACAGACCATATGGACCTAATATGATAGTGCAAAGAGCACTATTTAATCTTGGAGAAGTTGGATGTGACACACTCTTTAAGAACTGTGAACAATTCGCTTCATGGTGCCGGTATTACACAGAAACTGAGGTTTGTATTTGTCCAACTATCCCTTTGCCAGTTCATTTGTCAAGCTCTGTAAATTGGACTAGATTTGTAATACGTTTAGATCTGCTCAGACAAAAATAATTATCTTGCAACTGGTCACATAAACAAAAGACGTATTTACTATTTGCCAATTCCGGAGGGAATTGTTAAGAATAGACATCTAACTTCGATGTTGAGGTGTAATGCCCGACCATCAAAGAATCACAGTCTCGTCTTCTGGTAGCCAGTCTGCTTTTGAATGCAGTCTCATGTTAGCCTGAGCGTTTTCGCCATAATAACCTATTTACAAATATCTCACTCAAGACCTACAAGTTCTTCTTTACGAGGGATGGTGTGGTAGCGGTTGATGCAATTGCTCTTCACCCTCTTATGGGTACAATGTACCCATTTCTGGTGCCACTACCATTATATTGCTGGAATATTGCAAAATCCGGGGACAAATAAATATTTGTAGACACAGTTCACCAAATGCATAGCTAAAGAGTAAAGAAATTGTCGTCCCATGAACTACAGACACACAACTGGACAGTACTTGACCACTTGGAACCAGGTGACTTGTTGGAGTTTGACCGAGGAGTGTACAGTCACTGGGCTGTGTATGTTGGTAAGTGTAGTGCGACAAACTATTAATGTAAATCGAGTGTTTGTTTCTGCGTGTTTCTTGTTGAATGCTGCGTCAGCAATATACGTGGTATATGACAGCAGTTGTAAATAATCACAGCTGGCTCAGACAGTCCAGTGATTGAAATCATGAGCATTTATCCATGGAATTGTTGGTATTCAAAAGACGTATAGAGATTTACAACAAAATACATCTGACATTGTCTGAGTTATAGTTGGTCTTCAGTAACCCATGCTTGTCGTAAGAGGCGATCGAGCCGGTGACTTGGTTGGTGCATCCTCGTGATGTCAATCACTGGATGATCTGGTCCAGACTCGATTGTTTACAGAAAGTCATCATATAGTCGGAAAGTTACTTTTGAACAACAGAGAAACAATGCAACCTTATGTCTATGATTTGTGAGTTTCAGAACCTTATGTGTCAAGGTGTAAATATTAACTCACATAAATGTTTAAACATGTAGATCCTATATTGACTTGAACATACCTTTACTGAAAGATTTATGCTTGAACATATGTTCTTTCACGCCAAATCATATCATGAAATTTATAAAGAGGTTGTTTATTGGGCATTCGGATATTTCTGACAAAACTGCATCACACATCTTGTAATAAATAATGTTATCATATTCTCGTGTGTTATTTAGGTAACGACGAAGTCGTGCACTTGTCTGGAGTCGATGGTGCAGGTAGAAGGGACCTGAAGCACCCATGCACAATATCTGGAGTTAAGTCTGATAAAGGAATCGTTCGCAAAGACGATTTTTGGACAGTCACTGAAGACAGCAAAGCGGAAATAAACAACTTCAAGGATTTGAAATTCAAGTAAGTTTTGTTTGTTGTTCAATTCAGCAGTCATTTTTGCTCTAGCTGTAGGACGGTGTCACATTTAAACAATTGATTCTGGACCAGAAAAACAACAACAATAATTGATACTGTCGGAAGCGAAAGTTACTCCCAGCAACAATCCTGGAAGAACGGTTCTTTTTTTAAATCCTGAACAATGGTATTTATCCAGTTTTTGAGGTCTTTCCCTCGTCCCCATTAATACCAAGGAATTGAATTCCAAATGATCACATTGTTGTTCTGTTGTTTCCAGACCCTTGGAACCATCTAAGATAGTACAAAGAGCATTATCCAAAGTTAGAGAAGTTGGATATAACTTGCTCTACATGAACTGTGAACACTTTGCTACATGGTGCTGGAAGGTAGTGTTGCGAAGGGACATCTAAATTCGATATTGAAGTGTAAACCCTACACATAAATGAATAACAGTCTGGTAGTCAGGTAGGGAAGGTATTTAGCAAATTGTTACGTTGTATCTTGATATAAAATATCAATACCATAGGAGGTCAATCTCTCTGTTGCCAAACAGATTGCCTTCAATGGTAAAAGAGTGGTCAAATTAATATGAACTGATCACTGAAGAATTAAGGAACTAGAAAGAAAGCTTTTGCACTTTTCCTGTCTTTCCTACGACGTCTGCTTTTAAACTGTTGTATTCTGTTCGCAAATGGGTTTTCGCCATACGGATCTATTTGCAAATATCTCTTTTGAGACGTACATGTTCTTCGGTTTAAATTTCACAAATGGGTACGATTACGATTTGTGTAGCACAACTCTGGTATCCTCGGGCGTGATATTGCTGGAATATTGCTGATGTACATCGCAACTCACTCATTCTTTATTAAGAAGAGATTCCAAACGGTTTCCCTTTAGGTCGTAACATTACCTGTCAGGACAGCCAGCACGTTTAGAAACATTTGGTGTTCCTTACAGAAAACCGTATGGTTGAAATAGTGTTGTCTAGGATTTTGGTGAGTGAGTCTAGTTAACGCCGCACTTCCAGCAATATGGTGGGTGTGGGATTTAGGAAACACATTATGGATGTAGAAAACAAATCAAACATCAATCGTTTTCTTTTCCTGTAGGTTGGTCTGTTTGCTGCAGTGGCTTCGTATGTTGGGGGTGCCGTTGTGGCAGGGGCAGGGATAGCATTGGCTGTCTTGTTTGGAAGTGGCAGAAAGGAGGAAAGAGAAAAACGGTCCAAAAACTAACAAGTTCAATTCCCACCATAAAATGGTGAAACCAAATAAATTGGTCAAGTAAACTGTGAAGTGTTCAACGAATGCACCATATCTGACAACAGAGAGGTTGCATTCCTCACCAACTTGTACCATTCCGTGACAAGCCCAATATTCATGCCTCAGTCATGCGCCTGTTCATTCAGCCTTTCGAAGGATTCCATATTAGCAGTTCCGGGACATGTCTTTACATTCCATCATGTAGTATGAACTTGTGAAGGCTGTAAAACAAGAACGATAACTCATATTCCATATACGTCTTAAAGCAGTTTTACTATGTAAGCTCCTACAACATCTGCTTAACTTATACAACCACGTTGTATGAACAATATATATTAATAATGCTGTTTGTATTCCGAGACAGACTTTTGAGACCTAGCTACCTTTTGTTTTAATAGGCGACTTTAACGAATCGGGTGATCAAAATCGGTTCCTTTGCTTATTTCTTGCCATCATACTCTTATGATATAAATGGTGTTCACAATTAATGGTTTGTCTGTCGAAGTCTCCCGACTTTCAGGTGGCCATGGCAGAACTGAGTCTTGCAGCGTTTTAAAACAAGAAGCTTTTACAAAATTCATTGAAATGTAATGTTTTAATGATGCAAAGAAAACGTAGAAACTATTTCAGTAATGAGGAAAATAGAACCCTTGTGCTAGATAGAGGTTTATAATTAGCTTAAATGTTATAATTGATAAAGCAATTGAAAGACAGGTGGTGAAACTATAATATCACCGTTTAAGTAATTACTGAAGCCAAAGTCATTACTTAAAGTACCAAGGTGCCAATGTTTGTTGATTACATTGAACAATGTATTATAATGATTAGAACAATCAAAACGATTGATAATTCCATAATATATTTAGTTATCATACAATGGATAGCATTCTCGGCAGGATAAAGCCAACGGATAGTTTCGGTATCAGTTGGGGTCATATGCAGATATGGATGCAAATTAGAGAGGTCATATGTAAATTTTAGGGACTACGTTCACAGTGTAAACAAACATGGCGTCATGTGTGGGCGATCGTATCCGGATTGACGGCCGTCGTTACGGTACTGTCAGTGCTTTGATCCAAGAAAATTCATGTCTGGCTATGATAGATGTAGTGGATTACGATGTGAAAATTGAAAATCATAGGCTTATGGAGATACCAACACCAGTTCCCCGACCGACTGTCAGTGTTAGCGAGTATACGGCACTGGAAGCCATGTGCAGAATGTCACGCGGACATTACAGCGTATTCTTGTTCAAGAGGTTAATTGAAGGTTTCTGAAGTTCTGGACGAGTGTGTTGATTTCAAGAATAAGCTAAGATTCCTTTGCATTATTTACACATTTTGTTTTAAATCTGTTATCTGTAAATACTTGACATATGTTTTTCTGCTGCTCAGTTGTAAATATTGTGTAACGTAATATAGGCCTGTGGCCTTTTAAAAACCGATTACAGATTGACCGAATAGTGTTATAACTGTATCTGACAGGAAGTGAGGTTAGGTTATTTCCTGCTGGTTTTTTGTGCATCATGTACATTCTATCATCCGAACCCTCTGGACCAGTGAAGCTGAAACTTCACATGCTTCTTCGCAGCAATTGTTTAAGTCAAATTTGTTTAACATGTTAGAATTATATATTATAATTTGTTAGAATTCTATATGGTTGTCATAGCAACAGTTTTTGAAAAATATATTTATGACCATTACTCTACCTGTTTTGTAGACATTTTGAGAAAAGTTTCCATTTGTTTAGTCTGTGGTACGATTCAGTAAATATGTGTCATTTTTCAGTGTTTTGAATATAAGTAAATATTTCTTTTCAACAATTTTGTATACATCGTATGTGTGAAATAAATATGTAAACATTTTTTTGTGTAATGATTGTGTTCAAGTAGCATGAAACCAACTTTAAGGATGCTACTGATATCTTAATTTCTATATTATGTAATTTACGAAACGGGAAAGATGGTGGATGTAGTAGAGTATGTGCCAAATTTGCCATCACGTAAAGGATTGTCTGCAAAACTGGCCAGTTAGTGGAAGATAAGGAGCAGTATAGTGTGCCACCTTCAGAACACATTTGACGTCTTTTGTTAACTGTACACAGTTTTTAAATGTGAAGTTACCAACACATGCATATTTTCCGTTGGACGAGTGGTCGGTCAGATGACCGCAAAAAACTGAGGTTCAATGGTGTATCATCAAAATCTTTTCCCGCTCATTCGTTCATCACTTGACATAAACATTGAGGGGCTTCTTCCATGTTGCTGTGAATACTGAGTGAGTATGGTTTTACGCCGCTGTTAGCACTGTTCCAGCAATATCATGGCCGGGAACACCCAAAATGGGCTTAACACATTGTACCCATGTGGGGAATCGAACCCGGGTCTTCAGCGTGACGAGCGGACGCTTTAACCACAAGGCTACCCCAACGCCCCTCCTGGGAATAACCCGTAGCACGAATAATGTAGAAGCTTTGTTTCGTTTCGACCTCGTTATCCCGACCTCGATGTTTTGTCATTCATCGGAAGAAGCCACACAGGTGGAGAATATACATACCATGCGAGTAAACAAGAGAAGTGACATTAAAATTGAGGACTCGATCTTTGTGTAGACAGACAAGTAACAGCCAACAGCAGTCTATATATTTACCGAACATTCTATTAAACACAACTTTCTGATGATCATTAATTTTTATCATTGATAAGTAACACTTATAATTAGCACCGGTTCCTGAACAACCTCAACAATATCTCTCATCTTACCTCACACATAAATGTCGTTTTCTGATTGGGTGAGCCCTCTTTTATTATTTTCAGTTTACCCCGCTTACACACGATAAACGTTTTCTATGTTACCCGCTGGGAATGCCGAACTATGGGAGTTCATTTGGTACTTCGTGTTAGTAATGCTTTATCTCGAATAATTGAGTCAAGTATGATGTCCAGCAAATGCATATAGGTGGAAGGGAGGTAACATTGTATTTAAAAACACAGCCAAACGAGACTTACCTGTAAGTTGAAGTTTAGTTGTAATTCTCCGAGGCATCCGGGAACAGGGAGATCAAGTGAGATTGCGCGTGAGGAATCGGTTCAGTTTTCAACTTTGTGCTGTGTATTCAGGAGTTTTGTCACGGGTGGGAGGGTGTGGCACTTGATCTCCCTGTTCCCGGATGCCTCGGAGAATTACAACTAAACTTCAACTTACAGGTAAATCTCGTTTACTTTTTAAATTCTCCTTCGGCATCCGGTCACGTGAGATCACGTGAGATTTTAAAGTAGATACACAGCACAAACAAGATCAAGATCCAATGTTTATGTAAATATTTACATGTACACTATGTGGAAACAGACATTAACTAATGTGCTAATTATTGAACAACAGTGTTTTTACAGGGCATAAGCTATGTGTATGAATAAGGCACAAATCTAGCAAAACCAGAATACTGACCTTACATACAAAGTTCCTTCACATAACATGGGATACTACTAATCATGCTAATAAACATAATATGCAACATTCATCAAGGGTAAACAGAGAGAAATATATCCATGAGAGCATTCCAACACGGCTTGGAAACAACTATGTGTATGAATAAGGCACTAATCTAGCATATCCAAGAATACTGAGTTTACATAAAACAATGTTCTTATACTACTAACAGAGAAATATATCAATGAGAGCATTCCAACACGGCTTGGCCAAATGACTGTTCATTAACAAGAGGTTTCTGATAAAATCTCTGAAAAGTCTCACAGTTGGACCACCCTGCTGTGTCCATGATAGTCTTAATGTTCACACCCTTTGCACCAGCTGCACTGGTTGAAGCAGACCGGGTGCTATGTCCAGAGAATTGGGCAGTGTTAATCCCTGCTGCCGACAAGGTGAACTTTAGCCACCTTGCTATAGTGTCTTTACTAACCTGCTTATGAGGCTGATTAAAACTCACCAGGAGTCGGGAGCTCTTTCTTATGTCTCTTGTTGTTTCAATGTATTTTGCCAAGCAAGTCACAACACACAACTTCTCATTTTCAAAGGGCTTCAACACAAGTGGCTTAGGTTGGTATGATGGTCTCGACTGTTTCAACAGTTCTGGTATGAGAAAAACTATACTCTCATTATCCTTTGTCATATTATTTAAATCCAACACCTGGAGCGATTGTACTCTCTGACCTGTTACTAGGGCCAGTAGCATAGCTACTTTCAAAGTGAGGTCCTTTAATGACAAGTGCTGGTTATCCCCTTTCTGCTCCAAGAATCTAAGTACTATACCAACATCCCATGTATATTGATATTTAGGGACTGAGGGTCGAGTGTTAAAAACTCCTCGAACAAAGCGCCTCAGCAAGGGATGTTGACCAATAGGGAGTCCTGATGGCAAAGAAAGAATAGCTGATAATGCACTCCTAGCTGAGTTGATAGCACTATAACTACCACCTAATTCATATAATTCAGTCAGAAATTCAATAGCAGTGTTCACACACGGATGCAGAGAATCTATATTTCTAGCTGAACAAAACTGCTCCCACTTTGATAAGTATACCCTGTACTGATTTTGAGTTCCCTTCCTCCAAGAACTCATAATGATTGACACTGATGTTGGGGAAAGGCCTGATTTCTCCAAACCTTGCCTGACAAATGGCAAGCCATTAGCTGCATCTTTGGGTAGAGTGGATGTACAAGATCTGGCTTGTAAGGAAGAACAAGTGTCTTTGGTCCTCTTGGTAGTATTGTGGGTGGAGATACACACATCCTTAAGACTGCTGGGTACCAGCTTTGAGACGGCCATCTGGGTATGATGACCAGGACCTCTGCCTTGTCTTCCCTGATCTTCTGCATGGTCATCTCCAGTACACTGAAGGGGGCAAATGCATAAAGTAATTGAGTTGACCAATCCCAAGTAAAGGCATCAATGGCTATAGCCTCAGGGTCAGGCCGCCACGAGATGTAATATCCCAACTGCTTATTCAATCTAGATGCGAACAAGTCTATTTTAGGTAGAAAATATATCTTGACAAGTTTCCTAAATAGCGTTTGGTTGAGCATCCACTCTGTCTCATCATGAAAAACTCTACTCTCTCTATCTGCAACAATATTTTTAGATCCTGGGAGGTGAGTCGCTGTGAACCACATGTTATGCCTCATGCCCAAACCCCATATATCTCTGGCAAGCATGTTACACACAACTGATTTTGTGCCCCCCATGTGGTTAATGTAAGCAACTGCAGTAGAATTGTCAATTCGAAGAAGCACGTGTTGACCCGTCAGCTGTTCACAAAAACACTGCAGTCCCAGATAAACTGCTTTCAGTTCAAGATAGTTAATGTTATCCTTCATCATGCTTTCCTCAACAGACCATCTACCACCAGTACTAGTACCTGAACTATTTAACACCGCTGCCCATCCTTTCGATGAAGCATCTGCGGTGATCATGATAGTGGGAGTGCCCCGGCATATTGGAGCACTAGCATGAGTTATATTATCATTCCACCACTTCAAATCTGCTTTGCTCTGTGCTGACAATGCCATGAAAGCGTTGAAACAACCACGATAATGTTTCTAGGCTTCAGTCTTCTCCATCTCAAGTATCTTAGTGAACAAGACCCCATAAGGCACTGCAATAGCATAAGCGATCATGTTACCAATCAACTCTGCCACTTGTTGAATTGTCACAACCTTTCTCTTACAAACTTCTTGGTATTTTGCTTGAAACTTGTTCACTTTACTTTCAATGAGGGAAATTGTCATTGTCACAGAATTTAACACAAATCCTAAAAAGACCAGTGACTGAGAAGGCTCCAAAACAGACTTTTCAGTGTTGATAATGAAACCAAGTCCCTCAAGTTTATCTTTTGTATGTAAAACATTGTTCTTGCAAAGCTGATGAGTTTCACCTTGAAGGAAAGAGTCATCTATGTAAGCAACAGACAGGTAGCCCTGCTCTCTTAAAGAACTGTAAACTGGTTTCAGGAGCTTAGTGAACACACGTGGAGCTGGGGATAAACCAAAAGGCATACAAGTATACTGGAAAGTGACACCTCTCCATATGAATCTTAGGAAAACTCTGTCTTCCGAAGCAATATTGATGGCATAGTAAGCCTCCTTTAGATCAATGGATGCCATAAAACACTGAGGTGTGACAAGACGCATGGCTGATTTTAGATGCTCCATCTTGAAATGACATTTTTCAATAGCACTGTTTAAGCCCTTGAGATTTAGGATGACTCGGTATGCACCATTGGGTTTGGGGACAAGAAACACTGTACTTATGTAACCCCTGGAGTCTGCAGGAGCAATTTCTAATACCCCTTGTCTAACATGAGTTGTATCTAACTATCCAAAACCGTACTTTCTTTCATGTTTAACTTAGTTTCACGCACCTGACACTGAGTAGGATGCTCAACAAAATCTATCTTATATCCTAAGACAGTTTGTAAAATGTGTTTGTCAGAAGTGAGTTTCCTCCATTCATGAATAAACTGAGATAATCGTCCAGCAACATTGAGTATATCAATATCAGAAGAAATCTCACTCTTTCTGGTCAAATCACACAGGCTAGTGCACTCACGTACCGGATCTACTGCTAATAAGTTCCCCTCCTCTCTTTCCTTTGGTTCTGCCCCTGAGGTTGATGACGTGGTAGATGGTACTGCCTTTGGGGACGCCGGCCAGAAAAACTTTGGGACTGCCGGCCTAAAAAACGACCTCCCCTGCGAGGAAATCTAAAGGATGGCCTGCCTCGTTGAGACTGAGGAAAGTTTGCACTGGGGCGAAAATCCTTCCTAAAGTGAGAAGTCATCTTGAGGCCCATCCTACTGGTATCTGAGAGTTCTTTGATTTTCTCTGAGAGGTTGTCGCCGAAGAGCAAGCCTGTTACTGGTGTCTGACTAGTGCATAAGGCCTTGTATTCAGGTCGCAATTCACCTCTGATAGAGTCTCTCCGTCTTAAACTGATGTCATAATTGGCAAGTGAGAAGAGGGCTAGTCCATCCATCAATTGAGACACAATCTTCTCCATATCTAAATTTGAGGCTGCTTCTTTAGTGAGTGAGTCCACTACTTTCACAATAGGAATAATCCCCTTGCACAAAAGGTTTTGAGATTTTTGGAGGGAAATGTCCTTGTTCCGTGTCTCTGGCTCCATGATGCGCCATATTTCAGAATTGACTCTAGGGGCCATTAGTTTGTCACAGTTTTCCGGGCGTAAATGTTTATCGAAAATAGCCAGTTTTTGTTTTTCTTCCAATTTTGTGCACATCATGTCATTCACGAGATCCGCCATCTCCTTTTGAACCGGCTCCCCGATACAATCAACAGGCTTATACGAAGAAGCCAGCTTCGATAGCAGGGAATTTCCATCAACTGTGGCCGCTGCCATATTGGAAGGTGGAAGGGAGGTAACTGCGACATCGCCTAATGCTAGCCGCTTAGCAGGTGGAGGATCGCACTGTGACCTGGGTACATTGCTCTCATGCTGATCTGTGTCCAGCGAGCTAAAAATAGAATCATGGGCGCTCGGCGATTCTTCTGCCTCTTCATACCCATACATTTGGTTTTTCAGGTCTTCCACTACCGAAAGTACCTTATTCATTTCCTTTTTGTGCATATCAGAAAACATCTGCATCAGTCTCTGTTCATGAGACAAGTTCACATCACTTGGACCGGGCTGCGCCGTGTCCCTCTCACCAATGTCCGACACCCCCTCAGTCACATTAACACTTGCAGTTTCATCTCTGTCTGCTAGCGGAGAATTCTCCGACTCTGATACATACGGTATTTCAGTAGGTGGAGCAGTTTCCCTTGAAACTGTTGAGTCTCCGTGATGGTGGGTCATAACATCCTGTCCTGCCTCCCGCCTTCGGGATGACATAGACTGACCCAAAAGTTCTTTGTGCAATTAAGCCAAGATGGCGACCTTTGGTCTCTCACTAGCCATCATGAAAAAACAGTCAACACCCGTTATTGAGCAAACTACCGACAAGTTCAAGAGGTAAAGTCACAAGAAAAACTCACAATTGACGAATCCCAGTACGAATTTCTCTCAACACAATAAATTCCATGGAAAATCCAGAGTGAAAAGCACGATAGCGTAATCACAACATGGCCGAACCGATGCCAAACTCGCACTGAACCGATTCCTCACGCGCAATCTCACGTGATCTCACGTGACCGGATGCCGAAGGAGGACACTACACCACTACGACAGCACAGCGACAGTCATAACAATACGGCAAAGTAATATACATTACACCACAGTGAGGGTACGACACGTTATTACATCACAGCCACAGACACAACAACATGGCAGAGCAATAGACATTACAACAAAGTGAGGGTACGACACGGTATTACATCACAGCAACAGACACAACAACACGGCAGAGCAATAGACATTACAACAAGGTGAGGGTACGCCACGGTATTACATCACAGCCACAGACACAACAACACGGCAAAGCAATAGACATTACAACACAGTGAAGGTACGACACGGTATTACATCACAGCCACAGACACAACATCATGGCAGAGCAATAGACATTACAACACAGTGAGGGTACGACACGGTATTACATCACAGCAACAGACACAACAACACGGCAGAGCAATAGACATTACAACACAGTGAGGGTACGACACGGTATTACATCACAACCACAGACACAACAACATGGCAGAGCAATAGACATTACAACACAGTGAGGGTACGACACGGTATTACATCTCAACCGCAGACACAACATCATGGCAGAGCAATAGACATTACAACACAGTGAGGGTACGACACGGTATTACATCACAGCCACAGACACAACAACACGGCAGAGCAATAGACATTACAACACAGTGAGGGTACGACACGGTATAACATCACAACCACAGACACAACAACACGGCAGAGCAATAGACATTACAACACAGTGAGGGTACGACACGGTATTACATCACAACCACAGACACAACATCATGGCAGAGCAATAGACATTACAACACAGTGAGGGTACGACACGGTATTACATCACAGCCACAGACACAACATCATGGCAGAGCAATAGACATTACAACACAGTGAGGGTACGACACGGTATTACATCACAACCGCAGACACAACATCATGGCAGAGCAATAGACATTACAACACAGTGAGGGTACGACACGGTATTACATCACAGCCACAGACACAACATCATGGCAGAGCAATAGACATTACAACACAGTGAGGGTACGACACGGTATTACATCACAACCACAGACACAACAACATGGCAGAGCAATAGACATTACAACACAGTGAGGGTACGACACGGTATTACATCACAACCACAGACACAACAACACGGCAGAGCAATATACATTAGAACACAGTGAGGGTACGACACGGTATTACATCACAGCAACAGACACAACAAGACGGCGGAGCAATAGACATTACAACACAGTGAGGGTACGACACGGTATTACATCACAACCACAAACACAACAACATGGCAGAGCAATAGACATTACAACACAGTGAGGGTACGACACGGTATTACATCACAGACACAGACACAACAAGTCGGCAGAGCAATAGACATTACAACACAGTGAGGGTACGACACGGTATTACATCACAACCACAGAAACAACAACATGTTAGAGCAATAGACATTACAACACAGTGAGGGTACGACACGGTATTACATCACAGCAACAGACACAACAAGACGGCGGGGCAATAGACATTACAACACAGTGAGGGTACAACACGGTATTACATCACAACCACAAACACAACAACATGGCAGAGCAATAGACATTACAACACAGTGAGGGTACGACACGGTATTACATCACAACCACAAACACAACAACATGGCAGAGCAATAGACATTACAACACAGTGAGGGTACGACACGGTATTACATCACAGACACAGACACAACAAGTCGGCAGAGCAATAGACATTACAACACAGTGAGGGTACGACACGGTATTACATCACAACCACAGAAACAACAACATGTTAGAGCAATAGACATTACAACACAGTGAGGGTACGACACGGTATAACATCACAACCACAGACACAACTACACGGCAGAACAATAGACATTACAACACAGTGAGGGTACGACACGGTATTACATCACAACCACAAACACAACAACACGGCAGAGCAATAGACATTACAACACAGTGAGGGTACGACACGGTATTACATCACAGCCATAGACACAACAAGGCGGCAGAGCAATAGACATTACAACACAGTGAGGGTACGAGACGTTATTACATCACAGCCACAGAACTTCACTAACAACTGTTAACCTTTACTATTCTGAAACCCTACAGAGAGTCATTTTATCACCCATATAGGGCGAGAGGTTATAAAAAACAAGAATATTTTTTTATATGGCCTTAAAATCAATCACTAGGTCCGTCTAGCACTGTGTTCACATAGCTGAAATATTTGTAATTGTGAAATACAACAACATACACGTTTGGGTCAGGTCATCATTGAGTACTTGTCAATATGGAACTGTTCCAAACCTTCATAATACGATCGGAATATCTGAAATGCGATAGTATGGTCGCGCGAAGTTAGGATTCCTCGGGAATGACTGCCTGGGGTAACTCAATGTCCAGATGGCATAACACTTTGTGCAGTGGTCACGAAAGTCAGTTGGAAGGTAGGTTTATTGCGCAGCTCAAGGCAAGGAGTGTTTGCATGTTTGAATAGCTCGTCTGTCAAATGTGATCTGACCCGGATTAATAATATATTATGGTATAGATAACATACTGTAGAAACAAACAATTCAACGTTTGTGATTGGGATTAGATGATTGTAAATTTGCAAACCAGGATTTGTATAGTCATACCACAACTGGATCATGTGTATCGGGAAATGCGTTACAAGCAATACGTTTCGTGAGTTTCGTGAGTGAATGTATTCCAGCAATTTACGGTGGGGGACTGTTTCTTCAGAAAACACCTTAGCTCATGATTTACCTGATGTAATCGTGCATGTACAGACTATTAAACGATTATGAAGGGATAAGGAGATTTGTTTTCATAGCTGAAATATCTGATTTGTTTGCAAAACACGTTTCACCACGCTATATAAACACAATTTACTGTATTCGCAATCACAAACCCATCAACGCCTTCAGGCTCAGAGAACACAAACAAAACATAGAGGGTACATCAACCCATGGCCCCCTCGTGACGAGTCCACAACAACTGATAATGTCACGTTGATCGTGTCGCCTATTTCCATGTTCAGAATTTGTACATGTGTTACACTGTGATACTGAAACAAATATATATTCTCATGATACAGTCACAACTGTACAACCGACTCTGCTTAGAGCAGATATTTCTTATGAATGTGGAAATGCTTTTGTCGCTTTTATTTACTAGGTGCTGTTTTGTGAACACCTTAGGTAGTTCGGAGGACATATTTTCATAATGTATTACTTGAATCTATTTGTTTTAACACAAGTTATCCCTCTGTCATATGTTGAACATACAAATAACCATGTAACCTCAAACTTCGATGAACTATTTTGTTGCGAGTGACAAATGATCGTTTTAAGGCTGTGTATGCAAGATAACAATCATTTACATCAGGTTGGCATGGAGTAACTATTGTCCTATTGTCAACCTACTAGCAGTGGCGTTTGTAATGCGATACTTTGTTCCAAATCAGTTGATTTATCTGACATGTGATGTCAGGATGACACAGTGTACGAGGAAGGCAAACCGCGAAGAGCAGCATTAGATAAGAGATTTGTATGTAGACGTCAGTGATAGGAAGGAAAATGTTGGTATATTTCCTGATTTGGCACACAATAATTATAGAGTAGGAGAAATAAAATGTGATTCAGAATTTCCATGTTTGTATGTCTGTATTTGTAAGCTTATGATTCATTTCTTATTAATTCAAAGTTAAATGACGGATGTATCGGAACATATACAATTAGCAAATGTTTGTGGTATGTCTTGATTACAATTGTATTTTAAAACAATGCCACTGTAATATCCGGGATGTTCTGACGAGGATAAGTTGATGGAAGGTAATCGTTGATGTTATTTGTTATTATCAGTTATTGCCCTTACGGCGTTTCTGATAACTGATAACTAACATTTGGTGTTGCACTGTATTTAACTAACCCCCTGGCGACAGCGGGACACGACCCTACAACACTGAGTTTGACGAATAGGTGACGTATACCGGTGGTTATATAGCCGCAAATTTAGTTATATCGGCGACGCGTAAATTTGCGGCTATATAACCACTGTTATACGTCCCCAATTCGTCAAACACAGTACAGTTATCCCCTAAGTCGGGAGGGGAGTATACTGCCCAACTCAGGTGTTTGTATAGCTCGTCTGTCAAATATGATCTAACACAGATTAATAACATGATATTGTACATATAATATATTGTATATTGTAACATTACATTGCTGGTAATATTAGTCCGGCAGTTGGCATAAATTTGCAGTTCAGCTGTAAGGCCTTCCACGAACCATTTCAAATGCAACTGACAGGACACAATTGTCACATAGAAATCGCCTTCCAGTCAATGTTACACATCCTTTTGAACCCCAGAGTGTGTTCCAAATTGATTTCTTTCTTCAGGCAATTTATGTCCCAGCAATGCAACCACCGTTATCTGTCTTGACAAAGACAAGCACATTGAAGTTCCTCTGTGAATTTTCAATCTTTGAAAAATGACACATCTTGCTAATGCAATTCACAAGACTACAGCGGATATTATTGATAGGGGATGTTGATTATATTTTTAATACTCACTTTTAATACATACATGACAAAAGTCTATTGGGACAACAATCAATGAAGCTCGGTGTCATCCACATAATGGAGATAAGTAAGCTGCGCTAGGGATCTTTACTGAGAAGGTCCGGGATGGTATTATTATTATGTTTCACAGGTTTAGATGAAAATGCAGCAGAGAGGGTTCGGGTGATCCTGGCACAGTCAGGCTGGTAAGGTCCATCATCAGCTCTGGACCCTTGCCCCATCTACACGCAGCCCAGACAGCGAATGGGACTTCTCCCAGGAAACACTGCCTAGTCGAACCCACCAAGACCTTTCCGGACAATATGTAGACTCCCGTACTCTGCAGCCTTCTGCATTACCCAGAGTGTCAGAAGGGCTGTGCTCCCGGTCGCGAACCCGGGAACTCTCCTGATCTGCGCAAGGAGATCAGGAGGTACCAAACCAAGGGCACCGAGAACAATGGGAACTCTGAGGATAGTGTACTTGGGATGCAAGCGAGACATTTCAAAGGCGAGGTCCGCATATTTAGCGTCCTGAATCTTGCCAATCACGTTGCTGTCAAAAGGGACAGAAAATTCAATGATATAAATAATTTCATTGGCATTATCAAAAAGCACAAGATCAGGTTTGCTGGCTGGAATTCTTCTGAGGCTGTATATGGGCCTCTTCCACAGAAGTTTGAAAGCATCATTTTACATGATGCCCTGGACATGTTCAGCGTCGTACCATGGATGGACCTCGGAGTCAAAGCCAAAGGCATTCCAGAGACGGTAGTAAGCAACGAGCCATGCCGCTATGTCGTTTAAGATATGCTGTTTGTGCCAAAGAAGGGCATTCACTGACAAGGTGTTGGACAGTCTCTGTAAATTCATTGCACAATCGACATTTAATGCATCTTAATCGTTGATGTTATTTGTTATTATCAGGTATTGTCCTTGCGGCGTTTCTGACAACTGATATGTAACATTTTGTGTTGTACTTAACTAACTACCAGGCGACAGCGGGACACGACGCTACAGCACTACGACAGCACGGCGACAGACACAACAACACGGCAGGGCAATAGACATTACAACACAGTGAGGGTACGACACGTTATAACATCACAGCCACAGAACTTCACGAAGAACTGTTAACGTTTACTATATATTATGAAACCTTACACAGAGTCATTTCATCACCCATGTTGGGCGAGGGGTAATAAGATACAAGCGGCGGTCTAGCGCTGTGGTTTCATTGCTGAAATATTCCTCCCGTAGGCCCGGTGAACGGCAGGAAATATTTCATAGCAGGAAGTGAACCATTTATCACGCGAGAGGTGACCAGGTTTTATTATTTAGATGTAGGAAAATTGTCAGTATCTATGTTTGTATAGGCCACATTGTTCCCGAAATTCATGCTGTAAAATAAAAGACACATGTGCGCAATCATACCAATCATCTTTTCATTCCGTCAGTATACAAGCCCACGAACCTGCAAAACAATGTCTAGCTTTGGCTACGTTTCCGTAAAGATGCATAAACATATCAAACTTTAAGGTATCATTGCTGTATATACGAAATACAAAATACACCAACGTGCAGAGTAATTATCGGACTATCTCTGTGCCAAATTTGAATGCTTAGTGCTGTACCGTTTCCGAGCTTTCATCTTCGAAAGACCGACACCATCAAACTGTTAGTGAATAATTTAAGAGCCCAGACAATTGGACATGGTGAACGATTTTATTTTCTGTTGGTGAACGATTTACGGTCAACCTAAACTCGTCATCCAAATTTCCGTGGAATACCGCTGCCAATCGAATCTAGTGCTACATAGGTGCTGTCAACGTGCCTGGAATTAATAAACGAATTTAAAGGTGAGTTTTCGCTGTCTTGGCTGATCCATGATTTTGGCTTGTAATTGCGGAGGTAGCTGTTTTCGGTGAGTCGTGGCGTATAAATTTTGAAATAAGTATCCGAATGTGACCATTTATAGCTCATTTTGTAGGGACATCATCTAACTTTCGATCCGTAGGCCTTAAAAATATTTTACGTGGTGAAATCTAACTTTGATTGAGGAGCGGGGGTTTCGTCGTTACATTCCTTTCCTTTTATATAGTACTAGGGTAGGGTCTATATACCTATATGTCTTTTTAACGCTGTTTTTAAGCGCGACACGCCCCTTTGACCTCTGCTGCATTCCGGGCATGTGCTCTTTTCCTGCGTGTTTGACCTAGTGTTGTGGTTTCGTGAAAATTGATTCGATATTCCTTCACCTCTATCACAAATTCACTTTAAGACAGTTTTATGTGGTCAAGGCATGTTCCTTACTTAGTTATACACCTTCAGTTGTCATGCTGTGAGTGGGGAGACAGGCGAGAAAAATTCTTCTCCAAACGACTGTAGCTTTACTTCCGAGACGTGGTTACAGGCGACATCATAGCGTGGTATCAGGGGAGGCAACTCTAGGTTGCTTACCTAATCTCGTGATATGACACAGTAAGCCTAGAATCAAGATCAAGCTGTATTCGAGGGATGACAAACGATTTAAAAAATGGTCGCGCTTGTTTATGTTTTCCACATATTGTTATAAATCCCGTCCTTGTTAAACTGTTTCTCAGAATCTTGTTGTTCTTTAACATTTATATAATTTTCTGTCCAGGATACTATTTTCCACTAAAATGTGTTATATTATTGGAGTAATTATCTGTCCTCTGCGATCGAAAACTTATCAAATTTATATGCAATCGTCAAAATCACCAGAACGTTGAATTCATGAACGTAATATTAGGTAGTCACTGTTCGAAAACATAACACTACTACAGTAAGTGGGGGTTTGATTTTAATACTTTCCAGTACCAGCTTTTCAGTGGTAGAAATATGCTTGTGACCCTGTTTCCATATATTTTGATTTGAAAAGTTTTCCATTGACGATCTTTGAAGAACATAACAATAAGGCAATTAGGAAAATGTCTGTTCTGCCAAAACATGTTGGCTTTGAAAGGTTCGTTATCCAAGACAAACATGGTAAACATGATCTAAATGTAGACATTTTATCATTTATATGACTAAATGATATTTCACTGCATTATGGTGACCTTTGCATGTGTTAGCATGTTGCATTTTGAAACAGTAATGGAAAACATGAGAAAGTAGAGGAGACTGAATGCAGGTCGAAGCATTAGCTCAAGCTAAAAGTGATTCAAACGAGGAAGTAGTGAACGAGGATTTACCAATATTAGCCTGTGAAGAAGAACGGCATGACTCAAGTGAATGTGAATCAGATCAAGAAGAATTAATGCTTGATCTCACTTTTTGTAACAAAAAGCAATGATTCATGTTTGACTGAAGAAAACGTGATGTTGAAGAACTTGCTTAAAATGATGATACAACTCTTGAGAAAGATATTGCTGCATGGGCTGCTAAAACAAGTGGGCAAAATCTCCCGTCAACGAACTGATGCAATTATTTAGAAAACGGGGACATTGAGTTCCAGAGGACTCACAGACTTCTTGGAACGCCATGTTTTATCGAGACTATGGAAAAGTGTGGAGGACATTTTATACCTTTGTATTGAAACTGGAATCTTGAAAGTTCTAGCTCAAAATGAAACTCATTTTAAGAGCTTGAGTGAAGCTCGATTAAACTTCAATATTGATGGCATTCTATTATTTAAGTCAACAAATGTACAGCTTCGGCCAATTTTATGCAGTGTTTGTGGTTTTGATCCATTCGTCGTTGTTGTATATTACTGTCAGGCTAAAATTACTTCTCTGAATTCCTTGTTGAACTGAAAAATCTGTGCGAGGGCGGGATTACTTTTGGTGAAGATCCTGTACCTGTGAAGGTTAATGCTTTTGTGTGTGATGCACCTGGAAGGTCATTTCTGAAGTGTGTAAAAGGACACACTGCATATTGTAGCTGTGAGAGGTGTACCATCAGAGTATCATGGGAGGGCAGAGTTGTGTTTGACACAGATTTGGAAGTTCCTTCTCCCAGAGATGAAGAACAATTCAATAATTTTGATTATGTTCAATTTCAAATACAAAATGGTTGCGAGTGAAACAGAATACATCGATCATGGAAACTGTGGATTGGTCTGACGAATTCAATACCAATACTACATTCCTCACCAGGGCTCCAGATAAGGGTCGTATCGGCGTATGTATGGATAAAACATATGCATGATACGGTAGGAAATAATTTAGAAAACGTAGCAGACACACCACAGCTATGGTGTACGGTCTTAGAATCACTTACAGACGTATTTATCTGAAAAGGTACTGTTTTATTGTTCATTGACCTTTACACAAGAGTAGCAATGTTGTGGTGCATATATGAAACGAAACACAAGGTTATTATCAATAAATGTTTTATGAAAACGCGAAAATGCGACAAACCAATTAAATTACTCGTTAGAATTGAGGTACTTTGATAAAAACAATCCTCAGCAGTTAAATCGGTTGTGGCATTATTTAATTGAAAACTGAAAAATATTTTAATGTTACAAAGAACATAGCTAATAGGATTGTGTTTCCAAATTCGACGGCTGTGATAAGGCTTGGGCCATGAACAGTGAGAGATTGCTGTTGGAATTAAACAGATATAGATTGGTCGTTCTTGTTGGAAGTAGTTCTGACGTTCATACGCCAGTATGAAGTCCTTCCAGAGAGGCACGAGTCGGTATTTGTCTTATCCCGGAATAACACAAGTGGGCAACGAAGGATTTATGATCTTGTTACAAATTGTTTTAACATTGTTTTTATTTAGTTTGTATGTGTAATAAGTGATCCAAAAGCAATTTTTTGAAGTGCCTGTCAACATATCAAACTTTTGCCTGAATATTCCAAATGGTTTCAGTGTAGTGGAACATTGTATATATTTATTGTTAGATGCAGAAATATTATATGTTTGTTTTGAATGGTTTTCTCATTCACCCCGAGAATTTTCACTCATAGTGTGACCCCTATATGGGTGTGGTCAGATCTTCTCATAGAGGTATGGACATTTGTTCACGCTCCTGTATACAAAGTTTTGTAACTTTTTGTACCCGTGGAGTTAAGCCGTATTGCAGTCTAAATCACTAGGCCCAGTAGTCTGAAAAGCCATACTTACTTGAAACCCAAGTTGATGTTTCGGATCTAAGATACTGATTTTGGTTTTTGGGCACCATACTAGTCTGTTGCCTCCAAGTGCAGATGTAATGGAACATTGCAACACTATAACAGCAAGAATTTTGAAATTACATTGTTGAGAGTCCGGAGAGGAGGGAGCCTGCCCACACTCACAAACCTGTGGTCAGCCTACTGTTTCAACGAGACCATCGTTTCTTTCAATAACCCCCTGAAGATATTCCCCTGAAAGCCGTGGAATATACTGTGGAGGGTCCCGTCTACACGGATATTCCTTAGAAAGTCTAAATGTTATATCCAAGGGATTTTCAACATGATGACCCTCGAAACGTTTCAATTTTTCATTTCAGAGACTCCACATTTCAAAACCTTGTGTTCACATATATTTCAGTGGGATCGAAATTATAACGTTTGTAACTAAGTGAGTGGACCCTAAGATTTCACAGGGCGCTGATATGTGTACGCGTTTAACGTCATTGGATCAATACTTCATCTTCACGTTATAAATATAATCGTTGCCACTTAATTCTCTCGTAATCTCAGGACAAGGTGAGCTGGCACGTTGTGTCTATTTATAGCCACAGTTGCGCAATACCACGGAGATTACCAGTCTCGTCACACTGCTGCCCTGTCCAATATACCGATACTATTGCGTTACTATTGTATAAGTTATCTTTTGCGGTACACGATAAGTTTTGACTTTCTCCATTAAAGCTTTTACGTGTGTTTCACTCAACTAACCGAGTTGATGATAGACGTCGATATATAGAAGCGTGGACTAAATACAAACATTTGTGTGCTACGAAAGCGTGTCTAGCATCAGAGGAGATGACAATTTGACTTCAGGAAACATTGTCAAATAAAGACACTAAAGCTTTCTGGAAAATAGTCAAGGGACGTTCTTCACAAACTTATTACAGTATTACAGCATCTGATTGGAACTTACACTAAATGCCAAAAGAAACGTTATCTTCCTTCCTTAATGACGGAGATACATATCTACAGCTGGCGTTGTGATGCGTGGACGTCCACTTCTTGGTCTGTCTACGGTGACCCCAGTCTGTCTGAAGTCCTGAATATGTTTTACAACCGTGATACGGTGGCATCCGAGGGAGTTCACAACATCATTGTATGTCGACCCCATCTGCACCACCACAATGGCTCTTTCTCTCTCTTCAGCTGATAATCGTGGCATATTTCTCGTACTTGTGTATCATATCATGCATTCTAGGCTTTCTTTATACCCTATAGAATCATTCTACATGTAAAACGGATGCAAATACTGCTAGAATATTGCTGCATTTTGGCAATTGATATTGCTATGTGTAAACAGAAAATGGAATAATGTTACTTTGCAAGCAAAAATGTTAACAAAGATGTTAACAAAGATAATTTTAAGTGTTCCTAAACATTTTTTTCACAATATGAAAGACACGTTTTATTTGTTTTCACCTAATGCAAATCGGCAGAAAATGTTTTAAATCATAGGAATGGTTATTGTCCAATTTTACACACTCTACCACAGTTGTTTCTTGTTTTAAAAGTTGAAAAAGGGTGATTTTAAATGGTTTATGTTTGTTTCAACCTTTCTTTTGGACATCTAAATCACTGTTTTTGGTATATTTCGGCATGGACGAAAATAGGGACAATTTAACCTGAAAAAGATGCAATTTCACCTAAATATGAATGCATTTGAGAATTTTGTTTCGTGATTTACATATAGCTGTGTTGTTAAGCTTTCTTGTAAACTAATAACTTCCAACATATTTTTGATAGTTTTTAAGCAATTCAGAAATGTAGGAGGGTAACGTTTCTTTTGGCGTTTAGTGTATATTTTGAGTAACATTTTCAAGGTATAAATAATTCAGCTGTCAACGAAGAATTTCAGGAATCCGTTCGGATTTTCGTTGATTCAATAAGTGATAATCTTATTGAGACTACCTCTGATGAATTTTGGCTTAATAAAGTAATATCTCAACAGGAAATCGTCAACGCTATAAACAGCCTGTCCGCTGGTAAAGCTCCAGGATATAGCGGCGTGTCTGTGGAATTTTTCAAAAATGTACACGGGACTCGTATAGATATGCTTGTGAAACTATTCAATTCAATTCTAGCCACAGGAATTTATCCAAACGAATGGACACTAGGGGTAATAATTCCATTGCATAAAACGGGTATTGTGAATGACCCGGCTAACTTTAGACCTATCACACTCCTTGAAGTGTCAGGGAAAATATTTGCTAAAGTCATTGCCAATAGACTGACAGAATTGGCAGAGCATGAACACTTTATGACTCCAGAACAAGCAGGATTTAGAGCTGGCTTCCAAACTGTAGATAATATATTCATTTTAGATACAGTTATTAGAAAGTACCTACCTCTGCATAAAGGGGACTGTACTGTTGTTTTATTGACCTAAAATCTGCCTTTGACTCGGTTGATAGACAATTTTTAATGTACATAACTTTGGCTTGGAAATATTAAAGGGAAACTGTGCAGGCTCTTAACAAATATGTACCAAAATGTGAAGTCTTGTGTCTCTACACAAAATGGTTATACACCAGCCTTTGATTGTTTGTATGGTGTAGGACAAGGTGGTCAACTTTCACCTCCTTGTTTTCTTTTTTTATTAATGACATTGTTGGGTTTTTTAGCAGCAGATAACCAGAGAAATATTAATCTTGATTGTTTAGAATTATTCATTCTTCTCTTTGCAGATGCTATTGTAATGTTTGATAGCACTGTTTTAGGGTTTCAAAAACAGATTAGATAAACTTTCTTTGTATTGGAAAGACTGGAACCTTCAAATTAACATCAACAAGACTAAAGTTATTGTTTTTCGAAAAGCAGGACCCCTTAAAAGGTATGAACGTTTCCCTGTAAATGGTGCTTCTATAGAAATTGTTCCTACCTATAAATATCTAGGTATCCTTTTTAAAGCTCTGGTTCTTTTTATTGTACTCAAAATACTTTAGCACATCAAGCATGGAAGGCTCCCCAGTGTGTTAAAATGTCATGTAATCTTCCCTAATCTGCAATCCTAGATATATTTGATGTTAAAAAATTACCTATCATATTGCGGGTTGTGAAGTCTCACCTCACCTAATGTAATTAATGTTTATGATAAAGTTTGTAAGTCAGTTTTACATTTAAAATGAACACTCCCAATGTTGTTACAAGGGGTGAACTTGGACGTTACACTGTAAAAGTTAATCAGTTTGTAAAAATCATGAAATATTGGTTAAAGCTTTGCTCAAGAGAAAAATGTAATATTGAAACATGTTTATAATTATCAACGGAAGTTGGCTTCCAAAGGTATCAACTGTTGGGCACTAGATGTAAAGAATTTATTATTTAAATATGGATTTGGTCAAATTTGGCTTGATCAGGGGGTTAATGATGTTGATTATTGTATAAGACAGTTTAAACAGAGACGCACTGATACTTATACTCAAGACTGGTTAAGTTCTGTGAAAGTTTATTCTAAGCTAAAGTTGTATAAAACTATCAAGTTGAGGGTTAATTCTGAAGATCTGAAGCGTATCTGTCACTGGTTAAGGTCAATGTTTTTCGTTTTGCTTTGAGTAAGTTTAGTTGTTCAGACCATCCTTTAATGTTGGAATATGGGAGAAAAGTAAATATAAAACAACACGAGCGATTCTGCCCTCTGTGTATTGTACTTACCATTGAATCAGAGTACAACTTTTGTATTGAATGTGCATTTTACTGTGATCTGAGAAACAGCCTGCTCCCACAATACTACATAAATAATCCATGTGAAACTAAATTTATCAGCTTATTATTGTCTTGCAATTCTACAACTGTTAACAATCTTGCTAAGTTTGTATTTCTTGCATTGACATTAAGAGCGAAGTTTATGAATACAGAGTATAAAATTAAGAGAGACATTGTACATGTTAGCATACAGCTTAGGTTGTGTATGGCGCTGGATTGTATTGTCTTCTTTGAAATTGTATAACGGGTCGGTGGCCCCTGTACGGAATAAACTCTCTGTCCCATTAAGCTGTCCTCGAAATACGGACATACCAGTAACCCATACTTGGCCATTGTCTTATCCAAATGAAGTGTTGAGTGTTGTTTGTTATTTAACACTGCACTCAACAGTTTTCCAGCACGGTCTCTAATTACGCGGCTGGAGGTTTATGTCGTATAGAAATCAATTGAATCTTTAAGCTAATATTTTCAACTGTTGGTGCTAAAAATGTTTACAACTGCATGGAATTCACGGTTGATTTATGATATCAATTTTGTATTGACATTGATGTACAGTGCTACGTCAGAGGGTGAGTGAACTTTTAGCACCTCTCCAACAGTATTACGACTCCAGAATTGCATATAGTCTACCTATGTGAGGAATCTAACCCAGGTTTTCTGTGGGAGGAGCAAATGCCATAGTCTCAAGATGAAATCACTGCCCTTCATATCAGTTGATCAATCAATCGATATACATTATCGGCCATTCGGTTGCAAACATATTTCACTTTAATTTTAATACTACAAAAAATCTACGTCATAATTTACCAATTACTAAAAATATTATGGCAACAGACACAACACCACTATGACATCATGGAGACAGACATAACACCACTATGACATCATGGAGACAGACATAACACCACTATGACATCATGGAGACAGACATTATACCACAAGGATAGCATGACAAGTTGACAACAGACATAACACCACTACGTCAAAGTTTATCCATTACTGAAATATTATGGCCACAGACTTAACACAACTATGCCAGCATGGCCACACACATAACATCATTATGACATCATGGAGACACATAACACCACAATGACATCATGGCATCAGATATAACACCACTATGACATCATTGCAACATATATAACACCACTATGACATCATGGCATCAGGTATAACACCACTATGACATCATGGCACCAAATATAACACCACTATGATATCATGACAACAGATATAACATTACTATGGCATCATGGCAACAGATATAACATCACTATGGCATCATGACAACAGACATAACACCACTATGACATCATGGCATCAGGTATAACACCACTATGACATCATGACAACAAATATAACACCACTATGACATCATGGCAACAGATATAACACCACTATGGCATCATGGCATCAGGTATAACACCACTATGACATCATGGCAACAAATATAACACCACTATGACATCATGGCAACAGATATAACACCACTATGACATCATGGCAACAGATATAACACCACTATGACATCATGCGCAACGAGATATAACATTACTATGATAGCATGGTATCAGGTATAACACCACTATGGCATCATGGCAACAGATATAACATCACTATGACATCATGACAATAGATATAAAATTACTATGGCATCATGGCAACATATATAACATCACTATGGCATCATGGCAACAGACATAACACCACTATGATATCATGACAACAGATATAAATCATTATGAAATCATGGCAACAGATATAACATTACTATGGCATCATGGCAACAGATATAACATCACTATGGCACCATGGCAACAGACATAACACCGCTATGATATCATGACAACAGATATAAATCATTATGAAATCATGGCAACAGACATAACACTGCTATGACATTATGGAGACAGACAAATCATCACTATGACAGCATGGTAATAGGCATCTGGAAACGTTTTCGTTCCAGCATAGTAATAGGCATTTGGAGGCATTTCCGTTCCAAATTGTATCGTGATACAGCAAATGAAATGTGTTGAAAGTGACAATGTCAAACTGAGTATAAATGTCATTAGCAATATTTAGGATGACATCAGATGCGTTTTCGTTGTTATTTGAGCTTGACTTGACTTTGTAAATGTTCCCGCAGTTCGTTGATTTTAATGGACAATATCGTCCACTACTCGTTGACTGTGGGGCTCCTCTTTGTGTTTGCATGCTAATGCGAGATGAAAAAGAATATTCTGCATTTTCTCTGGGCGTTTCAGAAAACAATATTTGAAGACCCTGGCGTGAGAACTTCTGGGTATTGTAGTAGTAAAAATGATATGAACTGATCACTGAAAAATTCGCCTCTATAGAAACCTTTTGCAATACGCCAGCCATGAGACGACGTCTACTTTAAAACTACGTATTCTGTTTTTGTATGGGCTTTTGACTTAAGGAAATATCTTTTTCAAGACGTAGAAGTTCTTCATTAGGTCCTGGTTTGGATTCCCCAAATGAGTAAACTTTGTGGCATCCTCAGGCGTGATATTGCTGAAATACTGCTGACAGCGGTGCAAAACGCAACTCACTCACTCACTATTCATAAAGAGAGATGCCTAACAATTACCCTTGAGGTCGTAACACATTACCTTTCAAAACAGCCAGAACGTCCAAAAACATTCGATGTCTCTTATAGAAAACCGTAGATTTAAAAAGTGTTGTCTGAGATTTTGGCATCACATTATGAATACAGTAAACAAATCAAACATCAATCGTTTTTCTTTCCTTCAGGTTAACCGTGTGACATTGATTGGATAAGGCGCTGTAGGAGTCGTGTTGGTTATAGTGTTGGTTGCCTGGCTTTGTGCAAGGGGGACATAAAGAGAAAAGTCGGAATACTGATGTGTTCAATTTCAAATGCAAAATAGTTGCGAGTAAAACAGAATACACCAATCATGGAAACTGTGGATTGTTCTGTCGAATGCACAAACATACCTCACCAACTCGTACCATTCCGGGAAAAGCTAATGGCGATAGTCATGTTCCTGTTCATTCGGCTTTTCAAAGGATTCCATATTGACAGTTCAGGGACAAATCTATTGACCCCCACAAAAGATTCCATCAAGTAGTATGAAATGGTGTCCTCTCACTAAACCAGGTTATGTCAAAACAGGTTAGCATGTTAATAATTGTTTTATCTGAAATGCTGTTTCTTCTGCTTTCATATTACAAACACACTCACACCGCACACTCACTCCCTCCCTCTCTCTCTCTCTCTCTCTCTCTCTCTCTCTCTCTCTCTCTCTCTCTCTCTCTCTCTCTCTCTCTCTCTCTCTCTCTCTCTCTCTCTCTCTCTCTCTCTCTCTCTCTCTCTCTCTCTCTCTCTCTCTCTCTCTCTCTCTCTCTCTCTCTCTCTCTCTCTCTCTCTCTCTCTCACACACACACACACACACACACTTGCATACTTCTTAAATCGTAGATACAGATTATAGCCCTTTAACAAAGGCTCACGCTTCAGTGGCTAATGCTAATGCCTATTACTTGGTTCGCATCTCTCACCAAGCCATGGTGCAGTGTTGCCTTAACAAGACCTTTTTGGTTAGGAACTGGCTAAGTGAGAGAGAACCATATAACATATGTGAACGCTGTGGCACAAGAACGATAACTCTTATACTGTCTGTGTGTTACAGCAGTAACATGTAAGCTCCAACACCTTGTTCTCAGTATGTACCAACCTCATTGTTATTAAAATGCCTTTTGTATTCCGAGACATTCGTCACCACTAGCCCTTTCCCGTAACCTCCAAGAAACTCGTACCCTATCGATAAATATTACGCGCGAAAATACGACACATCAAATTGCTCGTAAGGATTGAAGTACTTCGATAAAAATATTCCTCAGCACTTAAATCGGTAATGACATTGATTATAGACTGTAATATATTTAGATTTTACCAAGAACATATCTAACAACATAGTGTTTCCAAATTTAAAGTGTTTGATAAGGCCAGGAAGAAGTTTACAGGATTCCACAACATTCCTCACCAACTCGTACCATTCCGTCTAGTATGAACTTTTGAAGGCTGTGAAACAAGAACGATAACTCTTACTCTATCACTATATGTGTCAAAAGGCTGTTTGCTTTCCCAGACAGACTTTGGGATTTTGCTAGCTTTTGTTTTAATAGGCGACTTTAACGAATTGGGTTATCAAAATCATACACTTATCATATGACCGTTTAAGTAGTTACTGGTACTGTTACTGATGGGTTTATGCCGCGTTCAGCAATATTCAAGCAATATCACGGCGGGGAACAACAGAAATTGGCTTCACACATTTTACCCGGGCCTTCGGCGTGACGAGCAAACGCTTTTTAACCACTTGGCCACCCCACCGCCACCAATCTGCTTGAAGATTTAACACACACAGTTGTATGGCACATCGGCGACTAACCCATGCTTGTCGTATAACGGGATAGGGTGGTCAGGCTCGCTGACTTGGTTGACACATGTCATCGGTTCCCCATTGCGCAGATCGATGTTCATGCTGTTGATCACTGGATTGTCTAGTCCAGACTCGATTATTTACAGACATCCGCCATATAGTTGGAATATTGCTGCGTGCGGCGTAAAACTAAACTCACTGACTTACTATGGCAAATCAGATAAACCCTAAGTAAACTATATTTTGTTCATGCCTCGTTTCTGTAATTTTATGTCAACAGAGAACACACACAGGACAAGAGCGTTTTCCCCATCTTTGAACTCCCGTAATGTTGTAGATGGCAATGGCACAACAATGCGGTGGCCCTGTCATAAGAAAGAAATTTTTAACATCTTCTTATTATATCAATCCAAATGAAATTATAATGACCATACTATTAACAATTACTACTGAATCACAATACCTGTCAATGTATATCTATTTATTTTGCATTTATGCTAGAACATCTGTTTCCAATTTGTAATCTGCATATTTGACATATGCTTTTCTGCAGCTCAGTTGTAAACATTGTGTATATAAATGTACTATAGGCCTGTGGTTTTTTAAGTATCATAAACAGATTGATTGATTAGTGTTATAACTGTACCTGCCGGAAAGTGAGGTTAGGTCATTTCCTGTTTGTCCGTTGTGCATCATGTACATTCAATCCTCCGAATCCTGTGGATCAGTGGAACTGAAACTTCACATGCTCCTTTGCAGCAATTGTGCTACTGATATCTGTTTAATGTGTCTGAATTTTATATTATAATTGGTATGATTACTGAATACCGGATACCATCCGCCATCTTTGAAAGCACGAGAGTTTACTTTTGGTTAGGGTTAGGGTTAGGGTAAGTTTTAGGGTTAGGGTTAGGGTTAGGGTTAGGTTTGGGGTTATGGTAAGGTTTAGGGTTAGCGTTAGGGTTAGCGTTAGGGTCAGCGATAGGGTTAGGGTTAGGGTTAGGGTGACGTGACACTAAACAATATGGCTGGTAGGTATCCGGTATTCTGTAGGTGTGCCTTATAATTTTGCTACAATTCTATATGGCCTTTCACAGAAACTATTTTTGAAAAATATATACATCTGTATGTTTACCAATTAATTTTGTCTGAAATAAAATTCTGAACTATTTCCAAAAAATAACCTTTATAATTTGATAGAGCAAGCATTTAACATTTCAAAAACGAAAACATCTTTGAAATTACAATGTACTTTAATTAGGATAATTGCCTATATGTTTCAAACAGGTGTTTCTCTGTCTTAAAACAAGTTACCTTATTTTGAAAAGTGAAAGTGATAATTGATTGTTGTGTGGCCTATAAGTTCGTTATTTATTGTGAAAGGATGAACGTTTGTAAAGTTACAGCCTAACTCCAAAAAAAGGAAAATTTTAAAATGCAGTAAAAGTTACTTCACAATCAAAACAAACAGATTTTAGCTGTAACTATCATTATCCGTCAAGGAGAAGTGTTTATTCAATACAATAAACTCAAAATCATAAAAAAATATTCCAAAATCTTGTTAATGTGGCCTTTTTTCAGTTAGCAAACTGAATTGTTGGAAGAAGGCCTGAATCTTTGACATTCGGGTTCTTCCTGATTATGCATAATTAATGCTTACTTCATGTGTAAATGTCATCTTGGTATATAACAAAATTGTTACTTCTAGTCAAAATGTAATCTAATTGTGTAGTTCGAGCAGGAGAGGAATAGTTATTTTGGGTAAAAATTTAGTCCCATCACATTTTCATCAACATTTTCTTTCACAAAGAATAGAAAAGATTTTGGTATTTGTAAAACTGTCAGTGGATAAAGCTTCTTTAAGTACAGGTTGATTAAATTGATGGCTTTACCCTAACTTTTCTGTAGCATCACATCTTATTTTCTAAATAGGGTGGTGCTTAATTAATGCACGGGTGTATGACCATTACTATGCCTGTATAGTACATACTTTGATAGATTCAATTTGTTTAATTTTTTGGTGGGATTCAGTAAATATGTTTTTCAGTGTTTTGAATCACGTCACAATTTAATTCTGGACTCACAGCAGTCCAGAAACTCTCCGCACTGTGGGCACTTTCTGACAAGGGATTTGACCAAATTAAACATGCAGTTGTTATGAATATATGGCAAGGATGAAAAAATATAAAAAAATTGTTTCGAAAACTTTAAATTTAAACTCGCTCGCCCATGGGCGAACAGTGGCCCATGGGCGAGAATGTTTAATTTCGCTCAAAATTCATGTTTTGGAGATTGTAAATGAATGAGTGTATGTTTATAAGCATCATGTCACACATTTCAACTCATTTTGACTTTATTCGACTAACTTAGAGCGATATTAAGAAATCTCGCCCATGGGCGAAAAAATATGTTGGCCCATGGGCGAGAATATTTACTTTTACTCAAAATACATGTTTTTCCATGTTTTGGCGGTTGTAAATGAATGAGTGAATACTTATGGGTATCATGAAACAAATTAAACTCATTTTGACTTAATTCGACTAACATAGCAATTCCACATACATAAACATGCAAAGTACACACAATATGGCAATGCTAACACCGAGACCATTCTGATTTATTGAGCAGAGTAAGATTGGCACTTTTTTGGCGGTTCTGTCACTTTTGCACTCTACCTTTTTACTTGAGGCGTGCAGATTCTTGGTGCTTTTTAGCATTTCATTTATTTGTTTAGATTGGTTATTTTGGTGTTTTAACGGCTGGGGCCCGCTGAATGAGTCTATTTAACGAGCTGGACATGGAGTGCTGTTATCATGAATGTTGTCATATATTAGTGGGATGCATTGACAGTAATGAAAACTTATATGAAGATATTGTACCTCAACATACAAACCTATCCCGATAGCTCTCATCGTCACTCTCATGTCAATCCATTGTGACTGTTGCAGTCCTCCTGTACATCCTGTATATATAAGCAAGTTGGGTTTTTTATTTAAGATTTATTATTGCTAAACACACATTTAACCGAGATGAAGAAGGGGGTCTCCAATTCCATGTATGCTTTTGCTCTCATAAGTTAGACATCCCATTTGTCAGACACGCCAATTATCAGACAACTTTGGATCAATCAGGCGTGACTGTAATTACAAATAAACTCAATGAAGCTGCAAGTTTGCACCTAAACAATTAAAAATATCAAAACAACACAACTATTTAATAAGAATAAATAACCATCACTAAACTATCGATAGTCACACATACTATCGATGCATCGATAGTTTTTCATTTCTACCATCGATTAATTGCTTTCGGAATAATTGCAATTCATCGATAGTTTGATGCATCATTACAGCCCTATTAATTATATCGCTTAATATATTCTTATGCACATAACTTTGGATCAATCAATTACCCAATAAAGGTACCAGTGCAGTGTACCTGAGTGTAACCAACCATAACTTTTGTTGATATAACGTGTCTGGGACGTCTAACTGATCGGAGGACACCAGAGAGTAACTTGCATGCAATATTTTTAATATTGCCCTTGTAGATTTCCATTATGATTTTCACACATTATGATTTGCACACAGTGTACATCACTATCTGTGTAATTGTATTATTGTTATGGAGCGGCATTGAGTTGCATGTTGTTTGCTAATCCCGTCATGATTACTTGAAGAAAACATGACATTGTTTAAACTATACATTAAAATATCCATGGTATTAATATGTAGTCTTTACATTAGGCAATGAGGAATACACAATATATTCAAGATTGAGTTTGCTTTTACGTTTTTAAAATTGTCAATATTTTTGCTACAGTCGAAAAGATTTACCTTGACTTCGTTATGTACAGGTCCGGGGTTGTGGTCTCTTGGTATTTTAGAAACTATGTCGTTAAGACATTTGAGAGTGTTGATCTGTATGCAGTCTTTCTGCATGCATTTTCACGAGATCCATTCTCCCCTTTTCCTCTTTTCCACTATGAACATATAACCATTTACACAAAGGTATCTTCCACCACGAAATGTAGGGAAAACTTTGAAGTCTAATTGTTCATTTGCCATAACTGGCAAATTCACTCACATTCTGGTACACGTGTCTTATTTCGTTTTCTGGGTTAACACATTTTACATTTGGTAGAAAGCTAGTGTCCTATTCCCTAAAAACAACACCGTCGTCACAACATCAAACATCAAAGGATTTTTACCTCGATCCAAAGGTCTAAACTTACGGGACTACCCAGTAGACATCACTTGCTCGATAACGGTTTTAGCAGCTACGCCGAAACGGGGTGTCCTCAGTTTGCCAGCAGATATTGTTTAAAGGTTTCAGGTCACTGAACCATGCTAATCTCTTGAAACAACAGGTGATACACTTTTTAGTTACCCCTGGGCTGGTGAACACAGTTCACCTTACCACTGCGCTGAGCTCGTGAACACAGTTCACCTGAACCGACACTAATACGAGTGAGTGATTAAATTAATGATTGATGTTATGTTTAAACTGAACACATCACTTATCTCGTTGACATATCAATCTGTTTAGGTCACAACAGAACTACACAGAAATAACATTGATGCAGTTGCAGGGTGGTGGTTGTGTGAGACCTAAGAAGAACAAATATCGCCTGCTTGAAGAACGGCTAGACCGCGAGGATAGATTGCTGCAAGATGGTGTCGAGACTCCACTTGCTTACGGTGTGTCTCACCTTGTGGGACTATGAATAATGATGTATGCTTGTGATATTGTGTATAATGTGATATTTTGTAATAATGTATGTTTGTATCATGATGGCAGTGCTAATATTGCCTTATGGTTGTATTTCATAATACTGTTGATGAGATTGATGATGATGATATTGGCCCTTGAAAGAGCACAAAGTTTCTGCATTAAGGTGATTCAAGATCTCCCCAAAACAACCAGGACTGACGTGAGTAATGCTCTGCTAGGATGGTTACCCATAGAAGCCCACATCAACAAAAGCAAACTCTTGTTCTTTGGGAGGCTGTGGCACACCTCTTCCAGGAATACAAGCTACTTATGACACGAATCTTTGCCTTGAGAACCAACCGTGTGGTTGACCCAGGGGGATTCATCTCAGACATACTTCGTATCCTAACGAAATATAACTTGTGTGACTATCTGAAAGAAGTCTACTACTCTGGACGTCTCTGGCAATACATTCGATGGAAGCAGATTGTCAAGAAGGCAATCTTCGATGCTGAAACTGTAGCATGGCACCAACGTGTCGACGCCGACCCTGAAATGAGACATTTCTTGAAAATCCATCCTGTGTTGGCCCCACACTGAGCCTGGGCCTAGATTTTTCGAAGCTCTCTTAGCGCTAAGATAATCGTAAGTGCCATACATTAACATTAACTTACGACAGTCTTAGCGCTAAGAGAGCTTCGAAAATCTAGAACCTGGTTCATTGCCCGACAATTCCCACATCTTAAACAGCAATGCAAATTTGTGGTCAAGCTATGTGCATCATGGCGCCCAGGAGGTGCACAAGGCATATGTGCGCTGTGTCAGCCATGCTTCAAAGACTTACTCATTCATACCATCTGTCATTGTACAGCTAAGATGAGTGAACAAGATAAACTGTGACTTGAAATCTCAAGCATTGGTCCAATAGAGCTGGGAGTGAACCTGCTCAACCAACCTGACGAGGATGTGGTATGCTGTCTTCTATCATGCACTCCATGTGACCCTTTGGATGGCGCTGACAACACCATCTACTCTTCTCTGGTCGTTCAAGGATTATATAGATTGTGTAAATACACCAGATTTACCTTATCGTAAAGTGATTTAAAACTAAACTCATCTAATCCAGTGCCGCTCCAATGACTCTAATGTATTCTTCATTTTAAATACCTCTCCTACTTAATGCACGTTTTCTGCCTGTCCGTGTTATTGTACTCTCCGATGGAGGAATAAAGAATGTTGTTATTATTATTACACACGGAACAACCTGCCCTGCACGCTCATTCATGTGTGTCCTTTTATCCCAGGTAACCCACTGCTGCCTGTTGGGGGTACACCGCCGAAACGCCGCTTACATTATAATAAAGAAGTTGTATATCCATATAACTTTCTCCGTTGTTCAAATTATCATGGTCTCGGCAGATATTGCACTGTCATACGAATTCATGAGAGATTTTCAAGTTATTGTGTTGTCATCTACATGTTGATTTAGCTGGTTTCTTCCTCATTTCAAATTTCATCATTCTGAGTTTCACCTCAGTTGGGTATTTCAGTGTAGCTCGCAAAAACGAGGTCACGGAGCGGAACGATGACGTTTAGTGTATCTCCGCGTTCAGTTACGTAATTTCCGCAAAGCGCCTGCGAAAATTTGCGCCGAAAAAGTCGTTGTGTCCCATCCGTTGGTCCTGTGTATTGGAGTTAAACAGCCACGACTTTTAAGTGTATTTTGCTTTCCGTATATACAATCCATTGATCACCCTGGGCTAGGTGTGAGATGTACAGGTGCTCGTGAGGGTGTTTTTTTTTAAAAGACTGACTGCGCTTATTCCGCAGCCAAATATCGTACATTCTAAGGAAATCTCGAATTGATTGTATTATAAGGTGTCGAAATGGTGTTAAATTCTCTTTTGTGCATTAACTTATTTGTAATGCAAAATTGGTGTGTATATATGTGTGATTGAACAACCCTGTTTACTGAGATAGGAATAGGAATCTCATATGCGTATATGCTCTTGAAAACCTTGTTTGGCAAGATGTGCCTTTCAATTTTACTATATATATTCATATTGTATTTCAATTTTGAGCATATGGTTTAAACATATTTATATTCTCAGAGAATCTGGTTTGGTAAACAAGCAAAACATTGCTTTTATTAATACCTCACCGGTACATATATAATATAACAGAATACACAAGAACTGGATACACAAAAACGTCAAATTAATTCCTATCATAAGTAGTAGCAAACTGTCACTGACGCCTTCGGCTAGGTCGATAAAACGGGACGCAAAAATCCCTGTATACACCGCATCACAATAGTAAACAGAATTTATCTAAACGAATGTTTAAAGACAGACAGACAGATAGACATAGTTTATTAAAGTGTCCCATGTATGTAAACAAGATATAAAATACATATAAAATAAATACATAATGTTTTACATACATCCAGCCTTAACAGGCTTATTAGACACTGTTATCTAGAGGGTCAAAATATACATCATAGAAAGATTTTTATAAAACCATATAAATACATAACCTTAGGCAAAAATATCTTAAATCTCTCTTCATGTAAATAAAGCATGAAATTCAGTCATATATTTCAATAACATAGTACTGACTAGTCGATTTGAACCACTGCTTCACGGTTCACTGACTGCCGTGGATGCATATTTTCAAGGGTACAGCTTCATTAAGCCTTATGCAACCAACCATAAAATGTGCTGTTTTAAGCGGTCTTTCTTTTTGGAGGTCTATCTTATGAGAAGCTACCGGTTTTTCCCTTGGGGCGGGATATAAATGATTTATTCTGCCTGATGATTTGTACAACACCACCCAAGCAGTGCACAACCGTGCACCCGGCATACATTGTAATTTGTTCGGTTGTAGAAAAAAAGTCATGGAAAAAAGTCATACGAAAAAAGTCATAAACTCAAAAAAGGTCAGTATTGATAATGTATTTATTTAACAAGTCATAACAATATTATCATCAACAGCACTACCACATTTGAACCTAACTTATAAATTGATGTAATCATTCAAGTAAAAAACATGACATCAGAAAATGCACTATCATCAAAACACTTTCATCTGCAACAGCACTACATCAGTCAGTTGTCCTAGCACATTTTATTTAACCGAATGTTCCAGCCAATGCCCTGAAGAGTTTGGATCACAGTCTTACGGCCAGCGTGTCTTATATTAGCTGCTAGAAGGAAGCCATTTGAGTAAAAGCATTAACTGATAATCCCATGAGTTCATTAATCGGTGTGATATCGTCAAGCTCAAAGCTAGTTAAACAAACAATCTTGTGACTTTTAATCCCACAATCCGTTAAGAACTTAACAAATAATAATCTGTTAATTTCTCCTGTTTTGATAAGATCCCAAGACAAGAAGTGGTATAAAAAAGGGCGCAGTTAACTTTTAGCGTGTCTGTATCCACCGACAGAGCAGCAGAGTTTCAAACGGGATTGGGTGGTCAGGCTCGCTGACTTGGTTGACACATGTCATCGTATCCCAGTTGCCTAGATCGATGGTCCAGACTCGAAGTTTACAGACTTCCGCCATATAACTCGAATAGTGCTGAGTGCGGCGTGAAACGACCAACCAAGTAATGTCAATTTCATTACAAGAGCCTTGTTGTTTTCTGTCATACTAACACAGGGAGTACACAGTGACATGTACATAATACCTACATGTACTCTCCGTCACGAGTGTTGCAGCTGCGCTCTCTTGTCAGCCGATCTCCAAACAATGTAAGTATGTAATCGATACCAGTACTGATGGTAGGTGGAGCTCATGCAATATACATCGATAATATTGATTAGGACTTTAGAAATGTACAATGTTTATAGCCGGAGGATAACACTATTCAGCTTGTCTATTTCTGGTGACAGGTGCCCTGACATAAGATGAAATCGATTTGGGTGGATGAGCTACAGTGTCGATGTATTTAATATACAGCCAGATATTGTATTGGAAGTATCATCGTGGGCAGTTTTAATATGTTCATCACGACTGATAAGAATATGCGTTGTTTGCATATCAAGCGGAGATGAGCATGAATATATGAAACACGTGCTCTCTGTCAACTGTCTTGTGTATACGTGATGAAACTGGCATGCAAATTAAAAACAAACAAATTAGAGGATATTACAAATAATTAAAAAAAATATATATTAGTGCAATAGATTTTGTATCAGGAAATGGCGTACCGAGATGTCGTTTAAACATCAACACACTGTCTATACAATCAATGTAAACAACCAATATATTTTCGCAAATGCGTTATTTCGTTCTTGACAGGCATTTTTCGTATTCAAATATTAATGATATTATTCAAATATTGTCAGGACCCACAACATAAGTCTATTCAATGAAACTGATGCCTATATGGGCTTACAGAATGTTTGTTTGAAAGAGGTAGTTCACACTTGTAAAGCTATACAAAAACAATTTTGAACTATTGACTAAACCTGGCTAATCCTTTGGTGGGATTCACCCTTTTTTCATATCCTTGATGGGTACAGTGCCAAATTTTCACTAGCCTTGCATCTGCGCTTTTATACATTACGATGTAAGCATTTACTGAAATGTCGTACACGATGACAAATGACTACTTGTACATAGCAATCGTAACGGTAATATACTACTTATACTTTGATAGGGGTAATTACATACGTAGATTTAAGTCTACACATTAGGGATCCATTTTTTTGGTATCATGAACGTTGAGCAGTGTATCTCCCTATGCTAGCGTTTAGTCACGGTTAAGTGCGTTCTGGGGCGGTGGTGTAGATGAAATGATAGAACAAGGGGTGTGGCTGACGTATTCATATTTTATATTCTCAGAGAATCTGGTTTGGTAAACAAGCAAAACATTGCTTTTATTAATACCTCACCGGTACATGTATAATATAACAGAATACACAAGAACTGGATACACAAAAACGTCAAATTAATTCCTATCATAAGTAGTAGCAAACTGTCACTGACGCCTTCGGCTAGGTCGATAAAACGGGACGCAAAAATCCCTGTATACACCGTATCACAATAGTAAACAGAATTTATCTTAACGAATGTTTAAAGACAGACAGACAGATAGACATAGTTTATTAAAGTGTCCCATGTATGTAAACAAGATATAAAATACATATAAAATAAACACATAATGTTTTACATACATCCAACACAACCGTGCACCCGGCATACATTGTAATTTGTTCGGTTGTAGAAAAAAAGTCATAGGAAAAAAGGTCATGGAAAAAAGTCATAGGAAAAAGTCATAAACTCAAAAAGGTCAGTATTGATAATGTATTTATTTAACAAGTCATAACAATATTATCATTAACAGCACTACCACATTTGAACCTAACTTATAAAATTAATGTAATCATTCAAGTAAAATACATGACATCAGAAAATGCACTATCATCAAAACACTTTCATCTGCAACAGCACTACATCAGTCAGTTGTCCTAGCACATTTTATTTAACCGAATGTTCCAGCCAATGCCCTGAAGAGTTTGGATCACAGTCTTACGGCCAGCGTGTCTTATATTAGCTGCTAGAAGGAAGCCATTTGAGTAAAAGCATTAACTGATAATCCCATGAGTTCATTAATCGGTGTGATATCGTCAAGCTTCAAAGCTAGTTAAACAAACAATCTTGTGACTTTTAATCCCACAATCCTTTAAGAACTTAACAAATAATAATCTGTTCATTTCTCCTGTTTTGATAAGATCCAATTGCTTACAGCGTCACACTAAAGGAATAATTAACTTGAAAGTGAACTAGTATAAACAAAGTAAATAACTGGAGAACATGATGTTTTGTAATAGTCATTTTTTCTATGACTTTTTTTCCATGACTTTTTCTCCTATGACTTTTTCCGTTCACCATTTGTTCTAGGTCACGTGAATCAATCAGAGATAGACATTATTCCATGCGGTAGGGTAAATGTGCATTGTACATGCTTAGGAACCTTGAACTTGCAGTTTCATTTCATTATTTGTGTACAGATATTGGTCTAGAACAATTTATCAATTAGTTTAGTCTTGAAGATGTATTGATGCAGGGACTCCATTATGTTCTTGTTAACATTGTTGGTAGCTAGAGGTGTTCCTAATTTTCACAGTTTGGAGTAAGTGAGCGAGTGAGTTTAGTTTTAGGCTGCACTCAGCAATATTCCAGCTATATGGCGGCGGTCTGTAAATAATCGAGCCTGGACCAGACAATTCAGTGATCAACAGCATGAGCATTGATCAGCGCAATTGGGAACCGATGACATGTGTCAACCAAGCCAGCGAGCCTGACCACCCGATCCTGTTAGTCGCCTCTTACGATAAGCATGGGTTACTGAAGGCCAATTCTAACCCGGACCTTCACGGGTTTCACAGTTTTGTCTTCTTAAGAGGATACGTAAGTCTCAAAACATTTGAAGTAAATTTAGATGTACCAGGATTATAATAGTAGGATACTTGTGCTTTTACGTGATGGCTAAATTTGTGCACAATCGCCAAGGTATGAAGGGACCATGTAAGTCCTTCTAGGGTGGGTGGGGTGAAGGGGTGGTATGGGAGCATTGAGGGGGGCAAGGCAGGCTGAGCGAGTGTAGTAATTGAGGGGCTATGGGCGGCCTTGACCGTGGAGTTGGTTATGGTTGGTGCTTGAGAGGGGGTCGGTGGTGGCTGGAAGCGCGGACCTCGGGGAGACAGTTGTTGTTGGGAGTTAGAGTTTATGTGAAATAATGAAGGAATAGAGAGGCGCGCGGACCTCTGAGAAGACAGGTGGTTGGAGGGAGAGGTGAAGTTATAGATGGCTTGATAGTGAGCAGAAAGTGGATCGAGATTGCTAGGTTGAGAGGTGGGTGCGGACGTCGGAGAGGACAGTCACGCACATATGGTGAATTTGGAGTGACTACATTACTATCCGTGAAACAGTTAAGTAAAGAAACAATAGGAGAGAGCTTTCAATACAACTGATAGCTCATGCCAGGTAATTAATGACAGATGGTCGGATTGGGGTGTGCTGATAGTTATAGCCCGGGAAAGCCACTTTTAAGAAAACAAGAGTTGAAAATGGTTTGGCTCAACCGTCAATGGGTATGGTTGAGTGATCGTGTGAATGTGGGTCTCCCGGCAATGCGCTATTAGCTAATCCATGTTACCGTAAATAATGCAGATTTTTTAATATCGCTCTAAGTTAGTCGAATTAAGTCAAAATGAGTTGAAATTTGTGTCATGATGCTTATAAACATACACTCATTCATTTACAACCTCCAAAACATGAATTCTGATCGAAATGAAACATTCTCGCCCATTGGCCAACATTTTTTTCGCCCATGGGCGAGATTTATTAATATCACTCTAAGTTAGTTGAATTAAGTCAAATGAGTTGAAATTTGTTTCATGATACCCATAAGTATACACTCATTCATTTACAACCTCCAAAACATGGAAACATATGTATTTTGAGTAAAAGTAAATATTCTCGCCCATGGGCCAGCATATTTTTCGCCCATGGGCGAGATTTTTTAATATCGCTCTAAGTTAGTCGAATTAAGTCAAAATGAGTTGAAATGTGTGACATGATGCTTATAAACATACACTCATTCATTTACAACCTCCAAAACATGAATTTTGAGCGAAATTAAACATTCTCACCAATGGGCAGGCCCATGGGCGAGCGAGTTTAAATTTAAAGTTTTCGAAACAATTTTTTAATATTTTTTCATCCTTGCCATATATTCATAACAACTGCATGTTTAATTTGGTCAAATCCCTTGTCAGAAAGTGCCCACAGTGCGGAGAGTTTCTGGACTTTTGCGAGAAAACATTTAACAGCTTTTGTTAATACACACTGTTTAAGTATGAAGTTAACAAGATACACATATTGCCCATTGGATGAGTGGTTGGATGAGTGGCGAGGACTGGCTTCCGTCACTTAAAAGCGCGCACCACCCACTCAGTGCCAAACCTGTCTTTTTACATGGTTCGAGCCTTGTCTGATCTAGATGACATGTTTCAACTCATCGTTTTGATTCGTTAATCCTGTATCCGTCCTAGCACTCATGAATATTACGATTGGAAAATTATCTGTAAGTACTGTTACGGTTAAGAATTTGCCGTGACAAAAAGTTTAAAAGTCCCCTTTGAGCCAACAAAATAGATTACAGACAAGTCTGAAATGTTCAATAATATAGTGAGCAAACAATGAGCAAACTACAATGAATGTCAATACAGATTTCTAGTACAATGCAATTGAGTCACAAATCTAAAATATTGGGTCACAAATATTAGATATTAACTCGCCAGAGTCTTGACATTTACAGTGAGAGCAGATATACTGATTGAAGGTTGTTTACAATGACAGTAGACGAATAGCTCTTGAAATGTTGACAGACAGACTTGGCGACTGTAGTCAGAAACCCCATTCGCTCGAATCTCTGTCTGCCTACTGTACCTAACCATTATTACTCATGAGCAAAACCTGCAAATGTAAATATGGAATCTGATGTAATTCTCTCATGATTTAGGGATGCATTTTTACCTTATAACAGTATCATCAAAATCTTTTCCCGGTCATTCGTTCATCACGTGTCTGTATTCTTGAAATGACATAAACACTGACGGACTTCTTCCACCTTCCTGGGAATAATGAGTGTGTGAGTGAGTGTAGTTTTACACCGTATTCGAGCAGTACCGAAGAGGGGTTCACACTTCAGCATGACGAGCGGACGCTTTAACCACTACCACTACTATCTCTTATCTTACATCACACATACATGTCGTTTTCTGATTGGCTTAGCGCTGTTCTATTATTTTCAATGTACCTTTAAAGGGGATGGCCTAAAAGTCAGGCCGGGCTGGGCCATGGCGGGCCAAATCTATTATTGGCTAATAAACCCATTAACGAAAACCATGCCTACAATTGATCAATGCAACATACACTCATGACAATAATGATCAATCGAAAGCCACAAACGCGTACCATAACAAATTTATTACGAGTAAATCGGCTAAAATCCAGGAAGACGAGAAGCCTGTGAACTGGCTGACCGTGGTTACGTCTAAAAGTGGAATCGTTAAACGAAACGGGATTTAAAACGTATAAATACTTCAGCCAATTCCGATACACATTTCCGTTGGCCCGAAAATGTTTTTACATCTATATCCAATCACATACCACCCCATAAATTCACTATTCATCGTATTTAAAGCACGCCCACATTTAAATGATACGATCTCTTCCCTACACTCTCAACATTATCTCGGCCACAATTTTCCGCCCGGCTTGGCTCGAGCCGTCAAAAACAATTTAAACGTATCACACGTATCTTGAATTGTGTTTAATTCCATAGACTGGTATCATATCTACCTAAATATCGCTTTGTAATGTTATAAAATGCAACATTTAAAGATAACTGCTCCGTTAAAGTGAAGCCCTTGTCTCTCATTTTTCAACATAGCCTGAATCAAAAGTGTTTGGTCTCTGTTCAGCCCGACTTGGCCCGTGCTGTCAAAAACACCTTAAACCTCACACATGGATCTTGAAATGTGCCTAAATCCATAGATTAGTATTATATCTACCTAAATATCACTTCACAGAGTCTCAAAGAGTAGTATTTGAAGCAAAACCGTTGATGAAAGTGAAGCTATCTTTTCTACATGTTCTCAACAAAGACACAGTATCACAAGCGTTCGGTACGCCTTGACCAGGGCTCTCAAAAACAACTTAAACCCCACAACATGTATTCTGGTTTGTGTTTGAATCCATAGATTAGCATTATATCTACCTAAATATCACCGTGTGATGTTACAAAATGCTACATGTAAAGATAACTGGTTCGTTAAAGTGAAGCCCTTTTCTCTCTCCATTCACAATATAGCCTCAATCAAAAGTGTTTAGTCTCTGTTCAGCCCGGCTTGGCCCGTGCTGTCAAAAACAACTTAAACCTCACACATTTATCCTGATTTGTGTTTGAATCCGTAGATTAGCATTATATCTACCTAAATATCAATGTGTGATGTTACAAAATGCCACTTGTAAAGATAACTGGTTCGTTAAATATATCTACCTACATATCACTTCACAGAGTTTCAAAGCGTAGTATTTTAAGCAAAAACGTTGCTAAAGCGGCTCACTCTGAGAGCTAAATGCAAACTGATGTTTTACCTGTATGAAGAATCGAATCGAAAATGATCGAATCGAGGGTCCAATATCGAAAATCGAATCGAATCGAGGTCTGGTGAATCGTTGCAGCCCTACTCATGACCAGTAAACAACAACTGATGTCACGTTAATCGTGTCACCCATTTCCATGTTCTGAATTTGTGACATTTGTTACACTGTAATAGTGCTGAAACAAACATGTTTTTTCAAAGAAGAAACGCATACCCCAGAAATCTGTTGCGAAAATGTTGTATGTTCAAACATGTACATAACACATCCACAAATAGCCTTTAAGAAATGCTTTTTTACACCAGTTTAGAAGAAGGTAATGTCTATACAACCAAATGGATAATTTTAGGTAACAGAGACGTCCAATCTGTCTCAACCTGTTCCGTACAGTTTGACCGGATATCCTCCGGAGTCCAGGCACCCTGCCTGCTGTGGTCTCACCCGTGGTCTCACCATTTGTTATACCTGTTTGGTTGTAACGAGCTGCAAGCAGTGATATCGTGCACAGACTAACATGCAGAGGCCTGGCAACAGAAGATTGGTAATCTCACGCGTGCATTCTTTCAATGGCAATGTTCTGTGTCGCAGCGTCAAGACTTGGCGTTGTGATATGACCTTGAAACTCCTTCAAAATGGATGCCAATTTCCGAAAGTTATCTGGATTTTTATGGCCAGGCAGTGCATGCTCTTTGCTGCACAATTTCAACTGGAAGGTGATGTCTGTTGCGTTGTGGCGATGCCTTTATAATTCTTGTAAGAAATCTCATCAAATTCAACATTTTGAGGTGAAGTCGACTTTTCCCGACCAATGACCATGTAACTTCTTCCTTTGATGACCCCCCCCCCACATGCCTGGGTGAACACAATGTCAAGATGACACAAGAAGCCACTAAAGGCAGTCAGGAAAGGGAGTATATTTTGTTCCGCTTTACAGATGATCGTTTAAAAGTTGTTTCTGCAAGCTGACAATGGAAGTCGGGATATTTGGGTCAGGTTGACATGGAGTAACTATTGTCCTATTGTCAACCTACTAGCGGAGGCTTTGTAATGCGATAGTTTGTTCCAACGCAGTTGATTTATCTGACATGCGATGTCAGGATAACATAACACAGTGTAAGAGGAAGGCAAACTGTGAAGAGCTCTATCAGGTAGGTGATCTTTATGTAGACGTCAGTGATAGGAAGGAAAATGTTGGTATATTTCGTGACTTGGCACACAATAATTATGGAGTAGGAAAAATAAAATGTGATCCAGAATATCTATGTTTCTATGTAGGTATTTTTTAGCTTATGATTAATATCTTATTGATTTAAAGTAAAAAAACGGATGTATTGGAACATGTATAATTAACAAAGTGTTTTGTGGTATGTCTGGATTACAACTAAATTGTATTTTGTAAAGAATGCCACTGTAATATCCGGGATGTACTGACTAAAGTACTGTCGGAAATAGAAAACAAAATCCTTTTTTTCACATTTATATCTACAATTTATGGAGTTAATATGTTAAAGTGTGAAATATCTGTTAAACTAAGTTCGGCCTAACTACAGTCGCAGTGGTAGGGAGATGGGAAACGTAAAAAGGATTTTACTGAGGAGAGGTTAGTGCAAAATTGAGCAATGCGTTGTTTTCCAAGTTTAATCTGACTAATGTGGAACAGACCATGGCTTTATCCAAACTAGTGTGCGATGATATTGTATTACAAAGGACTTAGCTTCATTATGAACGATAGCTGGCGTAATAAATGATAACTTTAATGCTGAAACTATTACGGATGTAGCTACAATGGAGTCACACTATCACTATAAATAGAAACAGGTAGGAGGGGTCGTCTTACAATCCAAACCAGGAGGGATGTCGCAGACGGTGGTTGAGGTTGAGCTGGGGGATAGAGATATCAGCTAAGATAAGATATTCCTTTAGGGGAATTAAGCTGGAGAAGTAAACAGCATGTCATAACAATTTACAAATATTATCCAGTAATGTCAATCCTGGGTGGTGATGCCACCTATATATTTTGAGACATTAAATACGATTGCTGATTTAAGCCTTTCTATGGGTATCATACTCTTTCACATAAACGTTATGAAATATAGACACGCAATAGATGAGACATTTTCAACCCACACGAAAAAGCATAAATATCTGACTTTGAGATGGCCCCCCTGTAGGCAGCACATGCATTTCATGCCAGATGAGTCGACGGTCCGTCGTCATTCCTGCCTGAGCGACCTAATTGCCATTTATTGTCTGATCTATTGTTTTCAGCAGCTATTCGTATTTTTTCAAAGTTTAACTCGAATTTACGAGTAAACATGCTTTTCTGGACATCCTATTAAGAATCCCACTGAACGCCCAGCTAGGCCGATGTGGGTTATTTCGACATATGCTGTTTGCAGTTGTGTAATTTGTATTGATACAGAGTAACAACCTAAAAGCAGTTCCTTAGGAAAAGTTGATGAATGTTAATCGTTGATGTTATTTGTTATTATCAGGTATTGTCCTTGCGGCGTTTCTGATAACTGATAAATAACATTTGGTGTTGCACTGTACTTAACTAACTCCGGGGCGACAGCGGGACACGACACTACAACACTACAACAGCACGGAGACAGTCATAACAATACGGCAAAGTAATATACATTACAACACAGTGACGGTACGACACGTTATTACATCACAGTCAGAGAACTTCACGAAGAACTGTTAACTTTTACTATTGTCAAACCTTACAAAGACTCATTTCATCGCCGTCTGAGGCGAAAAGGGAAGCCTAACAGTTAAAGCGTTCGTTCATGGCGCCGAAGACCCGGGTTCGATTTCACACATGGGTACAATGTGTGAAGGACATTTCTGGTGTCCCCTGCCGTGATATTGCTTGAATATTTTTAAACTTGCTCATAGCCCCTGTGTAGGCCAGTTTACTCCCTGTAACAATGCTCCAGCACACATTTTAAAATCTGTTGTCCATAACCACTACCAGTAAAATGGCTTTGGTCTCGCCAGTCATTGAAATTGCTTATTACAATATTGCTAAGACCCCGTGGAGACCCGGGATTAGGCGTCGAACACATGTTTATCACAAGAGGGGATTGAATATCTCGGTGGCGGGTTTGATTGCGTGAAACCCTACACGAGGACACTGCGATTAAAATCAACGTGAATTGCTGAAATATTTCTGATTGTGAAATGCAACAAGATGTTCGTTTCTTGTCATCATTGAGTATATGTAAACTTGGACCCGTTGCAAACCTATGTAACACTGAAAAGGAATATTACGTTACGGGCAGTTAGGATTCCTTGGGAATACATGCCTGGGTGAACACAATGTCAAGATGACACAAGATGTTGTGCAGAAGCCACTAAAGGCAGTCAGGAAAGGGAGTATACTGCGCAGCTCAAGGCAAGGAATGTAAGTGTTTGTGTAACTCGTCTGTCAAATGTGATTTGACATAGATTAATAACATGTTATGGTATATATTGTGTATCATACTGTAGGAAGAAATAAGCATGTATTCGTGGGTGGACACTGGCGCCTTATAAATATCCCTATTATTATGTTTTACAAATTAAGATGAAAATGCAGCAGAGAGGGTCCGGGTGATCCTGGCACAGCCAGGCTAGCGCACGGTAGCCCAGACAGCGAATGGGACTTCTCCCAGGAAACGTTGCCTAGTCGAACCCACCAAGAATTTTCCGGAGAATATGTACTCCCTAACACTGCAGCCTTCTGCATTAGCCAGAGTGTCAGAAGGGCTGTGCTCCCGGTCACGAACCCGGGCTCTCTCCTGATCTGCGCCAAGAGATCAGGAGGTACCAAACCAAGGGCACCGAGAACAATGGGAAGTCTGAGGATAGTGTACTTGGGATGGAAGCGAGACATTTCAAAGGCGAGGTCCGCATATTTAGCGTCCTGAATCTTGCCAATCACGTTGCTGTCAAAAGGGGCAGAAAATTCAATGATATAAATAATTTCATTGGCATTATCAAAAAGCACAAGATCTGGTTTGCTGGCTGGAATTCTTCTGAGACTGTATATGGGCCTATTCCACAGAAGTTTGATGGCATCATTTTACATGATGTCCTGGACATGTTCAGCGTCGTACCATGGACGGACCTCGGTGTCAAAGCCAAAGGCATTCCAGAGACGGTAGTAAGCAAGAAGCCATGCCGTCATGTCGTTTAAGATATGCTGTTTGTGCCAAAGAAGGGCATCCACTGACAAGGTGTACAGTCTCTGTAAATTCATTGCACAATCGACATTTAATGCAAATATTTTCTTTTAAAATCACATTTAGGCGATTGCGAGTGGGAAGTAACTGGTCTTGGGCAGTGGTGAGTGAGTGAGTTATAATTGAACGTCAACTCGACAATATCTCAGTCGTATAGTGACGAGAAAAGCTATGCATACACAACAGATATAAGTTGTTAAATAATCAGTCATCGAAGGACTGTAGAAATAACTAGAGTATCACAGGTGTCTAAAACTAACTTGTAAATCTAAAAACTATTTTATTTACGAAGACAATACAATTTAAAAACAGGGTATAGGTCGCCAACAACTGAAGGTAGATCACCATACTAGGGACCATGGGGACTTAAAATGCTTTAGATACCTGCATGGACCCTAGTTGGAATAAGTAGTGGTAGAAGTAGTCCGTGTTAATAGTAGTAGTCATGGTAGAAGTAGTGATAGTAAAAGTAGTAGTGATAGTGGTATTAGTACTAGTTGTTGTTATAGTAGTAGTAGAAGTAGTAGTAGTAGCGATAGCAGTAGTAGTGATAGTGGTATTAGTACTAGTGGTTGTTATAGTAGTAGTAGTACTAGTAGTAGTAGCAGTAGTAGTGATAGTGGTATTAGTACTAGTGGTTGTTATAGTAGTAGTAGTAGAAGTAGTAGTAGTAGCATTAGTAGTGATAGTGGTATTCGTACTAGTGGTTGTTATAGTAGTAGTAGAAGTAGTAGTATTAGCAGTAGTAGTGATAGTGGTATTAGTACTAGTGATTGTTATAGTAGTAGTAGAAGTAGATGTAGTAGTAGCAGTAGTAGTGATAGTGGTATTAGTACTAGTGGTTGTTATAGTAGTAGTAGAAGTAGTAGTAGTAACAGTAGTAGTGATAGTGGTATTAGTAATAGTGGTTGTTATAGTAGTAGTAGTAGTAGTAGTAGTAGCAGTAGTAGTGATAGTGGTATTAGTAATAGTGGTTGTTATAGTAGTAGTAGTAGTAGTAGTAGTAGCAGTAGTAGTGATAGTGGTATTAGTACCAGTGGCTGTTATAGTAGTAGTAGAAGTAGTAGTAGTAGTAACAGTAGTAGTGATAGTGGTATTAGTAATAGTGGTTGTAATAGTAGTAGTAGTAGTAGTAGTAGTAGCAGTAGTAGTGATAGTGGTATTAGTACCAGTGGCTGTTATAGTAGTAGTAGAAGTAGATGTAGTAACAGTAGTAGTGATAGTGGTATTAGTACTAGTGGTTCTTATAGTAGTAGTAGCAGTAGTAGTGATAGTGGTATTAGCACAAGTGGTTCTTATAGTAGTAGTAGCAGTAGTAGTGATAGTGGTATTAGCACAAGTGGTTGTTATAGTAGTAGTAGAAGTAGAAGTAGTAGTAGTAGCAGTAGTAGTGATAGTGGTATTAGTACTAGTGGTTGTTATAGTAGTAGTAGCAGTAGTAGTAGTAGTAGTAGCAGTAGTAGTGATAGTGGTATTAGTACTAGTGGTTGTTATAGTAGTAGTAGTAGTAGTAGTAGTAGAAGTAGTGATAGTGGTATTAGTACTAGTGGTTGTTATAGTAGTAGTAGTAGCAGTAGTAGTAGTAGTAGCAGTAGTAGTGATAGTGGTATTAGTACTAGTGGTTGTTATAGTAGTAGTAGTAGTAGTAGTGATAGTGGTATTAGCACAAGTGGTTGTTATAGTAGCAGTAGAAGTAGAAGTAGTAACAATAGTAGTGATAGTGGTATTAGTACTAGTGGTTCTTATAGTAGTAGTAGCAGTAGTAGTGATAGTGGTATTAGCACAAGTGGTTGTTATAGTAGCAGTAGAAGTAGAAGTAGTAACAATAGTAGTGATAGTGGTATTAGTACTAGTGGTTCTTATAGTAGTAGTAGCAGTAGTAGTGATAGTGGTATTAGTACTAGTGGTTGTTATAGTAGTAGTAACAGTAGTAGTGATAGTGGTATTAGCACAAGTGGTTGTTATAGTAGTAGTAGAAGTAGAAGTAGTAACAATAGTAGTGATAGTGGTATTAGTACTAGTGGTTCTTATAGTAGTAGTAGCAGTAGTAGTGATAGTGGTATTAGCACAAGTGGTTGTTATAGTAGCAGTAGAAGTAGAAGTAGTAGTAGTAGCAGTAGTAGTGATAGTGGTATTAGTACTAGTGGTTGTTATAGTAGTAGTAGTAGCAGTAGTAGTAGCAGTAGTAGTGATAGTGGTATTAGTACTAGTGGTTGTTATAGTAGTAGTAGTAGTAGTAGTAGTAGTAGTAGCAGTAGTAGTGATAGTGGTATTAGTACTATTGGTTGTTATAGTAGTAGTAGTAGTGATAGTAGTGGTAGTAGTAGTGGTAGTTGTGATAATAATAATAATAATTATAATAATAGCAGTAGTATGTTAGGAGTATGGCATTAGAATAAATCACCACCTTAAATGTTGATGAGTTTGTATCGTACATCTCTTAAGACGTTTGATTAAATACTATTGTTACCACGGAATCCTCAGGTGTGGACACGGTATGTCTATTTATAGCCATGCTTGACAATACCACGGGGATATACCCCGTCATGTCACACCGCTAATGATGGCATGTTTACAACAGTTGTGTTGGGGCCGTGGGAAGTATAACAAAGATCGGTTCATCTCAGTGAGAAATGCAAGTGACGATGTTAACACCACAACTGCTGCAAATGGGCTGTGAGTGACTTTAATACTGATTTTGGCATCCTTACTGACAGTGTGTAATACGGGATGTTTGTTGTTTAACGCCGCACTCAGCAATATTCCAGCTATATGGCGACGGTTCGTAAATTATCAAGTCTGGACCAGACAATCCTCTTGGTGTCTTCATACAGAAAATGGTATCGACACAGATGTATGTTCAAATCCAATACATCCCCTTACGTGGTGAACGTGGTTATTGTCAGTAAAAATATAAACTGTTCAGTGAACTGTAGTAAGTAGGGCTGCGCAATATAACCAGTTTACCGGTATTTACTGGTTCAGACATGAAAACGATACGTATTGCGATACGCTGATCGAAAACCGATGTTTTGACTTGCATTCAGAAAACTTCGTAACGCTCGGAAGTCTTCGGATATGTCCTTGTTTCTTTTGTGCCAAATATTATTTACATTTATATTAAAGTTTCTAATAAAGCTTAATCAAGCATTGTGATTTTGTTGTGTTCATGCTTTATAAATCGAGCATTTACTGGATTATAAGTAGTTTTTTGTTTAAAAATACTTCTTACAATATATCGCAATACATATCGCAATATATGCTTTCGCATTACAATATATGACAATATGAAATTCTCTGCAATACCCACCCCTAGTAGTAAAGTAGCACCAACAGTATATGTTCCTCAGTAAATGTGATATATGGTTACTATATCACACCACACTTCTCTAAAACTAAATAATGTATTTCCCTCAAATACTAACTATCAGCCCTCAGGGAAGGTACCATATAATTTATTTCCCCCAAAATACGTATTGAGATTACAGTATTAAATTAAAAAGTTCAAATGAATTCATGCAGTGTTGCACTGAATCGACTCTCGCGCCCTCTACCGACCGAACACCATTATTTCAAGCGAATCCCACAGAGTAATGCCTCTTGGAGCTCTCTTTACGAATATCCCACGCACAACTTGTGATTGAAACCAGTTCGGCAAACACTCACAACACCGTGTGAGACAGTTTTCGATGTAGGGAGCATTTGTTTAAATTCCAGATATTCCATATATGGCAAGTATTCTCAGTTTGGAAGCTATTCGCCTCGAAGTTTCAATTATCGATTTCAGGCAAATCTGCTGTTCATCATCTTAAAGATGGTGACAATTTAATAACTGACAAACTCAACATTGCAAATAAAATTGGCGAAACTCTTGCCAAAAATTCATCATCGGCAAATTATGTCCCTGAGTTTCAGAGATATCAGAAACAACAGGAAAAGACAAAACTTAATTTCGAATCAAATAACGGTGAAGATTATAATGAAGTGTTTTCATTACATGAGCTACATACTGCTCTTGAGCAAGTCCATGACACTGCAGCGGGTGATGACAATATACATTACCAGCTACTGAAACACTTACCGGAACCCTGTCTGATGACACTTTTAGATATATTTGACAAAATATGGACGTCTGGGGAAGTTCCTCCTTTATGGCGTAATGCCATTCATTGTAGTCCCAATACCAAAACCTGGCAAGGATCATACTGATCCGTCTAATTACAGACCGATCTCTCTAACTATCTGTGTTTGTAAAACCATGGAACGTATGGTGAATAATAGATTAACTTGGTATCTTGAAACCAATAACCTTATAACCAATATTCAATGTGGTTTCAGGAAAAATCGTAGTACCATTGATCATTTGGTACGCTTAGAATCCTTTGTTAAAAATGCAATCGTAAATAAACAACATTCTGTATCAATTTTCTTTGATCTTGAGAAAGCTTATGATACGACCTGGAAGCATGGCATTTTGAAGGATTTACATGATTTACATGAAATTTTAGAACTTCTCCTGGTGACAGTCTCTACGTCAAAATTATATTTTCAATATCTTACAAAACTATATTCTAACGAATCGAATCCTGCATTTCACTGTATCTTTAATCCTCTTTATGAGGATTTGTACAACCAGAAATCTTCTCTTGTTCCGCCACTGGGGCTCAGAATGAAGCCATTCATTACTGCTGCCGGCATTGAGCTGGAGAATATAGCTCCTTCTCGTCTTCTTTTTTCTCCTCCTTGGCAATTGGTTAAGCCACAGGTTGACCTAGCCCTGACAAAGTTTAAAATATCAGAAACTAATGAATTAAAATATAAACAAGAGTATAATCAATTAAAAAAGTAAATATAATACATATAAATCCATATTTACAGATGGGTCCAAGGACGGTGGCGCAGTGGCATGTGCAACTGTCATTGGATCCAGAACAATATCTTCTCGACTACCAAATGACAGCTCTATTTTCACAGCAGAAGCTAACGCCATATTAACAGCTCTTAAATATATTAATAAACACCGTAAATATAAACAATACATAATCTTTTCCTATTCTTTTTCGTGTTTTCAGGCTATTAAAAATCTATCATGTAAACATCCACTTTTATTACAAATTATTGAATTGTATAATGACCTTGCTACTGGCCAATATGCGTCATTGTCTTTTGTTGGTTACCCAGCCACGTTGGTATTTCTCGGAATACAATGGCCGATCTTGCTGCCAAGGCAGCACTCAACAAACCTGTCACACCACTTCTAATCCCGTACTCTGATTACAAAGCTGCTATCAGATCTTATATCCGTGATCTGATGCAGAAGAAGTGGGATACCCAAGTAGGTATAAAAAAATTACATGCAACAAAAACAACTATCGGTTACACCTACTTGGGTTGTCAGTCCAGATTTGAAGAGGTCATCATACGACGATGTCGTATTGGCCACACACGATATACTCATGAGTACCTATTAAAAGGTGAGGATCCCCCGTTTTGTATCTCTTGTGATGAAAGAATCATGGTCAAGCATGTCCTGCTTGAATGTGTTGAATATTCCATTACAAGGGATAAGTATTTCAATTTCAAAACATTGAAGGATCTTTTCTATAATGTTAATTATCATTTAATAGTTGAATTTGTAAAAGAATTAGATTTGCTGACTGATCTGTAAATAGCTAAATATTTTATTGTTGCTAGTTTAGATTAGTAACTGAGATTGTTAGTGGCTGTACCCTCAAAGGGGGTTGAAGTATTGTAAAATTATTGTCCTCCTGAGAGGGTACGTAAGTCCCAAACCTTTCAAAGTAAAATGTAAATTTATCATATTTTAAACGTAGTACATTTGTTCTTTTAACTCCCGGCTATATCTTCTTACAATTGCCAGCGGCTGAAGGGATGGTGTAAATCCAGCTAGGGTCCATGCAGATAGCAAAAGTAATGTAAGTCCCCATGGCTCCTAGTATGGTGATCTACCTTCGGTTGTTGGCGATCAATAGCCCATTTTTATATTGTATTGTCCAAATTTAATTTCTGCTTTTAAAGATATATGCTAACTAGTGTTACCTTAATTGTGATAACCTAGTAATTTTACTGTCGTTCGTTGGCAGGGTTTCATATATAATATGTATGCATTATGAATTTAGAATTAGTTTTAGTCACGATATGGCTGAAATATTGCCGATGTGACTTTAAATCTTAACTCACTCACTCACCCAAATGATAATATTGTTGTTTTGTTGTTACCAGACCCTTTATACCACGTGAGATAGTTAGAAGAGCATTGTCCACACAAGGTCGTGAATTTAAATATAACATAGCCGTCAGTAACTGCGAACACTTTGCTACATGGTGCCGGTACGGAATAGAAGAAAATGCTCAGGTTTGTATTTGCTTAACCAGGTTCATTTGTCTTCCACAAGGCTCTGTAAATTGTACTAGAAGATCGACTATTAAAAAACGTTTAGATCTGCTCAGACAAAAAAATGTTAACTTGCTACTGGTCACATATACAAAATACTTATTTACTGCTTGCCAATACTGGAAGTTATTGTTGAAAAGGACATGTTGAGGGGTAAAGCCTACCATTATAAAAAAATATCAGTCTCGTCTTCTGGTAGCCAGGTCAGGAAGGTCTTGTACCAAATGGCCTTGACGTCAACATCAGATGTGTTCAGTCTCTACTATTTAGCAAAATATATGCCTTTGTTCAATGGAAAATGTTAATAAAAGTGATATGAATTGGTTACTTGAGTATTTGCCTCTAAAGAAAGCTTTGCAGTACTCCTCCCACAAGACGACGTCTGGTTTAAAACTATGCATTCTGTTCTTGTATGGGAATATCCTTTTCAAGACGTACAAGTTTTTCATTAGGTCCTAACTTGCATTCTCCAAATGAGTACACTTTGTGTACCCCAGAATACTGCTGAAAGAGGTGCAAAAAGCAACTCACTCACTCACTCTTCATAAAGAAGAGACGCCAAACGATTCCCCTTGGGGTCGTAACACATTACCTTTCAAAACAGCCAGAACGTTAACAAACATTCGATGTTTCATATAGAAAAACCGTAGGACTAAAGGACTAAAAAGTGGTGTCGGAGATTTGGGCAACGCATTATGAATGTAGTAAACGAATCAAACATCAATCGTTTTTCTTTCCTTCAGGTTAACCGTGTGTGGATTGGACTGTTTTGGTTGTGTGCAATGTTGCTTGGCTTGCTTTTTGGAACGAGGAGATAAAGAGAAAAGTGTTCAATTTCAAATACAAAATGGTTGCGAGTAAAACAGAATACATCAATCATGGAAACTGTGTATTGTTTTGACGAATGCACCTACATTCCTCACCAACTCGTACCATTCCGGGAAAAGCTAATGGCGATAGTCATGTTCCTGTTCATTCGGCTATTCTAAGGAATCCATATTGACAGTTCCGGGACAAGTCTATTTACCCCCACAAAAGATTCCATCAAGTAGTATGAAATGGTGTCCTCTCACTAAGCCAGATTCTGTCAAAAAAGGTTAACATGTTAATAAATATTATTTTATCTAAAATGCTGTTTCTTTTGCTTTCATATTACACACACACGCACATGCACGCACACGCACACACACACACACACACACACACACACTTGCATACATCTTAAATAGTGTTGCTTTGTAGATACAGACTATACCCCCTGAACAAAGGCTCACGCTTCAGTGGCTAATGCTGATTACCTGGTTCGCATCTCTCACCTAGCCATAGTGCAATGTTGTCTTAACAAGAAACCATATGAAATATGTGAACTCTCTAGCACAAGAATGATAACTCTTATACTGTCTGTGTGTTACAGCAGTAACATATAAGCTCCAACACCTTGTTTTCAGTATACACCAAATCTCATTGTTTATAAAATAACGTTTGTATTCCTAGACATTCGTCACCACTAGCCCTTTTCGTAATCTCCAAGAAACTCGTACCCTATCGATAAATGTTACGCGCGACAAATCAAATTGCTCGTAAGTATTGAAGTACTTCGATAAAAATATTCCTCAGCACTTAAATCGGTTATGATATTGATTGTAAACTGTAATTTATTCAGATATTACCAAGAACATATCTAACAGCATTATGTTGCCAAATTCAAAGTTTTTGATAAGACAAGGGCCGGGAACATGATTCCTAGCCAACTCGTAATATTAGCAAACATTCAAGTCCAAGTCATGCATCTGTTCATTCAGCCTTTCGAAGCATTCATATTGGCAGTTCCGGGACATGTCTTTGGATACTCGAGTCCCTCACAAAAGATTACATCATGTAGTATGAAGGCTGTGAAACAAGAACGATAACTCTTACTCTATCTCCCTCTTAAAGCAGTAAGAGTAACGTTAAGTTCCTACAACATCTGCTTAGTATATACAAAAACATTGTATGAACACTATATGTGTCAAAAGGCTGTTTGCTTTCCCAGACAGACTTTGGGATCTTGCTACCTTTTGTTTCAATAGGCGACTTCAACGAATTTGGTGATCAAAATTGGTTCCTTTGCTTATGTCGTGCCAGCATACACTTATGATGTAAACATTGCTTACTATATCAAACACTGGTTCGACTGCCGAAGTCTCAGGACTCCATGGCAGAGCTGAGTCTTGCAGCGTTTCAAAACAAAGAAGCTTTTACAAAATTCATTGAAATGAAATGTGTTAATACTGTAAAGGAAACATAGAATCTTGCTAATTAATGTGGGAAATATAACCCTAGTGCCAGCCATAGTTTTATAATTAGTGTTAAGGTTAATAAATTTGCCGTGACAAAAGGTTTAAGAATCCCATTTGAACCAGCAAAATAGAACACAGTCAAGTCTTAAATATAATACAAATGACAAAAAACACACTCTCATAACATTAGCTTAACTGTAATAATTGATAAAGCACTTGAAGGAGGCATGGTTATTGTTATTTATGCACACAAGAAACTATCATATGACCGTTTAAGTACTTACTGATACTGTTACTGATGGTTTTACGCCGCGTTTAACAGTATTCCAGCAATATCATGGCGGGGTACAACAGAATTGCCTTCACACATTTTACCCATTTTGGGAATCGAACCCGGGCTTCCGGCGTTTTAACCACTTGGCCACCCGACCGCCACCAATCTGCTTGAAGATTTGACACACATAGTTGTATGGCACATCGGGTAAACCCTTAGTAAACTACGTAAATTTATGTCAACAGAGAACCACACACACAGGACAAGAGCGTTTTCTCCACCATGGAACTCCCGTAATGTTGTAGATGGCAATGGCACAACAATATGGATGGCCCTGTCATTAGAAAGAAATATTTAACACTTCAATCCAAATGAAATTGGCGGAATGTGGTAGAAATTATATTTATGTTGATAGTTTATTACGTGTTATGAAGTATTGGTTCAAACTTGTACGCTTACCAAAGGATAGAAATCCAAAGCAGTGCTATATTATGTTGCACAATTTAGACAAAGTTGGTAGGAAAACGTGGGTATATTTTGTCCGAAATACTTTGTTCAATTATGGTTTTGGTTTTGTGTGGGAAGCTCAAGGAGTTGGCAACGAGGAACAATTTTTGAAAGATTTTCATGCAAGAGTTGGTGATTGTCAGAAGCAATTCATATTTTCAGAAATGCACAAATGGTCATCGCTTGATGTCTATTCCAGTATCAAAAGTGTATTTTGCATTGAGCCATATTTTACATTATTGAAATCTAAAGATGCGAGGCGTCGAATAACAATGTTTCGAATCGGTGCACTTCCAATATATAAAAATACCGGTAGATTTGATGGAGTTCCGAGGCACCAAAGACTATGTAATATTTGTAATGATAATTTTGTAGAAAATGAATTTCATTTCCTATTTGAATGTAAAATTTATCATGATTTGCGCTTTAAGTATTTTAAAGCATTACCAAATTACATAGATCAGCAATACTTTCTAAACACATTATCCTGTACAAAGTTTTCAACACAAACAAATTGTTCTTCTTACATTAAGGAAGCATTGTCATTGCGTTCTTTATACACATAAACGTGATTGTCAAATGCCACTATCTTAGAATTACACATGTTCATTTGTATTGTTCGTGGGCCTAAGGCCTTGTCACGAAATAAACTTGATTGATTGAATGAAATAATAATGACCATACTATTAACAAATGAAAATACTATTGAATCACAAAACCTGTCAATGTATATCAATGTCATTTATACCTAGAAAATATGTTTTGCGTTTCGACCTGTTTATCTCGACCTCGGTGTTTTGTCATGCATCAGGAGAAGCCACTTAGTTGAAGAATATACTGACTTCGAAACATGCGAGTAAACAAGAGAAGTGACATCACAACTGAGGACTTGATCTTAGTGTAGACAGACAAGTAACAACTATTAGCAGTCTATATATTTACCGAACATTCTATTAAACACAAGTTTCTGATGATCATTAATTCTTCATTGATAAGTAACTCTTTTAATTAGCACCGGTTACTGAACAGCTTCAACGATATATCTAATCTTACTCACACATAAGAAACGTTTTCTGATTGGCTAAGCCCTTTTTTATTATTTTCAGTGTAACCCGCTTACAAACGATAAACGTTTTCTATGTTACCCGCTGGGAATGCCGAACTATGGGAGTTCATTTGGTACTTCGTGTTAGTAATGCTTTATCTCGAATAATTGAGTCAAGTTTGATGTTTAGCGAAAGCATATAGGCGGAAGGGAGGTAACTCTAAATTTTTCTGGTCGTCTGCTAGATTCTATGTCATCTGAAAATCTAGCGATTGTCGGTATTGGCTAATTGCTTAACCCTGGTACACCTTATTATGATCCGGTACCCGTCCTTCAAACAGTTCAAACTTAACATTGAGGTGTTCGGTAAGATAAATACGCTGTGCACTGTTCCCCCGGGGCCTATAGGTTGACACAGAGAACATAAACAAACATAGAGGGTACATCAACTCATGCCCTCCTCGTGTCTAGGACTACAACGATTCGTTTCGATTTATTGAAAATCAAATCTGACACCTTAGTTTTCGATTTTCGATAACCATTATCACTAGTTGGATTCGATATTGTAATACCTATTTAAATTATTTCCACACAGCCAGAACGTAAATTTGACTTCAACTCAAGCAGTTTCGAGCGCTGAAATAATGCAAAACGTGATTAGTTGATTATTATCCAATGAGAAATTTTGTTAGTAAATATCGCCAAGTTGACGATGGATTTCACGCTAAAAAGACCAACTCTTAGAGCTAAATAAAATCTAACGTTTTACTTGTATGAAGAATCGAACAGAAAATGATCGAATCGAGGGTCCAATATCTAAAATCGAATCGAATCGAGGTCTGGGTTAATCGTTGCAGTCGTACTCCTGATCAGTGAACAACAACTTACAATGTTACGTTACAATGTCTCCCATTTCCATGTTCTGAATTTGTACATGTGTTACACTCTAATAGTGCTGAAACAAATATATGCTCATGATATAGTCACAATTGTGCAACCGACTCAGTTTTTAGCAGAGAACTCTTATATAGAATGTGGAAAGGGATTTGTCGCTTATTTACTAGGTACTGTTTTGTGAACATCTTCGCTTTTATGTACTAGGTACTGTTTTGTGAACACCTTAGGTAGTTCATATTAGGACATATTTTCATATTGTATTACTTGAATCTATTTGTTTAACACAAGATATTACTCTAGCACATGTTGAGCATACAAATGAACATGTAACTTCTCCCTTTGATGAACTGCCTGCCGTGATATTGCTTGGGCATTGCTAAAAGCGGCGTAAAACCATACTCACTTACTTTGATGAATTATTTTGTTCCGCTTTACAGATGAGCGTTTTAAGGTTGTTTATGCAAGCTGACAATGGAAGTCCCGCTATTTGAGCCAGGTTGGCATGAAGTAACTATTGTCCTATTGTCAACCTACTAGCAGAGACTTTTATAATGCGATAGTTGGTTCCAACGCAGTGGATTTATCTGACGGTGTAAGGAAGGCCAACTGTGAAGAGCTGCCTTAGGTAGGAGATTTTTATGAAGGCGTCAGTGATAGGAAGGAAAATGTTGGTATATTTCGTGATTTGGCACACAATAGCTATAAAGTAGGAAAAATAAAATGTGATTCAGAAGATCTATGTTTGTCAGTCGGTATTTGTAAGCTTATAATGAAATTCATATTAATTTAAAGTTAAATATCGGATGTATAGGACCATACATAATTAGCCAAGTGTTTGTGGTTTGTCTGGATTATAAATCAATGCCTCTGTAATATCCGGGATGAACTGACTAGGAAAAGTTGATGAATGTTAATGGTTGATGTTATTTGTTATTATTCGTTATTGCTCTTACGGCGTTTCTGATAACTGATAACATTTCTGATAACTAATAACATCTGTGGCCGTATGCACATGTCGGGCGTAAATTCTAGTCCGGGCGTAAGTCAGATGTGCGCCCGGGCGTAACGTTAAAACGGTATGCATATCTTAGACGTAGCTAAAGTTACGCCAGGCGTAGCGCTCTATATTTAAGCCACCTACCCAGCAGGCGTAAGCCAGGCGTAGCCTAGTAATGGCGGCACTGGATGCCGAGTTTTTTATCAGGCGCACATTTTCAAAAGTTTTTAAAAGTGAACGTTGTGGGAGAATTGCGCTCGCGTGGTCCTCGATCTGCATATAAAATTACACAGAAATGTAGAATATTAATTTCATATCTGTTGGTATAAATATAAGTGCGACTACCTCGGCGGTTTGAGAAATAGACACTGCTAAATGTTGTCTAAAATTTTGTAACGCGTTAAGAAACTGTCAATTTCTCCGCTTTTTGTCGTGCACCGATTTTTTTTAATTTGGCATCTTTACAGAAAGTGTCAGCGAAGAAAATACAGCCTGATATCTGAACGACATAAGTGTATATGAATTGGGTTTATGTGCTAATGCATAACGTTAGACGCTCAACATAAAAAATGACTCCCAATAAGTGTCAAAAATGGATTTTCTTCTATGACGTCAACTGACGACAGAAAGGTCATACACGTATAAAAGATAAGGGGGCATAACTGAGTTATGCTTAACACTATAGGTCAATGTTACTCAGATCACTTGAAGAAAAGTTGTTGTGGATACTTACGCTATATTTTCGTTATGTTGTGTTCACGGTGAACCAACCTATTCCATTACAAATTCCCCAGTGTGAGAGGATACGTTTTGGTAGTTTCACAATTTATAAGAAAAGATGGCAATGTATTACTTGAGAAAGCAGAATAGCAATTTGGATGGCCCTATCCGATATGTAGGTTAGTTCTTAGATTCCCATATTCTCCAGTTTGTGTAGATGTATATTGACTAATTTTGCATCATTATTAACGGAGTACTAGCCATATCTTCAAATGAACTGAAATTACTGATAATAATACAACATTTTAGATGACGTCATGGCCTGTTTTATGCATTTTGCGACGTTGGAAAAAGACGACATTGGTTTGCTGATAAGTATATATCTTACCTAAATTCCATTAATTGTATGTAAGGTCTCGGCTTCTATGTCAGAATTTAACACTCTTTAGACCAAACATAAAATGAATAATTTTACCAATTAAATAGTGTCCTGAATATATCAACAATTAGACGGTTTGACTGCGTATCTTATTGTGAGCAACACGCGCACCTGTTTGGCATCAATTTAACGTAAATGAAAAATAATATTTCACAACACCCAAATATTTTGCAGTTATGGCTACGTGTGCCAATTTCTTATGTAAATATTATTCAAACAATCAAAAACTTTCAAAGAATAAAAAACGCCTACCCTATATCCAGGTATAATATGGTATTGAACAAGGCTAAATGTATATACTGATAATAGTTTGATGAAAAAATATCTGAACGATACGCAAAGTATACATCATAATACTGAAAGTGTAATCGGAAGGATAGGGCGATTGTGTTTACACTTGTTCAACCGACCTTCACCTCAAAGAAATTGTCTAACATGTACAACAATGTTGACGTATGACATCACTACCGCCGACCGATTTCTAATAAAATGTCGGCCACGCTGACAAGGGTACACAGGATTTCGCGAGGACCCTTCCCTTGATTCAGGGATCGTTTGTACATAAATATGAGATGTAAGTAATCAGAATGATTCTGACTATATGTGTATTGTTATATGTTTTATCGTTTTCATTGTAAATAAGAGAAGAAGCCAGAAATGCTGATAAAAACCTTTGTCGTTCTGCGTCAGTCATGGCGTCACGCTGCACGGGCACTTCGACAATTTCTTATGAAATATCTAATGATTGCATTGCTTCTGTTTTTAGTTTCCCATTTCTTGCTACGATACTCTTTCCATGCATATTCTAAAGCTATTGAGCCATTGCAAGCAATGAATAGACGGCTGCATGTCGGAAAATGTCAGAAAATGCTACGAAGTATAAAATCGGATTTTTTCTTTCTTTACAAGCGCAGCCTTTCGAGCACAACGTTCGTTTGGACTTTTGACACTCAATATCTTTCGTTTCATTTTATCAAGACAGTTGATATTGGTGACAAAGACCATTTGTTATTTGATTCTAAAATGTTTGGGGAATTCAGTGAAGCATTTGTCGCAGGTAAATGTGATATACATGTGATGTAATTGGCGTCTCAATACCCGCCTCCGCGAAACGTGATTTTGTAAACACTATCCAATATGACGGAAAGCGCACTTCGGCGTCCGTGTAAGTGTATTTTCAGAATTATCATTAGTGATTTCATGAAAACCTGATATCAGTGATCAGTAATATGCTATTTTTGAAATTCAATACTTCTGAGTAGTAATTATCCGATTTGAACATTTGAAAACATACACCAAATAACGCTGTGAATCGCGATTTCGTAATGTGTAAAAAATGGCGACATTTATGGTGAAGCCCATTTTGAAAGTCCATGTTATTTCGCCATCAGGATCCATAGGTAAAGTTTGGTTTTCTCGGTTTTCTTTGGCTTTGCATGATTACGGCTGAAAGGGATGTACCCCGAAGTTGTTTCGCGCCTTTTCCCGGTGGTTTAAAAACGTTCGAAAATCTAAAAATAGCACACTGCGCCTTGACGTAAATCCGTTAAGCCGGGCGTAGTAACGCCTAGGCTTAACCGACGTTGTTCATGACGTGTAAGAGGAGGGCGCTGCTAAGCCCGACGTAGTGTGTTACGCCTGACGTTAGCTACGCCCGACATGTGCATACGGCCACTGGTGTTGCACTTAACCTACTCCGGGCCGACACCGGGACACGACACTACAACACTACAACACTATATAGCTACGACAGCACGGCGACAGAAACAACAAGACGGCAGAGCAATAGATATTACAACACAGTGAGGGCACGACACAGTATTACATCACAGCCACAGACACAACAAGACGGCAGAGCAATAGACATTACAACACAGTGAGGGTACGACACGTTATTACATCACAGCCACAGAACTTCATGAAGAACTGTTAACTTTCACTATTATAAAACCTTACAAAGACTCATTTCATCGCCATTTGAGGTGAAAAGGGAAGCCTAGCAGTTAAAGCGTTCGTTCATGACGCGGGTTCGATTCCCTACATTGGTACAATGTGTGAAGCACATTTCTGGTGTCCCCCGCCGTGATATTGCTTGAATATTTTAAACTTGCTCATAGCCCCTGTGTAGGCCAGTTTACTCCCTGTAACAAAGCTCCAGCACACATTTTAAAATCTGTTGTCCATAACCACTACCAGTAAAAGGGCTTTGGTCTCGCCAGTCTTTGAAATTGCTTATTACAATATTTGCTACCCCGTGGAGACCCTTGGTTAAGCGTTGAACACATGTTTATCACAAGAGGGGATTGAATTTCTCGATGGCATGTTTGATTGTCTGAAACCCTACTCGAGGACACTGTCATTAAAATCAATCACCATGTCCAGTCCTTGGCAACGTGAATTGCTGATATATTTCTGATAGTGAAATGCAACAAGATCCTCGATTCTTGTCATCATTGAGTATATGTAAACTTGGACCCGTTGCAAACCTATGTAACACTGAAACGGAATATTCCGTAACGTGCAGTTAGGTTACCTCGGGAATACATGCCCGGGTGAACGCAATGTCAAGATGACACAAGATGTTGTGCAGAAGCCACTAAAGGCAGTCAGGAAAGGGAGTATACTGCGCAGCTCAAGGCAAGGAATATAAGTGTTTATATAACTCGTCTGTCAAATGTGATGTGACACAGATCCTACATATAATATATAGTAGGAACAAACAATGTTTGTAACTCTGTATTTAGTAAAACTGTCATTAGGCATGTGTAAGTTTGTGATTCAGTGTTTGAAAGTTAGTGATTGAGTATTGTTCGTTGGTGATTCAGTATTGGTAAGTTTGTGATTCAGTAGTGTAGGCCTGTGATTCCTTATTCGTAGGTTTGTGATTCTGCATTTGCAAGTTTGTGAGTCAATGTAAAAAGATTTGTCAATCGGAATTTGTAAGTTTGTCATTCACTTTTGAGTGTAATTTGAACAGCATACCACGACTTAAGTTATAGAAAATGTGTAGTTTCTTCAGAAAACTCGGTAGCTCCTGATTTCTTCTTTTAAACCGTGCATGAAGAGACTAGAAAACCGCGAAGAATGCCTAATGATATTTGTTGTTATAGTTGAAATATCTGATTTGTGATGCAAAACAAAACTACGGTACAGAACATGTAGTTCTACCACACCACATATACCCAGTTTAGTGCATTCGCAACATGTATGGACACCTAGAAGGGACACTGCCGCGTTGTCGCCATTAACCAAATGAATGCGACAGTGTTCGTTCCTGAATTCTATTTCAAAGCTGATCTATTATCTCTACTCTTAAACTGGAAGGGGCGGTGGGGTAGCCTAGTGGTTAAAGCGTTCGCTCGTCATGCGGAAGCCGCGTGTTCGATACCCCACACTATATGAGGCCCATGATGGTATTTCCCCGCCGTCATATTGCTGGAATATTGCTAAAAGCAGTGTAAAACTTAACGTACTCACCAACTAACACTGCAGGAGCTCCCAACCGTGTAAGTTGTGGAGATGACTTACTGCAATGTGCGCAGATAGATCAGAAGTCAAGAGCTAAACTTGCTGGCAATGTACACTTGCTCTTTTAGGGATCTTAAGGCGAGGGAACCGTTGGTATGATGGACCCGTGCGTCTGGTGAGGTGCTACTTCCGGTACCAGATTTCCGGTAACACGCGTATATTCAAATTGCGCAACCACCAAATATGGCTTTGTACAACTATGCTTGGCTGTCACTGTTAATGACAGTCGTAATAGTTGGCTAAATTGGGGGTTGTTAGATCGGAAATTTGTTATTTATGCAAAGATTATCGGTTCTATACTGTCGACTGACAACCACCAGACCATTCGAAAAGGTATGAAACATTGTTTGTCACCGGAAGTACTAAACAACGTAAGGTATCGCGGAGTGCCGTAAGATACTTACGGCCCTATTTCGTGTTTTGCCGTTCCAGAATTACAGAATAGGTACCAAAAACTGCGTGACTAAGTGTCTCTGTGTAAATGTATTTCAACTGATGTGTATTTTGGAACAATGCTGCTTGTCAGTATCTTGCCATTGATTGTTATTCTGTTGTTGAAAACGGATGGAGCTTTTGGGTTATATTTCCAAACACGTATTTATCAAAAGAAGCGACTTTATGTCTCGATGGCTTGTTTGAGTGTGGGCATAGGTAACCCTGGACGTAGGACACAGTACTAAAATCAATGACTGCAGTGTCTGCTCTTGGGTTGTAGTCCTATTGCCAGATAATTGAAAACCACAATTGCAATAAGACCCCTACGTAACGAAATTTCTTCGTCGACCCTTAAGAATTAGATTTGTTAACTGATTTGTAAATAGATACATATTTTATTATTGGTAGTTTAGATTAGTAGCTGAGCTGGTTAGTGGCTGTACCCTCAAAGGGGGGTAAAGTTCTGTAAAATTATTGTCCTCCTGAGAGGGTACGTAAGTCCCAATATATTCAAAGTCAATTTAAACTTACCAGGATTTTTAAACGTAGTATTCTTGTAATTTTAACATTGGCTAACATTTCTGACAATCACCAGCAGCTGAAGGGATGATGTAAATCCAGCTAGGGTCCATGCAGGTAGCAAAGGTACTGTAAGTCCCCAGTATGGTGATCTATATTCAGTTGTTGGTGATCTATAGCCTATTTTTATATTGTGTTGTCCCCTATAGTTAAACTGTTTTAGATTCAGTTACTAGTTTTACATGTGTATCTGTGATATTCTAGTTGTTTCACTGTCCTTCGTCGGCATGTTTTTTTCAATGTCAGATGTTCTCGTCACTATATGGCTGAACTATTGCCGATGTGACGTTAAATAACAACTTACTCACACTCGTCGACCCTTTGGATTTTCCCTCTTACCAATGTTCACAACTTTTATCAAAGGAATAATAGCGTCTCATTGACATACACCACTGTAACAGTTCACATTTGGAGAAAGAAATCATGATTGATTTAAACTTTTCACTTTCTTGTGTAACATATACTATATGCAATATCTACAATCCACGTTTCACCTTATGATATTTAATTGTACTAATCATTAATCTAACTGATATTTAAATTGCAACATATTATATGCAGACTGCACAATTGACTTTAACGCAAATTTCATCTTATTAACACATATTGCATGTTATTGAACTGCTAATTAAACGCATCGATATTTCATCTGGATATGTGTCATTAATAAGAATATATCTACATCAGTTTCGAAATCGACTTGAAGATACTTCCAACATCCCAATACAATATGTTAAGTGGTTTTGTAATAACGTTTTACACAGCATGAGTATGGGAGTCACGGTCATAATGTTTCAATCAACAGTTATATCATAGACTTTAGCAGACAAGTAGACTCTCTTCAGTGTTCCTTAAACTCTTGTGTAGTCTACATCAACCTTTCATATGTGTACACTTTTACGTCATTGGATCAATACTGTATCTTCACGTGATGAGTATAATCGTTGCCACATAATCCTCGTGTAACTCATGACAAGGTGAGCTGGCGCTATAAATAGACATAGTTGCGCAATACCACGGAGATTCCCAGTCTCGTCACACCGCTGCCCTGTCCCAATATACCGATACGCAAACACATACTATTGTGTAACTGTTGTTTTAGGTCATCTTTTGAGGTACACGAAATGTTTTTACTTTCTCCATGAAGCTCTCCTTGAAATACAGACATATGCTTCGCCAGTGTGTAATCCCAATGTATTGTTGAGTGTTGTTTATTGGAAGATGGAATGCTCAACAATAATTCAGTGTGATCTATAATTACGCGGCTGTGGTTTATGTCGTATAGAAATAAATCAGGTGAACCTTTCAGCTAATATTTTCAACTATTCATACTCATAAATGTTTAGAATGGGATGGAAGTTACGGGTGATTTATGGTTGACTTATAAAATCAGTTTTGTAGTGACATTGAGCAATAATGTTACATCGTAAGAGAATGAGTGAGCTTTAAGCACCAATTCCAACAATATTATAACTCCAGAATTGCACATATTCTACCTATAAGAGAAATTGCACCCATTTTCTGTGGGAGGAGCAAATGCTATAGTCTCAAGACTAAATCACTGCCCTTCATTTCAGTAGATCAATCAATGGATATAGATTATATGCCATTTCGTTGCAAACATATTTCACTTTAGTGTTAATACGACAACAAATTTACGCCATAGTTTTCACCATCATTTAATATTGTTAAGTTATTAGTCATAAAATATTATTAGTCATAAACTACAAACGTACTGCTCCGCGGATTGTTACTAGTTTTAAGACACAGTTTAAAAAAACTCAAAAAAACTCGACCTTTTCTTATTTACAGGTTTTACCTACGACAAAATTACGCTTTTATGTATTTGGTGCATTTATATTAAAGAGATAAATGATCTCGACTCATGTATGAACAATTTCACGACATCCTTTTATATTTATTGACGTTGACGTAGTGAGCGTTATTGTCGATAGAATTATCACTGTTGAGTGAACCTGAGCAACGTAATACCTACATCAGTCCGTAAGCAAATTCGATGCGGTACATGGCTATGATTTTGTAGATATTATTTACGACCATTTTATGTGTCTATATAACTATATTCCAAGGTTCGAATTTTTCTCCAAGAAACATGTTATACACTAATATGAGCCAAATGCGATGTTGACAAGGAATTAACACATAATGAAACGTAGTTTTATTTACCCTTCATTTAATCATCAGTATTTGGAAAAAAGGAATGTATCTATGTTTTTGGGTCGTTTGACTTTGTCCTACTATTCCAGTTATTGGTTCATTGATCTTAAGGGACTGTTTCATCTGGTGGTTGATTGTGGGTCTCTTAAATGATTATTTAGTTTTAGTTTGCATTCTACATTTTCTCTTTGACGTTTCAGAAAACATACAAGTGGAGGCACTCCAGAGACACAGTGCAGCTACAGTACAGTTAAAGAATAAAGACAAATGTCGTCCCTTGAAGTACAGCGACACAATCAGACAGTACTTGACAGATTGAAACCAGGTGACCTGGTGGAGTTTAAGCGAGGACTGTACAGTCACTGGGGTGTGGCCATTAGTAAGAGTTCTTAACAAATACTTTTAAGAAAGTCTTGCGTCATTTTTTTTCCCTTTTTGTTGTGTAGTGTCGTACAAGCAATATTCGAAGTACCTGACAGAAATCTGTAAAAAAATCACGGATGGCCAAGGCAATCTAATGATTGAAATCACGAGCATCGATCAATTCAATTGTTGGCATTCGAGGTAAGTATATACGTCAACTGTAACCCATTCTTGACGTAATAAAGTATCATCTTGATTGAGATTGACAATGTAGTACTGAATCCAGTATTCCGTAAATGAATCGTATGCTGTATCAAATACCCATGTGACGTTATCGTGAAGATATTCCTGGTTAGCATAAATGATTGACCTTCAGCCACCTATGCTGGTAAGTGACGACTTACGGGATCGGGTGGTCAAGCTTGCTCTTTCCGTACATATCATCGTATCGAAACGGCATAGATTGATTCTCATGGTGTCAACCAGTGGATTGTGGTCCAGACTCGATTGTTAATAAACAGCTGTCATATAACTGGAAAATAGCTGCTAAGTGCGGCATTACACGACAATGAAACACACAAACCACAAGTCCACGATGTGTGAGTCTCAGAACCATATATTCATACCAAAAGACGTTAAAATATGGTACTTGTTGGTCCCTGTCTGGCGCTCGGCATTAATGGGTACAACAAGGACTGGTTGGCTCGGAGTCAGTATAATTTGTCTGAGTGGGGTATTCATGCTTCACTGCGGCATGGTATCTCAGTGGGCTAGCACTCCGAAACCAGCTTCAGTCGGGGCTATTACAAGCAGCCGCACATACACATACACACGCCTGCACGTCGTCATATGAGCGAAATATTCTCAAGCACGACGTTAAACCATTTGTATCAAGGTGGATATTATCAATCTCTGAATGGAGAAATAAACACGAAACACTTACAACTTGAAGGTTATCTTCATACATGTAGAGACCCGTGAAGATCCGGGGTAGAATTGGTCTTCAGCAACCCATGTGCTTGCCATAAAAAGGCGACTATCTTGTCGTAAGAGGCGACTAACGGGATCGGGTGGTCAGTTTCGCTGACTTGGTTGACACATGTCATCGGTTCCAAATTGCGCAGATCGATGCTCATGCTGTTGATCACTGGATTGTCTGGTCCAGACTCGATTATTTACAGACCGCCGCCATATAGCTGGAATATTGCTGAGTGCGGCGTAAAACTCAACTCACTCACTCACTCATACATGTAGATTATACCCTTACCCATAAATATCAGTACATGGCCCCGTTTCAGAAAACGATCGTAGCGCTACGAATGTCGTAAGTCTATGTTAAAGTATGGGAGGTACGATCACCTTAGCGCTACGGTATTTTTGTAACGGGGCCCAGTACCGTTTCACATCACGAGTTTGCCTAAGAGACAGATTATTGACCATTCGGTTATGTATTATATGTATATATGTATCTAGTGGTACTTTTTTGTCATATCTTATCCAGAAAATAATTATATCGTGCATCGGACTCGAGTCGATGGTCCAATGAGGAGCGGACCGCAACACGCATTATCAGTAACTGAAAAAGTGTACGATAAAGGAAAAATTCGCAAACAAAACTTTTGGGACGTTGTTGGAGACAGCAAGGCGTACAAGAACAACGCACTGGACAAGATATTTATGTAAGGTTTGTTTGTTGTTAAACGTAGCATGTATTCCTTTCTAGCTGCAAGATGTAACTGAATCTGGATCAGACAAACCAGTAACTGATACTGTTGGAAGTAAATGTTACTGACAACAACGGAGCCTAAAAATGTTTCATTTGAAATACTACACAGTGATGTATATCAAGTCACTGTTGCCTTTTTCATCTTGTCCATTCATGGTGGAAGGAATATTGCGTTTGTTTATTTGGAAGATTCACTATTTATTTTATGCATTTGATTTGACCATGCCCTTTAGTTCTCTCAAATGTGACATTGACACATTTGGCCTAAAATTGTCAGAGAAGCTGACCTTTGAGCTTAGCATGTTTTATTATGATGACATCATAGATTGTGCAGGTTTATAGATTGTTTGTAATATAGGAACATCATATTTGACAGCAACTGTTTGTCTGTCTGTCTTCGCAAGAAATATTTATACTTACCACTTACATACAGCTGCAGTTAGCTTTAGGAATCATCCCGCCCTGATATTGCTGGAATATTGCTAAAAGCGGCGTAAAACCAAACTCACTGACTCACTCATGTTTAGGAATCATCGATGTCACTCTCTTAGAGCGTAAAACTAAGTGGTAAAATGTACAAATCGCGTCAAATCAGTGTTTTAAATATTTCAGTAAATCTTGTTTTAAACGTGCTTTCCTTTCAACATATCACGTTTTTTTTCATTTTGTGTACCATGTATAGATGTTCCATTTTGAAATCCAAAACAATGGTGTATATCAAGACACTGTTGCCTTTTTCATCTTGTCCATTCACCCTAAATAATTATGTTTTTTCAATCACCATATTGTTGTTTTGTTTTAACAGACATTTTGATTCAGCTGAGATAGTAGTAAGAGCAGTATCTCAAGTTGGAGACGTCGGCTATAACTTACTCTCAAAGAACTGTGAACACTTTGCTACAGATTGCCGGTATGGCATAGAAGTTAGTGGCCAGGTTTGTATTTAGTCAACTGTTCCTTTGTCAGGTTGATTTGCTTCCATGAACATGATTAGGTGCAGTAAATTTGTTAAGCGGAACAACGATTTAGTTGTGTTTAGATTACAATAAACTAAAATTATCATCTTGTCACATTGGTAGTCTCGTTTGCTGGTAGCCATGTCGATAAGGAATTGTAGCAAACGGGTATGTTGTATCATAATAGTCAACGTCTGAGAATGATCAGTTACACTATTTGCGAAACAACTGAAACAGGTGTGAAAAATGTTATTTGCAAACACTATATCAGTTCTCCTGGAAACGACGTCTGCGCGTAATTAACTTATAACACGAGTTCTTCATTAGAGGAGCCAAACAATACGCCTGGCCTCGTAATAGATTTTTTTCAGATCGGCCTACATGTAGATCAACATTGGATGTTTCATTTCACAAAACCCATGTTTTAATTATTTTCCTACTTTCCAAGATTCTTGAAAAGAAAACACACACACAAACCACATGTTTCCTAACATCTTCTTTCAGGTTGACACACTGACAACTGCCCTTGCACTAGTTATGGGAATGACTGGGGGGGCAGCGGCAGGGGTAGGATTGTTATGGTGGCACAGCAAGCGAGAAAAGGAGAAAAAAGAAGAAAGACAAAGACAAAGACGGGTACAAAACTGAATGGCAGAACTGTTCATCAGTGTGACGAAAGCGCCATACTTGCCAACAAAGACGTAAAGGGCTACACGTTTTACTACATTCGTAATCAACTAGTTACAATTCTGGGAGAAGTCAATGAAGACATACACCCGTCTATTTTGGTGTATGAACTGCCATTCGATACCACTTTCCCATTTCCATAACCACCAAGAAGACTCATTTACTTACCAATGAATGTTATGTTATACCAATGAATGTTATGTTATGTTATGTTATTACATAATACGACAAATGAGTCAGAATGCGCAAAAGGATTGAGGTACTTTGATATCAATACTACTGAGTTCTGTAACTATATTTTGATTAAAATGACTTTGAATGACATTTAGAAATGATAAACATAAGGAAGAGAATTTTATTGATGTCAAAATCTTTATTATGAAGAAGACAACGATTCGAAGTATTTACTTACTCCTTTTTCAGGTGAATGACGGTTCGTGTATGTACGTTGTGTTCCTCATAATAAAGAAGTAGACGTCCAAAGAATTTTCTTCCTTTCTTACTTGACGTTTTAATTATGATTTTAATTATGACCATGAACGGTTAGAGATTCCAATACACACGGTTCTCATGTTTCCAACTGATTGTTTTCTCTGACGCTGCGGTGGGCTTGCTCTTGAGATTTTACGTGGACGTTCTGGCACTTTTAGTTCTGACACTCACAATATATTCAATGTTAATCTAAAACACTTTGATTACTTTACTGGAGATATTTTAATGTGTCGTTTCTGGTGGCAGAGTCAGATTTTCGCATATAAGGTGAACAGCCGGTTATACTTGTGTTGGAATATGTTTTCAACAAATCATCATAATTATTATTATTATTTTAAACGGGGCTAAAGTATTTTATAAATAACAGATTTCGAGTGCTTAAATGATGTTTATTACTGCTGGAATATTTAACAGTAATAGAGTTGTTCTTGTTAGAAGTTGTTCTGATATTCATACGCCAATATGAAATTCCTTAAGAGCGGCACGAGTCGTTGTTCGACTTGTGCGGGATCATCCTCGATAATCTCCAGGGTATATGTTACGATCACTCTCCACTATACCCCTGGATACACCCACGGCTTGGATAACAAGAGCGGGTCACGAATGGTCAACTGCGTGAAAGAGAACCATAACTCTTATTCTTACGACGCCGTATTTTGATAATACATGGGCTCCTACAGCAGCTTCTAAACAAATTACAAGCCACACTGTATGACCATTGTATGTATTCAAGCGCTGCCATCCTCACTGTAGGAAGCGCCGTGAACGAATGGTCAGACTCAGTGACTTGTTTGATTGATATAGAGTGTTAGTATATCAATCACAACATCAACCACTGGTTAGTCTATGCAAATCTCTGTTAAGATCAGGTCGTCGTGATAAAGAAAAACACAACATTTTTATTCAAAGACAAATTATTATCTTCTTTGAGAGGCATTTAGACGTTGTAAAGATGTAGGAAAGTTCTATGGACAGCCAACTTCTTCAGTGCAATAAATATGACGTTTTGGTGTAGGTACTAACACCGTTATGAAGCAAGTGCTTGGTAACGGTGTTGGTATTTACGCCGTCAATGGTTTTGAACTTGGTTTTCCCTAAATTAATATCGGCTAATGCAAGCGTTAGTCATTGTATTTTACTGGCTGATATTGACAACGCACTGTCCAAATAACCTTGTTTTTTGTTTTTGCATGTTTTGTTTATTATTATGATGACATCATAGACCGTGTAGGTTTATAGAATTTTTGAAATATAAGAACATCATATTCGACAGCAACTATATGTCTATGTCTGTCTTCGTAAACATATTTATACTTACCACTTACCTACTGCTGCAGGTAACTTTAGGGATCGTCGATGTCACTGTCTTAGAGAATTAAACTAAGTGGTAAACATGTACACATCGCATCAAATTAGTGTTTTAAATATTTAAGTAAATCTTGTTTTTAGAGTGTTTTCTTTTCAACATATAACGCTGTTAACTTATCTGTACCTTATCTAGATGTTATAAATGTGTATACATCTTATATGTGTTGATTGTGTTCATGTACTCTCGAACCAGCTGGAGAGGACTTTAATTTATCCTAATTTCAATATCATCAACTTAAGAGCTGTGATACAGTAGTTTCACTGTGCTTTGATATCAGGTTTTTAAGTTTTAGCATTAAAAAATAAATTGTTCTCGTCACGATATGGCTGAAATATTGTCGATCTGACGTTAAATATCAACTCAGTCACTAGAATGTTAGGAGAAATATATTTTGCCACATTTCGCCAAATTTCATATGGGCCGTTTGAATGTGAAGTTTACATAATATAAGGCTTTTCAGTGAGACTCCTGTTCAGTCATATATCCGCAACAATAGAGTAGTGTAACAACAGAAATAATACATAAGCATTAACTTATGTTGTCATGCAACGTTACAGAGAATGATTACATCACCCCTGACATTCACTCGTGCTCAGTTGACTCATTGTGACAATGTTAAAGAAGACTGTTGTTTGTTGCCACTAACACACTCCAGATGAAACGTGGCGTGGAATTCGTCAGTTACGTTCTCTTTCCTATCATACTTTTGTTATGACACCATGGAAATTCTGGGATATATTCCCCAAAACACATTTACCTTAAAAGGCGAATATGTCATGGTGGATTGTTTGATTGTGTGTAATCTTTAACCGGGGGCGCAGGAAGCAACGGTTGAAACGTTCAATAGTTATTTTGTGGCCCACCGCTTGTAAACGAGTTGAAAAAAGGAAAGCATGCTATTTTAAGTCAGGTCAGCAGGGAATAACTATTGGCCTGTAGTCAACATATTAACAAGGTTTGTCTTTATGAGATAGTTCGGTCTTACACAGTGGTTTCTCGGGAAATTGACACGGAGATGACCTAACGCTACAAACAGAGATAACTCAATAGTCACGAGCTGCAGTTGATATGTGGGTGTAATAGGGATCTCAACGGCGAGAAAGGTAAGTGGTGGTATATTTCGTGATTTGGCTTGCAAGTATTAAAAAGTGTACATTGTCACAACTAGAAGGTAGGTATAAAATATTTTCACATACACCTTAATGACAAATCAGCATGACTGGGTTATGGAAAGTCGAATATGTCATATCGCAGAGGGGAACTCAACACATTCTTCTGGATGGCTATCTATGCAGCAGAAACAGAGTTAGACAGACAAGCACTCACTGGAGATGTGTTGTCAAGATCTGCACTGGCAGATGTACCTCTTCTGGCCCCCGATTTCTCGAAAAAATAAACTTAAGTTTTAACTCAAATTTCAAACTGGGTTTGACAATCTGAAATAGCTGAGTTTCTAACTCAGTTCTAAAATACAATACAACTCATGTAACCTATCTACGTAACTCAAATTGTCTACTACGTTTGAGCTTTACATCCATTTCAATTTATTCTGGGAAATGCATTTTCCTGGTTCAAGAACCAGACCGAACACAACCACCCTTCAGTAGACACGGGCAAGAGGCGAGACCGCACACATGCATACCATTTATAAGGAGCAGCTAGAGGAAGAATACGAAGACCAGATTCCTGTGTTTCCGTCCTTCTCAAGTATTAGTCGTTCCCTATACAAACATCGCCGTAAGACACGACCTGCACCGCCCCACTCACGTTCTGAAGTACGACTGGAAGGAAGATGGACAGAGACAGCAGATGGCCGCCCTTTTCTTCTTCTTTCAGATGGTGACGAAGACAAAGTGCTCACCTTCTCCACCCTCGAACAGTTACAAGCCGTGCAAGCTGCTGAGAATCTCTACATTGATGGACAATTTGCCTAGAGATATGGAAATCAAGTCTACATTATCTGTGCCCTAGCTGGTTCTGTATCCTATCCCCTTGTTCATGTTCTGTTGCCTGATCGACAAGCCACAAAGTGCACAACACTATTTCATCTCCTGAAGGCAAATGCTTTCGAGAACTTGAACCGTCCCCTGCCCCAACAGGAATGCAGAGTAACTTCGAGGTAGCTGCGAACTGAGACAGAAATTCCTGATGCCATCATCAAGGGTTGCTGTTATTCCTGTGATGATGAACTTTAAAATACTCATGTGCTAATTATGACTTTATTGAAATAATTAAAAAAACTTCTGAGTGATGATTTACGTATCAAGTTTACACAGATTATAATTGTCTCATTGACATCATCAATGAATAATTAAAATGATTATTTTATCATTCAGCATTGATTATTCCATTATCTATCTAAGGTAACAGGTTATTACTTAGATGTGCATTCAGCTGAAAAGTTTGTTGCGTTAAGCTGTCTAACACTGGCTGTCTAACAAATGGGAGGACACCCCTTGAATACTTCTTTGTCCAGTCCGTTTTCTTCCTTGTCATCGTTAATTGGTTCTGCCTGTCCTTTAGTTTGTGAAATAAGAAAATATCAAAGGACTGATGGTATTAGCAATGGTCGACTGGACTACACACTCCACACTCCTCAATCTGAAGTAAGAAAAGGGGCGGTGTGGTAGCCTAGTGGTTAAAGCGTTGGCTCGGCACGCCGAAGGCTCGGGTTCGAATCCCCACATGGGTAAAATGTGTGAAGCCCATTTCTGGTGTCCCCGACCGTCATGTTGTTGGAATATTACTAAAATCGACGTAAAACTAAACTGAGTCAGTCAGTCAGTGAAGTAGAAAAGATGAGGTCCATTGTAATGGCATTCAGATAAACACAACTTATGAATATATTTACGTACTGTTGTAAGTGATCAGATTTGAATCTAACATTTTAGGAAACTGCGTGTAGATGCAATAAACGTTTATTTTTTGAACGTGTGCAGTCTTTAACCTCGACGTATAAGTCAAATACCAACTCGCCTCTCGGTTAATCAGTGAAATGAATCTGCTTGCTATCGTTATCAACCTTACGCCTATTTGTTATCGCTTGAATATCTGTGTGTAAGTCTGATACCTGATAAGTACCACTTAACGAACATGTTGGTCCGACAAAAACACACGTAATATCACCATCATAACGACTGACAAAACAACACTATGACATCATGACGACCGACATAACAACACAACGACATCATGACGACATAACAACCCTATCACATCATGAAGACCGACATGACAACACTACGACATCATGACGGCCGACATAACAACACTATGACATTATGATGACCGACATAACAACACTTGGCATCATGATGACCGACATAACAACACCATGACGACCAACATAGCAACACTATAACATTATGACAACCGACATAACAACATTATGACATCGTGACGGCAGACATAACAACACTATTACATCATGCTAACCGACATAACAACACTACTACATCATTGCGACTGACATAACAACACTATGACATTATTGTGACTCACATAACAACACTATGACATCATTGCGACTGACATAACAACACGATCACATCATGAAGACCGACATAACAACACAACGACATCATGACGACATAACAACACTATGACATCATGATGACCGACATAACAACACCATGGCGACCGACATAACAACACTACGACATCATGATGACATCATAACACTATGACATCATGAAGACCGACATAACAGCACTATCACATCATGAAGACCGACATGACAACACTATGACATCATGACGACCGACATAACAACACTATGACGACCAACATAACAACACTAAGACATCATGGCGACCGACATACCAACACTACGACATCATGACGACATCATAACACTATGACATCATGAAGACCGACATAACAGCACTATCACATATTGAAGACCGACATGACAACACTATGACATCATGACGACCGACATAACAAACTATGACGTCTTGATGACCGACATAACAACACTACGACATCATGACGACATAACAACACAACGACATCATGACGGCAGACACACAGACACTATGACAACATGACGACATGATAACACTACGACATCATGCTGAGCGGCATAACAACACCATGGCGACCGACATCATGACTCAACGACATCATGACGACATAACAACACTACAACCCTATGACATCATGACGACCGACATCAAAAACTATGACATCATGATGACCGACTTAACAAAACTACGACATCATGACGACATTGCAACACTATGACGTCATGATGACAGACATAACAACACTACGACGTCACAATGATCAGCATAACAACACTATGACATCATGACGACTGACATAACAACACTGTGACATCATGACGACTGACATAACTTTACTACGACATCATGAGGACCGACATAACTATACTACGACATCAGGACGACAGACATAACTTTACTACAACATCATCATGACCGACATAACATCATCATGACCTCATCACCACCGACATAAGAACACTATGACATCATGACGACCGACATAACAACACTTCGACATCATGACGACATAACAACCCTATCACATCATGAAGACCGACATAACAACACTATGACATCATGACCACCGACAAAGCAAAACTACAACATCATGACGACATAACAACACTATGACATCATGTTGACCGACATACCAACACTGCGACATCATGAAGACCGACATAACTTCACTACGACATCAAGACGACTTACATAACTTTACTACGACATCATGGGGACCGACATAACTATACTACACGATCATGACGACAGACATAACTTTACTACGACATCATGATGACTGACATAACACCATCATGAAATCATGACGACAAACATAACAACACTTTGACTTCATGACAACCGACATAACATCACTATGACATTAAGATGACCGACATAGCAACACTATGACATCATGACGACCGACATAACTTTCCAACGACATCATGAGGACCAACATAACTTTACAACGACATCATGAGGACCAACATAACTTTACTACAAGATCATGACGACAGACATAACTTTACTACGACATCATGATGACCGACATAAGAACACTATGAAATTAAGATGACCGACATAGCAACACTATGACATCATGACAAGTGACATAACAACACTATGATGTCATGACAACAGACATAACAACATTACGACATCATGACAACCGACATAACAACACTATGACATCATGACGACAAACATAACAACACTATGATATCATGATGAGCCACATAACAACACTATGACATCATGACAACTGACATAGCAACACTATGACATCATGATGACAACATAACAACACTATGACATCATGACGACCGACATAACAACAGACCGTTTCTGTGGTGTAGTGGTTAGAGCGTCCGCTCGGAGAGCGGCAGGTCGCGGGTTCGATCCCCGACCGTGTCATACCAAAAGACGTTAAAATATGGTACTTGTTGGTCCCTTTCTGGCGCTCGGCATTAATGGGTACAACAAGGACTGGTCAGCTCGGAGTCAGTATAATGTGTCTGAGTGGGGTATTCATGCTTCACTGCGGCATGGTATCTCAGTGGGCTAGCACTATAAAACAAGCTTCAGTCTGGGCTATTACAAGCAACCGCACATACACATACACACGCATGCACGTCGTCATATGAGCGAAATATTCTCATGCACGACGATAAACCCAATTTCACCTCACCTCACCTCACATAGCAACACTATGACATCATGTTGACCGACATACCAACACTACAACATCATCACGACATAATAACACTATGACATCATGCTGACCAGCATAGCAACACTATGACATCATGACGACCGACATAACTTTACAACGACATCATGAGGACCAACATAACTATACTACAAGATCATGACGACAGACATAACTTTACTACGACATCATGATGACCGACATAAGAACACTATGAAATTAAGATGACCGACATAGCAACACTATGACATCATGATGACCACCATAGCAACACTATGACATCATGACAAGTGACATAACAACACTATGACGTCATGACAACAGACATAACAACATTACGACACCATGACAACCGACATAACAACACTATGACATCATGACGACAAACATAACAACACTATGATATCATGATGAGCCACATAACAACACTATGACATCATGACAACTGACATAGCAACACTATGACATCATGATGACAACATAACAACACTATGACATCATGACGACCGACATAACAACACAACGACAGAGTGAGTGAGTGAGTTTAGGTTTACGCCGCACTCAGCAATATTCCAGCTATATGGCGGCGGTCTGTAAATAATCGAGTCTGAACCAGACAATCAAGTGATCAACAGCATGACCATCGATCTGCGCAATTGGGAACCGATGACATGTGTCAACCAAGTCAAGCGAAACTGACCACCCGATCCCGTTAGTCAAGCCTCTTACGACAAGATAGTCAAGCCTTTTATGGCAAGCACATGGGTTGCTGAAGACCTTTTCTACCCCGGATAACAACACAACGATATCATGACGACATAACAACACTATGACGTCATGAAGACCGACATGACAACACCATGACATCATGAGGTCCGACATACAAACACTATGACGACCAACATAACAACACTAAGACATCATGATGACATAACAACACTATGACGACCAACATGACAACAGTATGGCATCATGAAAACCGACTTAACAACACTATGACATCATGATGACCCACATAACAACATTATGACGTCATGATGACGACATAACAACACTATGATATCATGATGACGGACATAAAAACATTTTGACGTCATGATGACAGACACAACAATACTATGACATCATGATGACCGACATGCTTACACTATGAGATCATGATGACCGACTGAACAATACTATGACGTCACGATGACCGACACAGCAACACTGTGACATGATGACCGACATAACCACCCTGCAACATCATGGCGACTGACATAACAGCACTACGACACTTTATAGCTATCAAATCTTACAGAGGGTCATACCATTGTAACTCTGCATGTCATGTATTCGCTATCAGTTTACTTGCTGTAAAATGTTACAGAAGATGTTTTAAAATCTGTTGCCTGTAACCCCTACAAAGACCACAAGCAACATGGACTGGGATGTCCGCTGACATGTCTACATTACTTGATAAGAGGTGCCCTCATGTCTCGGATGTAGGACACAGCGCTCAAGAACAATCACAGGATTGTCCGCTTCAGGGGTGTAGTCAAACTGCAGTGATGTTGTTCTGATCTGACGTTAAACAAGACGCTTTACATAGGTCGGGTCATCACTGGGTTAATATGGACCTGTTGCAACCTTTGTCGCAATAAACTAGCGCAGTTTGGATTCCTCGGAAATTCGAGTCTTCAACACTATTACAGAATGATCCAACATTATAACACTATTACAGCATGATGCAACATTATAACACTATTACAGCATGATGCAACATTACAATACTATTTCAGAATGATCCAACATTATAACACTATTACAGCATGATGCAACATTATAACACTATTACAGCATGATGCAACATAATAAGACTAATACAGCATGATGAAACGTTATAACACTATTACAGCATGATGCAACATTATAACACTATTACAGCATGATGCAACATTATAACACTATTACAGTTTGATGTAACATTATAACACTATTACAGAATGATCCAACATTATAACACTATTACAGCATGATGCAACATTATAACACTATTACAGAATGATCCAACATTATAACACTATTACAACAAGATGTAACATTATAACACTATTACAGAATGATGTAACATTATAACACTATTACAGAATGATCCAACATTATTACACTATTACAGCATGATGTAACATTATAACACTATTACAGCATGATGCAACATTATAATACTATTTCAGAATGATCCAACATTATAACACTATTACAGCGTGATGCAACATTATAACACTATTACAGCATGATGCAACATAATAAGACTAATACAGCATGATGCCACGTTCTAACACTATTACAGCATGATGCAACATTATAATACTATTACAGAATGATCCAACATTATCACACTATTACAGCATGATGCAACATTATCAATCTATTACAGCATGATGCAACATAATAAGACTAATACAGCATGATGCAACGTTATAACACTATTACAGCATGAGCCAACATTATAATACTATTTCAGAATGATCCAACATTATAACACTATTACAGCATGATGCAACATTATAACACTATTACAGCATGATTCAACATTATCACACTATTACAGCTTGATGCAACATTATAACACTATTACAGAATGATCCAACATTATAACACTATTACAGCATGATGCAACATTATAACACTATTACAGAATGATCCAACATTATAACACTATTACAACAAGATGTAACATTATAACACTAATACAGCATGATGCGACATTACAGCACTATTACAGCATGATGCAACATTATAACACTACTACAGCATGATGCAACATAATAAGACTAATACAGCTTGATGCAACGTTATAACACTATTACAGCTTGATCCAACATCATAACTCTATTACAGCATGATGCAACATTATAACACTATTGCAGAATAATCCAACATTATAACACTATTACAGCATGATGCAACATTATAACACTATTACAGAATGATCCAACATTATAACACTATTACAGCATGATGCAACATTATAACACTATTACAGCATGATGCAACATTATAATACTATTTTAGAATGATCCAACATTATAACACTATTACAGCATGATGCAACATTATAACACTATTACAACATGATGCAACATAATAAGACTAATACAGCATGATCCAACGTTATAACACTATTACAGCATGATGCAACATTATAACACTATTACAGAATGATCCAACATTATAACACTATTACAGCATGATGCAACATTATAACACTATTACAGAATGATCCAACATTATAACACTATTACAACAAGATGTAACATTATAACACCATTACAGAATGATGTAACATTATAACACTATTACAGAATCATCCAACAGTATAACACTATTACAGCATGATGCAACATTATAACACTATTACAGCATGATGCAACATTATAATACTATTTCAGAATGATCCAACATTATAACACTATTACAGCATGATGCAACAGTATAACACTATTACAGCTTGATGCAACATTATAACACTATTACAGAATGATCCAACATTATAACACTATTAGAGCATGATGCAACATTATAACACTATTACAGAATGATCCAACATTATAACACTATTACAACAAGATGTAACATTATAACACTAATACAGCATGATGCGACATTACAGCACTATTACAGCATGATGCAACATTATAAAACTACTACAGCATGATGCAACATAATAAGACTAATACAGCTTGATGCAACGTTATAACACTATTACAGCTTGATCCAACATTATAACCCTATTACAGCATGATCCAACATTATAACACTATTACAGCATGATGCAACATTATAACACTATTACAGCTTGATGCAACATTATAACACTATTACAGAATGATCCAACATTATAACACTATTAGAGCATGATGCAACATTATAACACTATTACAGAATGATCCAACATTATAACACTATTACAACAAGATGTAACATTATAACACTAATACAGCATGATGCGACATTACAGCACTATTACAGCATGATGCAACATTATAAAACTACTACAGCATGATGCAACATAATAAGACTAATACAGCTTGATGCAACGTTATAACACTATTACAGCTTGATCCAACATTATAACTCTATTACAGCATGATGCAACATTATAACACTATTACAGCATGATGCAACATTATAACACTATTACAGCATGAGGCAACATAATAAGACTAATACAGCATGATGAAACGTTATAACACTATTACAGCATGATGCAACATTATAACACTATTACAGCATCATGCAACATTATAACACTATTACAGCTTGATGCAACATTATAACACTATTACAGAATGATCCAACATTATAACACTATTACAGCATGATGCAACATTATAACACTATTACAGAATGATCCAACATTATAACACTATTACAACAAGATGTAACATTATAACACTATTACAGAATGATGTAACATTATAACACTATTACAGAATGATCCAACATTATAACACTATTACAGCATGATGCAACATTATAACACTATAACAGCATGATGCAACATTATAATACTATTTCAGAATGATCCAACATTATAACACTATTACAGCATGATGCAACATTATAACACTATTACAGCATGATGCAACATTATAACACTATTACAGCTTGATGCAACATTACAACACTATTACAGAATGATCCAACATTATAACACTATTACAGCATGATGCAACATTATAACACTATTACAGCTTGATGCAACATTATAACACTATTACGAATGATCCAACATTATAACACTATTAGAGCATGATGCAACATTCTAACACTATTACAGAATGATCCAACATTATAACACTATTACAACAAGATGTAACATTATAACACTAATACAGCATGATGCGACATTACAGCACTATTACAGCATGATGCAACATTATAAAACTACTACAGCATGATGCAACATAATAAGACTAATACAGCTTGATGCAACGTTATAACACTATTACAGCTTGATCCAACATTATAACTCTATTACAGCATGATGCAACATTATAACACTATTAAAGATTAATCCAACATTATAACACTATTACAGCATGATGCAACATTATAACACTATTACAGCATGATGCAACATAATAAGACTAATACAGCATGATGAAACGTTATAACACTATTACAGCATGATGCAACATTATAACACTATTACAGCATCATGCAACATTATAACACTATTACAGCTTGATGCAACATTATAACACTATTACAGAATGATCCAACATTATAACACTATTACAGCATGATGCAACATTATAACACTATTACAGAATGGTCCAACATTATAACACTATTACAACAAGATGTAACATTATAACACTATTACAGAATGATGTAACATTATAACACTATTACAGAATGATCGAACATTATAACACTATTACAGCATGATGTAACATTATAACACTATTACAGCATGATGCAACATTATAATACTATTTCAGAATGATCCAACATTATAACACTATTACAGCATGATGCAACATTATAACACTATTACAGCATGATGCAACATTATAACACTATTACAGCTTGATGCAACATTATAACACTATTACAGCTTGATCCAACATTATAACACTATTACAGCATGATGCAACATTATAACACTATTACAGAATGATCCAACATTATAACACTATTACAACAACATGTAACATTATAACACTAATACAGCATGATGCGACATTACAGCACTATTACAGCATGATGCAACATTATAACACTACTACAGCATGATGCAACATAATAAGACTAATACAGCTTGGTGCAACGTTATAACACTATTACAGCTTGATCCAACATTATAACTCTATTACAGCATGATGCAACATTATAACACTATTACAGCATCATGCAACATTATAACACTATAACAGCATGATGCAACATTATAACACTATTACAGAATGATCCAACATTATAACACTATTACAGCATGATGCAACATTATAACACTATTACAGCATGATGCAACATTATAATGCTATTTCAGAATGATCCAACATTATAACACTATTACAGCATGATGCAACATTATAACACTATTACAGCACGATGCAACATAATAAGACTAATACAGCATGATGCAACGTTATAACACAATTACAGGATGATGCAACATTATAACACTATTACAGCATGATGCAACATTATACCACTATTATAGCTTGATGCAACATTATAACACTATTAGTGAAATGATCCAACATTATAAAACTATTACAGCATGATGCAACATTATAACACTATTACAGAATGATCCAACATTATAACAATATTACAGAATGATCCAACATTATAACACTAATACAGCATGATGCGACATTACAGCACTATTACAGCATGATGCAACATAAGACTAATACAGCTTGATGCAACGTTATAACACTATTACAGCTTGATCCAACATTATAACACTATTACAGCATGATGCAACATTATAACACTATTACAGAATAATCCAACATTATAACACTATTACAGCATGATGCAACATTATAACACTATAACAGCATGATGCAACATTATAACACTATTACAGCATGATGCAACATTATAACACTATTACAGCATCATGCAACATTATAACAGCTTGATGCAACATTATAACACTATTACAGAATGATCCAACATTATAACACTAATACAGCATGATGCAACATTATAACACTATTACAGCATGATCCAACATTATAACACTATTACAACAAGATGTAACATTATAACACTATTACAGAATGATGTAACATTATAACACTATTACAGAATGATCCAACATTATAACACTATTACAGCATGATGCAACATTATAACACTATTACAGCATGATGCAACATTATAATACTATTTCAGAATGATCCAACATTATAACACTATTACAGCATGATGCTACATTATAACACTATTACAGCTTGATGCAACATTATAACACTATTACAGAATGATCCAACATTATAACACTATTAGAGCATGATGCAACATTATAACACTATTACAGAATGATCCAACATTATAACACTATTACAACAAGATGTAACATTATAACACTAATACAGCATGATGCGACATTACAGCACTATTACAGCATGATGCAACATTATAAAACTACTACAGCATGATGCAACATAATAAGACTAATACAGCTTGATGCAACGTTATAACACTATTACAGCTTGATCCAACATTATAACTCTATTACAGCATGATGCAACATTATAACACTATTAAAGATTAATCCAACATTATAACACTATTACAGAATGATGCAACATAATAAGACTAATACAGCATGATGAAACGTTATAACACTATTACAGCATGATGCAACATTATAACACTATTACAGCATCATGCAACATTATAACACTATTACAGCTTGATGCAACATTATAACACTATTACAGAATGATCCAACATTATAACACTATTACAGAATGATCCAACATTATAACACTATTACAGCATGATGCAACATTATAACACTATTACAGAATGATCCAACATTATAACACTATTACAACAAGATGTAACATTATAACACTATTACAGAATGATGTAACATTATAACACTATTACAGAATGATCCAACATTATAACACTATTACAGCATGATGCAACATTATACCACTATTACAGCATGATGCAACATTATAATACTATTTCAGAATGATCCAACATTATAACACTATTACAGCATGATGCAACATTATAACACTATTACAGCATGATGCAACATTATAACACTATTACAGCTTGATGCAACATTATAACACTATTACAGAATGATCCAACATTATAACACTATTACAGCATGATGCAACATTATAACACTATTACAGAATGATCCAACATTATAACACTATTACAACAAGATGTAACATTATAACACTAATACAGCATGATGCGACATTACAGCACTATTACAGCATGATGCAACATTATAACACTACTACAGCATGATGCAACATAATAAGACTAATACAGCATGATGCAACGTTATAACACTATTACAGCTTGATCCAACATTATAACTCTATTACAGCATGATTCCACATTATAACACTATTACAGCATCATGCAACATTATAACACTATAACAGCATGATGCAACATTATAACACTATTACAGCATGATGCAACATTATAACACTATTACAGCATCATGCAACATTATAACACTATAACAGCATGATGCAACATGATAACACTGTTACAGCACGATGCAACATCATAACACTATTACAGGATGATGCTACATGATAACACTGTTACAGCATGATGCAACATCATAACACTTTTACAGTACGATGCAACATCATAACACTATTACATCATGATGCAACATCATAACACTATTACATCATGATGCAGCATCATAACACTATTACATGATGATGCAACATTATAACACTATTACAGCAAGATGCAACATGATAACACTATTACAGCAAGATGCAACATGATAACACTGTTACAACAAGATGCAACATCATAACACTGTTACAGCACGATGCAACATCATAACACTATTACAGGATGATGCAACATTATAACACATTACGTCATGATGCAACATTACAGCACTATAACAGCATGATGCAAAATTATAACACTATTACAGCATGATGCAAGATTATAACACTATTACAGCTTGATGCAACATCATAACACTTTTACAACAAGATGCAACATGATAACACTGTTACAGCACGATGCAACATCATAACACTATTACAGGAAGATGCAGCATTAAAACACTTTTACAGTATGATGCAACATGATAACACTATTACATCATGATGCAACATGATAACACTATTACAGCATGATGCAACATTAAAACACTGTTACAGCACCATGCAACTTTATAACACTATGACAGCAAGATGCAACATTATAACACTATTACAGCATGATGCAACATTATAACACTATTACAGCACGATGCAATATTATAACACTATTACAACATGGTGCAACATTATAACGCTGTTAAAGCATGATGCAACATTACAACACTATTACAGCATGATGCAACGTTATAACACTATTACAGCATGATGCAACATTATGACTATTACAGGATGGTGCAACATTACAACACTATTACAGCATGATGCAACATTATAACACACTCTTCAGCTATACAGTGAATAGTAGTAAGGTGATTCCTAAAGTATGTATCCCTTAGTAAATGTGATGCAGTGCATGTTTACGATTTTGAAGCTTATAATCATGTCTCCAGTATATATCTGTAAAACATATTTCCAAGGTTCCAAACTTCCCCAAAGAAAACATGTTATTAATCTGTATGAGCCTAATGATGATTACTATTTTTCACACATACAAATGTATTTTTATTCATCTACACTTAAACACAGGCATTTGGAAATGGAATTTCCTTTCGAGATTGTAAGGTGATAAGGCACAGGAAATGCGTTGAAGGTGACAGTCTTACTCAGTAATATCAGCAATATTAGCAATAACTATAATCAAATCAGTTGCGGTTTCGCTTTTTGGTTGCTTGACCATGTAATGTTTCCGCAGTTCATTGACCTTAATGGACAAATTCATCTTCTAGTCGTATACTAACTGTATAGTTGAAGAGTAAATATGTCCTCCCTTGAACTACATAGGCATAACCGGACAGTACTTGACAAATTGAAACCAGGTGATAGGTTGCAGTTTGAGCGAGGACTGTTCCAACACTGGGCTGTGTACGTTGGTAAGTGTAGTGTGACAAAATATTATTGCATTTTTGTGTCTGCTATTCCCTTGTTGAATGCTATATCTGGAATATTCGGCTGTTTCAGGCAGTCTAGTGGTTGAAATTATAAGCATCGATCCAGGCAATTGTTGGTATTCAAAGATTCAAGCATAGAAGATCACACTAAGAGATGTCTGAGCATATAAGATCACAATAAGAGATGTCTGATATTTTGAGATCTACACAATGGAAACGTGAATAAGTATTCTGTCATTCAATGTATTTGATAATGCATATGTCCTCCCTGCGAATAGTCCAATTAAAATTTGCGCTCAGCAACGCATGCTTGTGTGTGTGTGTGTGTGTGTGTGTGTGTGTGTGCGCGCGCACAGTATCATGATGCCAATCATTGGATGGTCTGACCCAGACACAATTGTTTACAGGATGTTCTTGCCAAGGTGTAAATAGTCAATCTCTGACATGCTTAACGTTTACGCATAGATACTATATATAACCTGTATGTACAAAGATTAATTAATGAACACCTAGAACATCATGTCATATCATGAAGTTGATAAAGAGGTTGTGTATCGGTCATTCCGTTATTCTGACAAGACTGCGCAGGTATCTAACTTCATAATAACATATTTGTCATGTGTTATTTAGGTAACCAGAAAATCGTGCACTTGGCTGGAGTGCGTGATCAAGGGGAAACTACTCTGAATCACTCATTCGCAATAAGTGGAGTTGGAATCGTTCGCATAGATAATTTTTGGTCAGTTGCTGGAGATAGCAAAGTGTACTTGGACAACTCAAAGGACGCAAAATTAAGGTGAGTTTTGTTTGTTATTCACTTCAGTACTCCTCATCTTTCCTGCTGTAAGATGGCATGACATTTATATAATTGATTTTGGATCAGATAAACCAATAAATGATACTGTTGCAAAGTAAATGTTACCCCCAGAAACGACCCTAGAAGAACGGTTCATTGTGAAATCCTGGACAATGGTTCATATTCTTTTTATCGCCTCCATTAGTACCAATGAATTAAGTTCCAAATGTTCACATTGTTGTACTGCTGTTGACAGACCATATGAACCTAATAGGATAGTGCAAAGAGCACTATCCAATCTTGGAGAAGTTGGATATGACACACTCTTTAAGAACTGTGAACAATTCGCTTCATGGTGCCGGTATTACACAGAAACTGAGGTTTGTATTTGTCCAACTATCCCTTTGCCAGCTCATTTGTCAAGCTCTGTAAATTGGACTAGATTTGTAATACGTTTAGATCTGCTCAGACAAAAATAATTATCTTGCAACTGGTCACATAAACAAAAGACTTATGTACTATTTGCCAATTCTGGAGGGAATTGTTAAGAATAGACATCTAACTTCGATGTTGAGGTGTAATGCCCGACCATCAAAGAATCACAGTCTCGTCTTCTGGTAGCCAGTCTGCTTTTGAACGCAGTCTCATGTTAGCCTGAGCGTTTTCGCCATAATAACCTATTTACAAATATCTCACTCAAGACCTACAAGTTCTTCTTTACGAGGGATGGTGTGGTAGCGGTTGACGCAATTGTTCTTCACCTTCTTATGGGTACAATGTACCCATTTCTGGCAATTATATTGCTGGAATGTTGCAAAATGCGGGGATAAATAAATATTTGTAGACACAGTTCACCAAATGCATAGCTAAAGAGTAAAGAAATTTTCGTCCCATGAACTACAGACACACAACTGGACAGTACTTGACCACTTGGAACCAGGTGACTTGTTGAAGTTTGACCGAGGAGTGTACAGTCACTGGGCTGTGTATGTTGGTAAGTGTAGTGCGACAAACTATTAATGTAAAATCGAGTGTTTGTTTCTGCGTGTTTCTTGTTGAATGCTGCGTCAGCAATATACGTGGTATATGACAGCAGTTGTAAATAATCACAGCTGGCTCAGGCAATGCAGTGATTGAAATCATGAGCATTTATCCATGGAATTGTTGGTATTCAAAATACGTATAGAGATTTACAACAAAATACATCTGACATTATCTGAGTTATAGTTGGTCTTCAGTAACCCATGCTTGTCGTAAGAGGCGATCGAGCCGTTGACTTGGTTGCTGCATCCTCATGATGCCAATCACTGGATGATCTGGTCCAGACTCGATTGTTTACAGAAAGTCATCATATAGTTGGAAAGTTACTTTTGAACAACAAAGAAACAATGCAACCATATGTCTATGATTTGTGAGTTTCAGAACCTTATGTGTCAAGGTGTAAATATTAAATCACATAAATGTTTAAACATGTAGATCCTATATTGACTTGAACATACCTTTTCTGAAAGATTTATGCGTGAACATATGTTCTTTAACGCCAAATCATATCATGAAATTTATAAAGAGGTTGTTTATTGGGCATTCGGATATTTCTGACAAAACTGCATCACACATCTTGTAATAAATAATGTTATTATATTCTCATGTGTTATTTAGGTAACGACGAAGTCGTGCACTTGGCTGGAGTCGATGGTGCAGGTGGAAGGGACCTGAAGCACCCATGCACAATATCTGGAGTTAAGTCTGATAAAGGAATCGTTCGCAAAGACGATTTTTGGACAGTCACTGAAGACAGCAAAGCGGAAATAAACAACTTCAAGGATTTGAAATTCAAGTAAGTTTTGTTTGTTGTTCAATTCAGCAGTGATTTTTGCTCTAGCTGTAGGACGGTGTCACATTTAAACAATTGATTCTGGACCAGAAAAACAACAACAATAATTGATACTGTCGGAAGTGAAAGTTACTCCCAGCAACAATCCTGGAAGAACGGTTCTTTTTTTAAATCCTGAACAATGGTATTTATCCAGTTTTTGAGGTCTTTCCCTCGTCCCCATTAATACCAAGGAATTGAATTCCAAATGATCACATTGTTGTTCTGTTGTTTCCAGACCCTTGGAACCATCTAAGATAGTACAAAGAGCATTATCCAAAGTTAGAGAAGTTGGATATAACTTGCTCTACAAGAACTGTGAACACTTTGCTACATGGTGCCGGTATGACATAGAAAAAAGTGATCAGGTTTGTATTTGTCCAACTGTTCCTTTGCCAGGTTTATTTGTTTAATTAATTACGTTTAATTATGTGTAGATCTGCTCAGACAACTATTTATCTTGCCACTGGTCACATATACAAAAGATGTATTAACTGTAGCAAATTCTGGAAGGTAGTCTTGCGAAGGGACATCTAAATTCGATATTGAAGTGTAAAACCTACACATAAATGAATAACAGTCTGGTAGTCAGGTAGGGAAGGTAGTGTAGCAAATTGTCACGTTGTATCTTGACATAAAATATCAATACCATAGGAGGTCAATCTCTCTGTTGCCGAACAGATTGCCTTCAATGGTAAAAGAGTGGTCAAATTAATATGAACTGATCACTGAAGAATTAAGGAACTAGAAAGAAAGCTTTTGCACTCTTCCTGTCTTGCTACGACGTCTGCTTTTAAACTGTTGTATTCTGTTCGCAAATGGGTTTTCGCCATACGGATCTATTTGCAAATATCTCTTTTGAGACGTACATGTTCTTCGGTTTAAATTTCACAAACGGGTACGATTACGATTTGTGTAGCACAACTCTGGTATCCTCTGGCGTGATATTGCTGGAATATTGCTGATGTACATCGCAACTCACTCATTCTTTATTAAGAAGAGATTTCAAACGGTTTCCCTTTAGGTCGTAACATTACCTGTCAGGACAGCCAGCACGTTTAGAAACATTTGGTGTTCCTTACAGAAAACCGTATGGTTGAAATAGTGTTGTCTAGGATTTTGGTGAGTGAGTCTAGTTAACGCCGCACTTAGCAATATACAGCAATATGGTGGGTGTGGGATTTAGGAAACACATTATGAATGTAGAAAACAAATCAAACATCAATCGTTTTCTTTTCCTGTAGGCTGGTCTGTTTGCTGCAGTGGCTTCGTTTGTTGGGGGTGCCGTTGTGGCAGGGGCAGGGATAGCATTGGCTGTCGTGTTTGGAAGTGGCAGAAAGGAGGAGAGAGAAAAACGGTCCAAAAACTAACAAGTTCAATTCCCACCATAAAATGGTGAAACCAAATAAATCGGTCAAGTAAACTGTGAAGTGTTCAACGAATGCACCATATCTGACAACAGAGAGGTTTGCTGGATTCCGCAACATTCCTCACCAACTCGTACCATTCCGTGACAAGCCTAATATTCATGCCTGAGTCATGCTCCTGTTCATTCAGCCTTTCGAAGGATTCCATATCAGCAGTTCCGGGACACGTCTTTGGATACTCGCGTCCCTCACAAAAGATTCCATCATGTAATATGAACTTGTGAAGGCTGGGAACAATAACGATAGCTCTTATTCCATCTCCGTCTTAAGGCAGTTTTACTGTGTAAGCTCCTACAACATCTGCTTATATATATACAACCACATTGTATGACCAATATATATTAATAATGTTGTTTGTATTCCGAGACAGACTTTTGAGACCTAGCTACCTTTTGTTTTAATAGGCGACTTTAACGAATCGGGTGATCAAAATCGGTTCCTTTGCTTATTCCTTGCCATCATACTCTTATGGTATAAATGGTGTTCACAATCAATGGTTTGTCTGTCGAAGTCTCCCGACTTTCAGGTGGCCATGGCAGAACTGAGTCTTGCAGCGTTTTAAAACAGAAGCTTTTACAAAATTCATTGAAATGTAATGTTTTAATAATGCAAAGAAAACGTAAAATCTGGTTCAGTAATGAGGGAAATATAACCCTTGTGCTAGATAGAGGTTTATAATTAGCTTAAATGTTATCATTGATAAATGAAAGACAGGTGGTAAAAGTTTATTACACTCACAAGATTGACTGAGTTTGGTTTTACGCCGCTTTTAGCAATATTCCTGCAATATCACTGCGGGGGAAACCAGAAATGGGTTTCACTCATTGTACCCATGTGGGGATTCGAACCCGGGTCTTCGGCGTGACCACTAGACTACACTCATGTGTGGGCGATCGTATCCGTATTGACGGCCGTGGTTACGGTACTATGAGTCTTTCGATCAAAGGAAATTCATGTCTGGTTATGATAGATGTAGTGGATTATGAAGTGAAGATTGAAAATCATAGGCTTAAGAAGACACCGACACTAGATCCCAGACCGACTGTCAGTGTTAGCGAGCATACGGCACACGAATCCATGTGAAGAATGTTACGCGAACATTAAAACGTATTTGTTGTTCAAGAGGTTAATTGAACGTTTCTGAAGTTCAACACAAGTGTGTTGTCATTTTTTAAACATAAGCTAAGATTCCTTTGCATTATTAACACATTCTGTTTGACATTTGTAATCTGTAAATACTTGACATAGGTTTGTCTGCTGCTCAGTTGTAAATATTGTGTCATGTAATATAGGCCTGTGTCCTTTTAAATACCGAATACAGATTGACCGAATAGTGTTATAACTGTACCTGACAGGAGGTGAGGTTAGGTTATTTCCTGCTTGTTTATTGTGTATCATGTACATTCTATCATTAATCCTCTGGACCAGTGAAGCTGAAACTTCACATGCTTCTTTGCAGCAATTGTTTTAGTCAAATATGTTTAACATGTTAGAATGATATATTATAATTTGTTAGAATTATATATGGTTGTCATAGCAAAAGTTTTTGAAAAATATATTTATGACCATTACTATACCTGTTTTGTAGAAATTTTGAGAGAAGTTTCCATTTGTTTAGTTTGTGGTACGATTCAGTTAATATGTGTCATTTTTCAGTGTTTTGAATATAAGAAAATATTTCTTTTTAACAATATTGTATGCGTCGTATGTGTGAAATAAATATGTAAACTATTTTGTCATGATTGTGTTCAAGTAGCATGAAACCAACTTAAAGGATGCTACTGATATCTTAATTTCTATATTATGTATTTACGAAACGGGAAAGATGGTGGATGTAGTTTAGTATGTGCCAAAATTGCCATCACGTAAAGGATAGTCTGCAGTATAGTATGCCACCTTCAGAATAAATTTAACGGCTTATGTTAACTGTACACAGTTTTTAAATGTGAAGTTACCAACACACGCATATTTTCCGCTGGACGAGTGGTCGGTCACATGACCGCAAAAACTGAGGTTCAGTGGTGTATCATCAAAATCTTTTCCCGCTCATTCGTTCATCACTAGACATAAACACTAAGGGGCTTCTTCCACGTTGCTGTGAATAGTGAGTGAGTATGGTTTTACGCCACTGTTAGCACTATTCCAGCAATATCATGGCGGGTTACACCCAAAATGAGCTTAACACATTGTACCCATGTGGGGAATCGAACCCGGGTCTTCAGCGTGACGAGCGGACTCTTTAACCATTAGGCTACACCACCGCCCCTCCTCGGAATAACCCGTAGCAGGAATAATGTAGAAGCTTTGTTTCGTTTCGACCTGGTGATCTCGACCTCGGTGTTTTGTCATGCATTGAGAGAATCCACATAGTTGGAGTATATACTGGCTTCGAACCATGCTAGTAAACAAGAGAAGTGACATCAAAATTGAGGACTCGATCTTTGTGTAGATAGACGAGTAACAGCCAACGGCAGTCTATATATTTAACGAACATTCTATCAAACACAACTGTCTGATGATCATTCATTCATCATTGATACACTTTTAGTTAGCACCGGTTCCTGAACAACTTCAACAATATCTCTCATCTTACCTCACACATAAATGTCGTTTTCTGATTGGCTGAGCCCTCTTTCATTGTTTTCAGTGTACCCCGCTTACAAACGATAAACGTTTTCTATGTTACCCGCTGGGAATGCCGAACTATGGGAGTTCATTTGTAACTTCGTGTTAGTAATGCTTTATCTCGAGTCAAGTATGATGTTTAGCGAATGCAAATAGGTGGAAGGGAGGTAACTCTAAATTTTTCTTGTCGTCTGCTACATTCTATGTCATCTGAAAATCTAGCGATGGTCGGTATTGGCTAATTGCTTAACCCTGGTACACCTTATTATGATCCGGTACCCGTGTTTCAAACTGTTCAAAATTAACATTGAGGTGTTCGGTAAGATAAATACGCTGTACACAGTTCCCTCGTGGTCTATAGGTTGACACAGAAAACATAAGCAACCATAGAGGGTACATCAACTCATGCCCCCCTCGTGTCTAGGACTGCAACGATTCGGTTCGATTTATCGAAACTCAAATCTGACACCTTAATGTCGATTTCCGATAACCATCATCACTAGTTCGATTCGATATTGTAATACTTATTTAAATTATTTCCATGCAGCCAGAACGTAAATTTGACTCCCAACTCGAGCAGTTTCGAGCGAAGGCGTGATTGGTTGATTATTATCCAATGAGAATTCTTGTTAGTCGTACCGCCAAGTTGACGATGGATTTAACGCCAAACAGACTCTGAGAGCTAAATAAAATCAGATGTTTTACCTGTATGAAGAATCGAATGGAAAATGATCGAATCGAGGGTCCAATGTTGCAAATCGAATCGAGGTCTGTGTGAATCGTTGCAGTCCTACTCCTGACCAGTGAACAACAACTTACAATGTTACGTTTATCGTGTCGCCCATTTCCACGTTCTGAATGTGTACATGTGTTACACAGTAAAAGTGCTGAAACAAATATATGCTCATGATATAGTCACAATTGTGCAACCGACTCTGATTTTAGCAGAGTACGCTTATGAATGTGTAAGGGATTTTGTCGCTTATTTACTAGGTACTGTTTTGTGAACACCTTAGGTAGTTCATATTAGGACATATTTTCATATTGTATTACTAGAATCTATTTCTTCTAACACAACAAGATATTCCTCTGTCACATGTTGAGCATACAAATGACCATGTAACTTCTCCCTTTGATGAACTCCCCGCCGTGATATTGCTTGGGCATTGCTAAAAGCGGCGTAAAACCATACTCACTCATTTCGATGAATTATTTTGTTCCATTTGAGAGGTGATCGTTTTAAGGTTGTTTATGCAAGCTGACAATGGAAGTCCCGCTATTTGCGTCAGTTGTCATGGAATAACTATTGTCCTATTGTCAACCTACTAGCAGAGACTTTGTAATGCGATAGTTTGTTCCAACGCAGTTAATTTATCTGACATGCGATGTCAGGATGACATAACACCGTGTATGAGGAAGGCCAACCGTGAAGAGCTGCCTAAGGTGGGAGATTTTTATGAAGACGTCAGTCATAGGAAGGATAAGGTTGCTATATTTCGTGACTTGGCACACAATAGTTATAAAGTAGAAAAAATATAATGTGATTCAGAATATCTATGTTTGTCTGTCGGTATTTGTAAGCTTACAATGAAATTCTTATCAATTTAAAGTTAGATGACGGATGTATAGGACCATATATAATTAGCAAAGTGTTTGTTGTATGTCTTGATTATAATTGTATTTTAAAACAATGCCTCTGTAATATCCTGGATGTACTTACTATGAAAAGTTTATGTTATTTGTTATTATTAGTTATTACTCTTACGGCGTTTCTGATAACTGATAACATCTGGTGTTGTACTTAACTAACTCCGGGGCGACAGCGGAACGCGACACTACAACAGATAGTGGTCACGTGAATACGTGCAAACACCCAGTTGCGGGTACAGCAACGTGCAGTAAACTTCGACAAAGTACTGTGACTATGTGTCCCAGTCAACCCAGCTGTGCATGGGTAAGGATGGGAATGCCAAAAACAAGACGGTGTGCCTAGTGGCTTCATAAGTTGTATGGTCCCCAGAGAGTTGAGATTGACAATAAGATGTGCCGTTGAGATTGACATCCAGTGAACGAGAGAAAAACAAAGTGCCTTTGAGCAGCTGAGCTTAATCGTGTCGCCATTTCCACGTTCTGAATTTGTCATGTGTTACACTGTAATACTGAAACAAATATATATTCTCATGATAGAGTCACAATTGTACAACTGACTCTGCTTAGAGCAGATATTTCTTATGAATGTGGAAATGCTTTTGTCGGTTTTATTTACTAGGTGCTGTTTTCTGAACACCTTAGGTAGTTCGGAGGACATATTTTCATATTGTATTACTTGAATCTATTTGTTTTAACACAAGTTATCCCTCTGTCATATGTTGAGCATACAAATGACCATGTAACCTCAAACTTCGATGAACTATTTTGTTGCGAGTGACAAATGATCGTTTTAAGGGTGTGTATGAAAGATAACAATCATTTACGTCAGGTTGGCATGGAGTAACTATTGTCCTATTGTCAACCTAGCAGCAGACACGTTTGTAATGCGATAGTTTGTTCCAAATCAGTTGATTTATCTGACATGCCATGTCAGGCTGACATAACACAGTGTAAGAGGAAGGCCAACCGTGAAGAGCTGCATTAGATAAGAAATTTGTATGTGGACGTCAGTGATAGGAAGGAAAATGTTGGTATATTTCGTGATTTGGAACAGAATAATTATAGAGAAGGAAAAATAAAATGTGATTCAGAATTTCTATGTTTGTATGTCTGTATTTGTAAGCTTATGATTCATTTCTTATCAATTTAAAGTTAAATGACGGATGTATAGGACCATATATAATTAGCAGATGTTTGTGGTATGTCTTGATTACAATTGTATTTTAAAACAATGACACTGTAATATCAAGGGTGTTCTGACGAGGATAAGTTGATGGAAGTTAATCGTTGATGTTATTTGTTATTATCAGTTATTGCCCTTACGGCTTTTCTGATAACTGATTACTAACATTTGGTGTTGCACTGTATTTAACTAGCCCCGTGGTGACAGCGGGTCACGACGGTACAACACTATGTTTGACGAATTAATGAAGTCTACCGATGGTTATATAAATATAATAATATCGGCGACGCGTAAATTTGCGGCTATATAACCACCGTTATACGTCCCCAATTTTCGTCACACAGTACAGTCGGGAGGGGAGTATACTGCGCAACTCAAGGCAAGGAATATAAGTGTTTGTATAGCTCGTCTGTCGAATGTGATCAAACACAGATTAATAACATGATATTGTACATATATATATTGTAGGATTAAATTGTTTGTATTGTCATTTAGTATATGTAAGTTTGTGAATAATTGTCTGAAAGTTAGTAATTCAGTATTGTTCGTTGGTGATTCAGTATCGGTAAGTTTATGATTCAGTAGTGTAGGCCAGTGACTACTTATTCATAGGTTTGTGATTCTGCATGTGTAAGTTTGTGATTAAGTGTTTGTAAATTTGTAAACCAGGATTTGTAAGTTTGTGTCTCACTTTTTCGTGCAATTGGAACATCATACCACAACTGGACAGTGTTTATCATTTATGCTTTCTTCAGTGAGTGAGTGAGTGTCTTTAGTTTTACGCTGCTTTCAGCAATATTCCAGCAATATAACGGCAGTATTGACCTTCACACAACCTTGTGTTGATCTCTGAGTTACGGTTCACTGGCTGCAGTGAAGTAATTTGCATGATGACACAAATAATAATGATTAATAAAAGTATTCCCGCAGATGACTTGTTCGAATTTCTGAATAAGTGGATGGAAAGATGGCTGAATTGATTTAGGATCTCATTTCGATGTATACAGCTTCATATATTATCATCTCACATGTTTTTTTAAGAGATCTTTAGTATTGAAAATAAACATTGAATATTTGAGGCTTCAAATAATCCTAATTTACCAATAGAATTTAGAGAAAACCTAATGAGCTATACTTAACAAAAACGATCCTTATGCTCGTTTGAATTCCATCCTAGCTATTTCCATGTAACTATCCTCCAGAATAGCACAGGGTACAAATGCAGTGTACGTCTGATATGTATACAAATTTGCATGGAAAATATTAAATGGCCTACAAGTTATGCTCCTGAAGGAAACCGTGGTTGGCGGACCACGTTTCCACATGCCCTGCAAGTGGGATTTGGTAGAGGCATGATAATTATACGCGTTTGTAACATTACATTGCTGGTAATATTAGTCAGACAGTTGGCATAAATTTGCAGTTAAGCTGTAAGGCCTTCCACGAACCATTTCAAATGTAATTGACAGGACACAATTGTCACATAGAAATCGCCTTCCAGTCAATGTTATCCAACCTTTTGAACCCCAGAGTGTGTTCCAAATTGATGTCTTTCTTCGGGCAATTTATGTCCCAGCAATGCAACCACCGTTATCTGTCTTGGCAAAGAAAAGCACATTGATGTTTTTCTGTGAATTTTCACTCTTTGAAACTTGACACATCTTGCTAATGCAATTCACAAAGACTACAGCGGATATTATTGACAGTGGATCTTGATTATATTTTTAATACTCACTTTTAATACGTACATGGCAAAAGTCTATTGGGACAACGATCAATGGAGCTCGGTGTCATCCTCATAAAGGAGATGAGTAAGCTGCGCTAGGGACTTTACTGAGGAGGTCCGGGATGGTATTATTATTATGTTTTACAGGTTTAGATGAAAATGCAGCAGAGAGGGTTCGGGTGATCCTGGCACAGTCAGGCTGGTAAGGCCCATCTACACGCAGCCCAGACAGCGATTGGGACTTCTCCCAGGAAACACTGCCTAGTCGAACCCACCAAGAACTTTCCGGAGAATATGTAGACTCCCGTACACTTCAGCCTTCTGCATTTACCCAGAGTGTCAGAAGGGCTGTGCTTCCGGTGGAGAACCCGGGCACTCTCCTGATCTGCGCCAAGAGTTCAGGAGGTACCAAACCAAGGGCACCGAGAACAATGGGGAGCCTGACGACAGTGTACTTGGGATGCAAGCGAGACATTTCAAAGGCGAGGTCTGCATACTTAGCATGCTTTTCCTGAATATGCCAATCACGTTGCTGTCAAAAGGGACAGAAAATTCAATGATATAAATAAATTCATTGGCTTTATCAAAAAGGACAAGATCAGGTTTGTTGGCCGGAATTCCTCTAAGACTGTGTGTGGGCCAATTCGAAAAAGTTTAAAAGCATCATTTTCCATGGATTGACCTCGGAGTCAAAGCCACAGGCATGGCGAAGACGGTAGTAGAAGCAACGAGCCATGCCATAATGTCTTTTAAGATATGCTGTTTGTGCACATGGAGGGCATCCACTGACAAGGTGTTCGACAGTCTCTGTAAATTCAGTACACAGTCGTCATTTCATGTTAATATTTTCTTTACGAATCACATTTTGGCGATTGCGAGTAGGAAGTTACTGGTCTTGTGTAGCAAAAAGAAAACTTTCTGCTTCACATTTACGACCAACCGACTTCATCCTTTTAACACACTGCATGTACACACGATTCAATGGTTTCTCGGAAAAATTCTCCACAAAAGACGGGCTCTGACAATGGTAAATGACTTCACCTGGTTTACTCCCAGCAGTACGTTGCCATAAGCAAAATGAACTCAATTGTTAGATTCTGCCCAACGACCTTGGCACGCTTAAAATAGTTGTGGAATTCCTTGTTTTCATCATCAGTCTTGACATGCATCACCAGAGGATCATCCGATAAAGAATATGTGCAAAAGTACACAATAAAATTCTATCGTGAAGCGCCTCCACATTAATCAAACCCTCCAGAATTGATTGGCATATATAAACGATTAAGGGAGGAATGAGGTGGTGGGCTGTATTATCAGACATGATCCTTCTGGTCAAGTGGTCAACACACTGGATGTCTTGTTACGTCCAATCAACCACTCCAAAGGAATAGGAAAGATTATCATTATGTTTACAGTAGTGATAGTAGTAGTAGTAGTAGTAGTGGTGATAGCAGTGGTAACAGTAGCAGGCATGTTAGGAATCGAGAATTTTAAATATATGTCAATTTGACACTTATTAATTAAAAACGTACCTAACAGTTAAATCGATCACAATACGACCCCACAACTGTAATCCGTTATAACACCAACCGTTAGCAACTGAGTCAACCGGTGGACGTCCTGGAATAACTCCGCTGAAGTAATGAAAGCTAAAGTACATTCAGGTATTCGCATTTTTTGCGTGTCCAGTATAAGTCTTCAAGCCAGGTTTGCGCTATATATCCATATTTGATGTGGTGAATGTATTATATATGATGTAAAATGCACGTGGCAGCCGACGAGAGAAGTATGGTCAGTTGAGTTATAACATAATTGATCAAAGAATGTTGTTCTTTCTTGTTTGAGAGGCATTTTAAAATTGGATCAACAAGGAAGGATGAGTAGTGGTAGAGCTTGTTAGAACCTTAACCGAACGTCGCTCACACTGTCATCCTTCTTGTCATCTCCTTTTTGTCACCCCCTTTCCTGCGGGTATTGACAGATGCATTTAATAAAAGAAATAAGGTAACTGCTTAATACTGGGGCAGGTATAACTATTATTTGTTGTAATATTAAAAAAACAAATTACTTTCATGATCTGTTCTTAAATATATATCATCAGTTACAATTTACAAAGTTGTTTCAAAAGAGGTCACATACAAAATTCGGAAAAAATGATCTCCAGCAACCCATACTTACGGGATCGGGTAGTCAGGTTTGCTGACTTGGTTGACACGCGTCCTCGCATCCCAATTTTATAGATCGATGCTCATGATGTCAGTCACTGGACTCGATCATGTAGAGACTGCCGTCATACAGCTGAAATACTGTTGATTGCGGCGTTACACAAAGAAACAAACAACAAACAAACCATGCATGACTCATTGCGAAATATGAGCCCCAGTAAATAGAGAAGAGGGTCTACAATTGTTGAGCCCAATCTTCCAAACAAGTGCTAGTACATGGCCTCAATAAATCTATTGTTGCAACAGGGCGTAATGTGTAATCAAAACGACACTATCAATAGCTGAATACAGCGTTAACAAAGTAAAACGGTCCATATTAGGTCAGCATTGAGTTCCTATTGTCCTGTCCCCAACTTACGCACAATACAGAAACTTCTGTGCAGTTCGCTTCAACCGCAGGTGATTAAACGCATTGTCTAGATGACTTAACGCTATGTTCAGACGTGCACTGTGAGATCTATACTCAGACGTGCATTTTGATAGGGATCTCAAGGCGGAGAAAGTAAGTGTTTGTATATTATTTCGTTGAAAGTAATTTGGAATGCGACACCTGGTTTTGTCCTGTTTTAACGAACTCTGTTGTGATAGCAGGAAAATTTCAGTGATTTTGCTTCCAACCTGCATAAGTAAAACATAAGGATTTCTGAAATATGTCTCACGGCAATAGATTGAGAAATATTCAAGAAATCCTTCCATTATAATAAATTAAAAAATACCAAGAAAAACATTCTGAATGGTACTTTTAATCCTTCATTTGCTGATTACGACATTAGTTGTATAGTTTGAAGCCGCAATAACTCATCGGAAAACAATAGCATATGAAGCGGTAAAACATTATTTTAAAAATACCTTGATATTCTTTACTAAATTTGTTTACTATTATAATGTTAAGGTAAGATGACACTTAGGTGCTATTCGTGACAGGCAATAATTTGTCCAAACGGTTCAAAGAGATAACCTACATGTAACAGAGAAAGGAATTGCACGCCATGTTGACGTATTTGTTGATGTTCGGTAAAATGTTCCTCAAAATCCGAATGTAGAAAAACACACAGTCCTAGGGTATCTGTTCAGTGTACAATTTTGCTATCAATTTATTTATTGACTTAAAATATTTTGATTGAGTGCAATATCCCCTCTATGTTCCAGTGATTTCTCTCTACTGCCTCTGAGTGGCTATCTAATGAATAAATGAAGTGACCGATAGAGAAATGTATAATGAACAGATATACTAAGTTTGTTTTAGTTTGTGCCCATTTTTTAAAATTTTGACCGAGTTTGATATCGAACGTAAACAAAGTCAAGCAACATGGCGGTTGATACACATTTTCACTTTCAGTGAATGGAGGTCATCGTAGTGACCAGTAGCATGTTCCTTTAGCCGTGACATGATAAAGAAATGGACAAAGCAATTTTTAATATTCCGGCACAACTAACAATATGAATTCAGCAAAATGGCTGATAATATTTGTTTACAAATAGATAACTATTATTCAAAGAAAATGAAACATTGGAATGATTGAAATAATATATCAAGATAAACCCACAAACGGGTAAATCGTATCTTACGTATGAATTACTCTACTACATTTTTGTTAACATACACCGATCGCTAAACAAAGTTAGTAACCATGAGTACTTGTTTGTCCAGTCCTCCTCCTCCTAATTAATTGTCGTTTAGTTCATCCAAGAAGGACATGTTTAAGGACTGGTAGTGTTACATAACACCAGTATGAAAGCATGGGAACAAACATAAAACCACTGTGAATCATAGTAAAAGACATAAAACCACTACGATATCATGGGAAAAGACATAAAACCAATATGACATCATTGGAACAGACATAAAACCACTTTTGACATCATGGGGAAAGACATAAAACCACTATGACATCATGGGGACAGACATAAAACCACTTTGACATCATGGGAACAGACATAAAACCACCATGACATCATTGGAACAGACATAAAACCACTATGACATCATGGGAACAGACATAAAACCACTATGACATTATGGGAACAGACATAAAACCACTACGAAATCATGGGAGTAGACATAAAGCAACTATGACATCATGGGAGCAGAAAAATCCAAACTATAACAGCATATGAAGAGACATAAAACCACTATAACATCATGGGAACAGACATAATACCACTTTGACATCATGGGGACAGACATAATACCACTTTGACATCATGGGAGCAGACAAAAAACCACTATGACAGCATGGGAATAGACATAAAACAACTATGACATCATGGGGACAGACATATTACTACTTTGACATCTTGGTGAAAGACATAAAATTACCATGACATCATGGAAACAGACATAATACCACTTTGCGACATGGGATCAGACATAATACCACTTTGACAACATGGGGACAGACATAAAACCACTATGACGTCATTGCGAAAGACATAAAACCACTATGACATTATGGGGACAGACATAAAACCACTATGACATCATGGGGACAGACATAATACCACTTTGACATCATGGGATCAGACATAATACCACTATGACATTATGGGGACAGACATAAAACAACTATGACATCATGGGAACAGACATAATACCACTTTGACATCATGGAAACAGACATAATACCACTTTGACATCATGGGATCAGACATAATACCACTATGACATTATGGGGACAGACATAAAACTACTATGACATCATGGGGACAGACATAAAACAACTATGACATCATTGCAAAAGACATTAAACCACTATGACATCATGGGAACAGACATAAAACAACTATGACATCATGGGGACAGACATAATACCACTTTGACATGATGGGAGCAGATAAAAAACCACTATGACAGCATGGGGGCAGACATAAAACCATTATAACATCATGGGAACAGACATAATACCACTTTGACATCATGGGAGCAGACAAAAAACCGCTATCCCAGCATGGGAACAGACATAAAACCACAATGGCCTCATGGGGACAGACATAATACCACTTTTACATCATGGGAACATACATAAAACAACTATGACACAATGGGGACATACATAAAAAAACTATTGCATCATGGGAACAGACATAAAACCACTATGACATCATGGGGACAGACATAAAACAACTATGACAGCATGGGAACAGACAAAAAAAACTATGACATCATCGGAACAGACACAAAACAACTATGATATCATGGGAACAGACATAAAACAACTATGACATCATGGGGACAGACATAATACTACTTTGACATCATGGTGAAAGACATTAAACCACTATGACATCATGGAAACAGGCATAATACCACTTTGACATCATGGGATCAGACATAATACCACTTTGACAACATGGGGACAGACATAAAACCACTATGACATCATTGCGAAAGACATAAAACCACTATGACATTATTGGGACAGACATAAAACCACTATGACATCATGGGGACAGACATAAAACAACTATGACATCATGGGAACAAACATAAAACCACTATGACATCATGGGGACAGACATAAAACAACTATGACATCATGGGGACAGACATAATACCACTTTGACATCATGGTAAAAGACATAATGTCCCTATAACATCATGGGAAAAGACATAAAACCACTATGACATTATTGCGAAAGACATAAAACCACTATGACATCATAGGGACAGACATAAAACCACTATTACATCATGGGGACAGACATAAAACAACTATGACATCATTGCAAAAGACATTAAACCACTATGACATCATGGGAACAGACATAAAACAACTATGACATCATGGGGACAGACATAATACCACTTTGACATGATGGGAGCAGATAAAAAACCACTATGACAGCATGGGGGCAGACATAAAACCATTATAACATCATGGGAACAGACATAATACCACTTTGACATCATGGGAGCAGACAAAAAACCGCTATCCCAGCATGGGAACAGACATAAAACCACAATGGCCTCATGGGGACAGACATAATACCACTTTTACATCATGGGAACATACATAAAACAACTATGACACAATGGGGACATACATAAAAAAACTATTGCATCATGGGAACAGACATAAAACCACTATGACATCATGGGGACAGACATAAAACAACTATGACAGCATGGGAACAGACAAAAAATACTATGACATCATCGGAACAGACACAAAACAACTATGATATCATGGGAACAGACATAAAACAACTATGACATCATGGGGACAGACATAATACTACTTTGACATCATGGCGAAAGACATAAAACCACTATGACATCATGGAAACAGGCATAATACCACTTTGACATCATGGGATCAGACATAATACCACTTTGACAACATGGGGACAGACATAAAACCACTATGACATCATTGCAAAAGACATAAAACCACTATGACATTATTGGGACAGACATAAAACCACTATGACATCTTGGGGACAGACATAAAACAACTATGGCATCATGGGAACAAACATAAAACCACTATGACATCATGGGGACAGACATAAAACAACTATGACATCATGGGGACAGACATAATACCACTTTGACATCATGGTAAAAGACATAATGTCCCTATAACATCATGGGAAAAGACATAAAACCACTATGACATTATTGCGAAAGACATAAAACCACTATGACATCATAGGGACAGACATAAAACCACTATTACATCATGGGGACATACATAAAACCACTATGACATCATTGCAAAAGACATTAAACCACTATGACATCATGGGAACAGACATAAAAACACTATGACATCATGGGGACAGACATAAAACCATTATGACATCATTGGAGCAGACATAATACCACTTTGACATCATGGTAAAAGACATAAAACAACTATGACTTATGGGAACAGACATAAAACCACTGTGGCATCATGGGCACAGACATAATACCACTTTGACATCATGGTAAAAGACATGAAACCACTATGACATCATGGGGATAGACATAAAACCACTATGACATCATTGGAACAGACAAAATATCACTTTGACATCATGGTAAAAGACATAAATCAACTATGACATTATGGGAACAGACATAAAACCACAATGGCATCATGTTACAGACATAATACCACTTTGACATCATGGTAAAAGACAAAAAACAACTATGATATCATGGGAACAGACTTAAAACCACTATGGCATCAGTGGAACAGACATAATACCATTTTGACATTATGGGGACAGACATAAAACACTATGACATCATGGGAACAGACATAAAACCACTTTGACATCATGGGGACAGACATAACACCACTATGACATCATGGGGAGATACATAAAACCACTATGGCATCATGGGAACAGACAAATACCATTTTGACATCATGGGAACAGACATAAAACAACTATGACATCATGGGAACAGACATAAAACCACTTTGACATCATGGGGAGAGACATAAAACCACTATGACATCATGGGAACAAACATAAAACCTCTATGACATCCTTGGCCTTTATCTTTTTCAGAACATATATAGATAATAAACGCCTACAGTGAACAGGTATGAAAGTAACTGAGTATACCCCAAAGGAAAAACACTACGCGTTGAACATTAGATGACCATGCGTGGCAGACGCCCATTTCAAAAACCGTTGAATTCACTTGAAAACGATCCGAGAACACCATCTAAATTTAACTGTTAAATCAATACATTCTGTTTTACATTTCAAAACTGGTAAGGGTGGTGCCTTTACCCAGCCTTTCCCGAATCATTACATGTTTTAAACACGATTACCTGGCCACAAATCACCTCTTAAAAAACTGAGAAATGTGTTATGATTATTTACTCGGTAGAGTTTCCTTTGTCCCTCTGTTTATTCACCTGATCCGCCGTGGGAGAGATTGTCTGTCTGACTGAACTATAATGTAAATACATATCTTTCTGTGTGGTCGCAGTAGCCAGGTGAGTCAATTTTGCTGGTAATGTTAGGTGGGCTCGTGGCATATAATGTGCAGTAAAGCTGTGGGACTATTCACATAAGGTGAACCATTTCAAATGTTATTGACAGGACACAAGTATCATAGAGAAATCGCAACCTTTTGAACCGTAAAAGGTATTACAGACTGATTTGTTTCTTCAGCCAATCTATGTCCCATCAATGCAAACACCACTTTTCCTCTTGACAAAGAAAAAACACATTGACGCTCTTGTGTGAATTGTTACTTTTTTGAAATGCACCATGGACACAAGTTTACACATACTAATGATATTCACAAGATTACGGCGGGGATTATTGATAGTGGATGTTGATTATATTATTTCAATACTCACGGTTCACATGTGCTGTGACAAAACTCTATTGGTACAACAGTTAGTCATACACCTCACAATGGCAACAGACCTTACTGCACGTCTTTGTTTGTGTGTGCTGATAGTTGGGTGAACGGAAAATGGCCACAATGTCTCCTACGTGTTGTTACATTTGAATGTGACCAGACATCCTCCTACATAGACGGGACAACCTGACCCAAGTATTCCATATTGGGGATGGCTATAATAGTTGTAGCAGTGGAAGTCGTACTTATAAACAAGAAATTGTAGTACGTTTTGTGGCAGAAGTAGTGGTAGTGGTAGCAGTGCTGCTGTTGTTGTTGGTGGTAGTGGTAGTGAATGTGATAGTGTTAGTAGTGGTAGAAGTAGTGATCATTGTAGTAGTGATGGTAGTAGTAGTAGTTGTAGTGGCATGGTAGTAGTTGTTGTAGTAGTAATACTAGTAATGGTAGTAGTAGTGGCAGTAGTAGTAGTGGCAGCAGCAACAGCAGAAGCAGCAGTAGTAGCAATAGTAGTAGCAGTAGTAGTAGTAGTAGTAGTAGTAGTAGTAATAGTGGTAGTAGCAGTAGCAGTGGTATTTGGAATACAAATGTCTATATATGTCAGTTTGGGTACAGTTATTAACAAAATTTACCTAACAAGTAAATCGCTCACAATACGAACTACAACTGTAATCTGTTAAAACAACAACTCTCCGTCTGACTTAGCAATTTTGTCAACAGGTGGACTGGATTCACCCAAATGAAGTAGTTAAAGTTAAAGTACATTCTGGTTTTCGCAAATTTTGCTTGTCCACTGTAATTAATCAAGCTAGGTTTGCGTTACATATATGCAATTTTGATGTGGTGAATGTATTAGCTATCATGTAAAATGCACGTGGAAGCGGAATGAAGGAAGTATCTTCATGATCCGTGCTTACTGAGTCAAAAAAAGAAACTTCACATTCTGTCTTCAGGGCACTATAAAAGAACAAGAGATGGTAAGATGGTTAAGTTGTTATGATTTCATTGTTGAGATCTGTGTGATGTACTCGATACACTGACAGTGCCATAATCAGTTCCATTAGGCTACACCGCCGTTCCAAAACATGGGTATACAGAATGTCAAGTCACAAGAATAAAAATGCGAAATTTCTCAGTTCAATATCGTGTATGGCCGCCCCGCGCATTCACCACTACCAAACACCGTCTCCTCATCGACTGCCTGATGCTTGTGAACACGTGGTTGGGGATTCTGCGCCATTGCTCTTGCAAGGCAGCGCCAGGTTCCTGCAAATTCTGAGGTTGGTTCCTAAGACCAAGAAGCCTTCTCCCAAAGTGCATCCCATCCCGTGCTCTATTGGATTAAGGTCAGGGGACCTCGGTGGCCAGTCCATGACGTTGATTCCAGCGTTTTGAAGGAAATTTCGTGTCAACATCGCGGTATGCGGCCGAGCATTATCATGCTGGATCTGTAGACCTGGGCCATGAGCCGCCATAAAAGGAACGAGTTCAGGGGGTGAGCACCTGGTCGTGGTAAGCAGCAACTGTGAGGTTTCCACGGATGACCAGAAGTCGGGAACGGTTGTTCCCACAGAAAGCATCCCCCACCATGCAACTTCCGCCCCCGAATCTGTCGACTTCCTGTACACAACATTTGGCATACCGTTCACAACGTCGTCTCCAGACTCTATGCCTGCCGTCCGCGAATCTGAGGGTAAACCTGGATTCATTGTTAAAGACGACTCGATTCCAGTCTCTCTGGGTCCATCGGAGGTGACGATTTCGATTTGGAATGGTCTGTGAGGACAGTCGACCCCTAAACATCTCAGCCTGGTTCGTGTAGCCGGAAGAAATCTGTCACGTAGGTGACGTAGGACGATTTCACGGTCTTCTGCTCGTGACGTCACTCGTGGACGACCCGACCTTGGGCGATCAGAAGTGGTGCTAGTTTGTTGTAGACGACCTCGCAAGTCATACACAGTACGACGGCTGCATCCCATTGCTCTTGCGACGTCAATAACTGATCTTCCCGCTTGCAACATGCCAAAGTCACGTTCACGTTGCACATTTGACAATTGTGCCATTTCAAGTAACGTTAGAACTGTGGTTTAAAAGTGTTTTTTCAATTCTTGAGGCCAATGCAAACACGTGCATATGAAGAAAACTTCGATGCGAAGATCACGTGCAAAACCTGATTTGGCACTTACGTCATTTGCACGACGAATGGATGGGTTTGAGTCGGTTTTGCTAACGTTTTCCTAGAGTCGACAGATTGGGATCCCATTTCGGCTACATAGATGTATCATCAGAGAAAAATTATTCATTATTTTTCAAATTACATTTTGTGAAGTTTCTTTTTTGACTCAGTATATATACTCGGCGTCATTAATGATTATTCTTAAAAGTTGAAATATCTTCGTTTTTGTTTGAAATATATACAACCGAATGTTTTAAAAAAATTCTTAACAGAATTGGAAAGTGCATTATGTAAGCATTGTAAAGCTGTTGAAGATGAAGTTTATGTTATGTACAACTGTAACTTTCATGTATCTTTGCCATGTATCTTTGCCAGTGTCTTATTCCGTAGACATCAAGTGGGTACTCTGTCTCCTTTCAAAGACTCTGTACATAGTCAGATATGTAACATATTTAACACCTTTGTGAAATAATTGAATATGTTTATTCTGCAAAACATTGTTACCCTTACTATGTACACATTTGGTAACTCAACTATACTGTGTACTATTTTGTACTGTATGTCGTTTGGCCTTATATGCAAAATAAATCACCCGCTCTCTCTCTTTGTGCTGGATATCACTCCCCACACCATGACATTTCCTCCACAGAATCTGTCGACTTGACGTATACAATTAAGGGCAAAACGTTCATTTCTCCGACGGTAAACACGCTGTATTCCATTTCGCCGGTGAAGAAGAAATCGTGATTCATCACTGAACCAGAGTCGCCTCTGGTTTCTAAGTTTCCAGTTCTGGACTCTACGACAACACCGAAGCGATTGCGCCGACGGAAGTCTCTCAAAACAGGGGCGACACATGACCTTCTTGGTCGAATCCCCACTTCACGCAATTGTTTCCTGACAGTTTGGTCGGAAATGTTTCTCAACCCAGTGAGGAACCCGGATGTAACGGGCCTGGGCCTGGGTGGAAACTCTTGGGCTACCTCTTCTCGGACAGATTGGTCTGCAGGAAACGACGCCAAATGCGAGATATGGTGCTCCGATGAACGTCGGGGTCGGGCAACTGAAGACTACGACTCTCTAGCTTCAGCGATGTTTCGGTTGGCGACACTCAGTCGTGGCAAGATGATTTCCTCTTTTCCAGGCAAAAACGAATGACAAAATTAAACACAGCGTTTTCCTTTCTATAGTGATCGATACCGCATGCTTTCCCGCTAACTTTCACTTGTATTTTGTAGTCGATGTTTTCCTCGTTTTGGCGAATATTTCTTCAAACGCTTCTGAAACATGGGGAAAAGTCAATATTGCTGCGTTTTGACGCTGAATCTGTTTGTGATTACACGAAGATGACACTTTGGATAGAAAAAGTACATTTGTATTGTTTTGCTGCACCTAGATGAGTCCAATATTCTCAAAATCAGCATTGCTACAGAACGTATACTGCAACTATTAATCTCTGTTGTTATCACACCTTTCAGGGAGTTATTACATCGACCTGGGTATACCATGCATTGCTATCAGTGTACTGGCTGCAAAACAGCAGACATGTTGAAATCCGTTGTCTGTTACCACTACCATCGACCAGAAACAGCCTGGCTTCGTGTTCGCCAATCACTTGACATTGTTTATATTAATGCTGTTAAAACAGGTGAACATTCTGATTTATAGGTTCAAGCACAGGTGTATCACATATGTCTTGATTGCTTGATGTTAGCCTCTGTCTCCACGTCGAATGCTGTGACCACGACCCATTTCTTGTTGTCGTTACAGTGAGTGAGTTAGTTATTATTTAACGTCACATCGGCAATATTTCAGCCATATCGTGACGAGAACACTTGACATTGAAATAGAATATATAGAGAGATTATAAAACCAGCCGACAAAGGACAGTAAAGCAACTAGAATATCACAGATAGATATATAAAACTAGTAATTGAATCGAAAACATTTTAACTACAGGGGAAAGCACAATATAAAAATGGGCTATAGATCGCCAACAACTGAAAGTAGATCACCATACTAGGAGCCATGGGGACTAACATTACTTTTGCTACCTGCATGGATCCTAGCTGGATTTACACCATCCCTTCAGCCGCTGGCGATTATAGGAAAATTTAGCCAACAGTTAAAATAACAAAAATACTACGTTTAAAAAGTGATAATTTATATTTTACTTTGAAAGTTTTGGGACTTACGTACCCTCTCAGGAGGACAATAATTTTACGGTACTTTAACCCCCTTTGAGGGTACAGCCACTAACAATCTAAGTTAACAATCTAAACTACCAATCATTAAAATACATCTATTTACAGAACATATTAATCAAAAATCATTAATCAAATCAATTTCGTTTAAAAAACAAAGAATAAATGGACATGAACAGTGTATTGAAAAATGTATCCCTTATGATGGAAAATTCGACACAGTCAAGCAGGAGATGCTTGACTGTGACTCTCTCATCACAAGGGATACAAAACGGAGAATCTTCACCTTCATCAAGTATTTGTGAGTATACCTTGTATTGCCAATGCGACATCGTCGCATAATGACCTCCTCAAATCTGGACTAACAACCCAAGTGAGTGTAACCAATATAAGGTTTTATTTCATGTAGTTTATTAATACCTACTTGGGTGTCCCACTTCTTCTGCATCAGATCACGGATGTAAGTTCTAATGCCAGCTTTGTAATCAGAATATGGAATAAGAAGTGGTGCCACAGGTTTATTTAGTGCTGCCTTGGCAGCAAGATCAGCCATTGTGTTCCCAGAAATGCCAACGTGGCTGGGTAACCAACAAAAGACGATGTCGCACTGGCCAGTAGCAAGCTCATTATACAATTCAATAATTTCTAATAAAAGTGGATGTTTACAAGAAAGATTTTTGATAGCCTGTAGACACGAAAGAGAGTCTGAAAATATTATATAATGTTTATATTTACGGTGCTTATTAATATATTTAAGAGCTGTTAATATGGCATTAGCTTCTGCTGTGAAAATAGAGCTGTTGTTTGGTAGTCGAGAAGATATTGTTCGGGATCCAATGACAGTTGCACATGCCACCGCCACCATCCTTGGACCCATCTGTAAATAAGGATTGATATGTATTATATTTATTCTCTAATTGATTATATTCTTGTTTGTATTGTAAGTCATTAGTTTCTGATTATTTAAATGTTGTCAGTGTAAGGTCAACTTGTGGCCTCACCAATTGCCAAAGAGGAGAAGAAAGAAGACGGGAAGAAGCTATATTTTCAAGCTCAATGCCGGCAGCAGAAATGAAAGGTTTAATTCTTATCCCAAGAGGCGGAACAAGAGAAACCTTTTTGCTGTACAAAGATAATTAGATATGCCTTTGATTAAGAGATGGTTCATCAACCTCGACGTAGAGACTGTCAATAGGAGAAGTTCTGAAAGACCCAAGACAAAGTCTTAGACCTTGGTGGTGGACAGAATCTAATAGTTTAAGGTTGCTTTTGCAAGCTCCATCATATATCATGGAACCGTAATCTAGTTTAGAACGCATGAGTGTTCTGTATATGTGTAGGAGGGTAGTTTGGTCCCCTCCCCACTTTGAGTTGGAAACGACTTTTAACAGATCAAGTGCCTTCAGGCATCTAGCTTTAAGGGATTTAATGTGTGGAAGAAAGGTTTAATGTGAGTCAAAATATATGCCCCAAACGTGGCCTCCTTCACAACTTTGATGGGTGTGCCCTTTAAAAGATAGTTCAGGATCTTTATGTGGTTTATATTTACGGCAGAAATGTATGCAATTAGTTTTTTATTTAGAAAATATAAAGCCGTTTTCAAGACACCATTTATTTATTTTGTTTAAACACAACTGCAGTTGTCGTTCAATAGTATGAATATTTTTACTAGGACAAGAAATATTAAAATCATCCACAAAAAGTGGCCCATCAATTGAATCATTTAAAACCTTGGATAAACTGTTGATCTTAATACTAAACAATGTGACAGACAAAATACTACCTTGCGGGACACCCTGATCTTGATTGTAATGGTCAGACAGGGTTGAGCCCACTCGGACTTGAAATTGCCTGTCAGTTAAAAAGTTTGATATAAATAGGTAGTTAATCATAAAGAGCTTGTTAATCTGAAAGTTGAACAGCTGATGAAGGCGGAATGTATAGAGAGCACAAATTAAAATCAACCTGTAATGTAAGGCGAACTGCAACGGCTTGGAGATTTGTTTTAAGTGGGACAGGGCTATGTATAATATTGTTCCTCACCACAATTGATGCTCCACCAGAAGCTGTATCACCAGGAGGAGAGAAATAGTGATACGCACTGAACTGACGTAGGTCAAAATTATCTGCCTGTTTCAGATGGGTTTCTTGTATGCAGAACGCTGACGGTTGGAATCTTGGACTAATAGATGTAATTCGTTTAAATTAGTCCTAATTCCTCTACAATTCCATTGAATTATAGGTGAAGACATTATTTCTTCGGCGGATGGACAGGAGATCTACCCCTCACCTTCCTTGAGGGTACAAGCTATGTGTCCTACCATGGCTATGGTCGGACACATCCATGTCCTCAAGGGATCCAAACTTATTGTAAAGTTTGGCCTGGTTATTTGACCCTTTTGGGGCTCTGTGACTTTGATTTCTTTTGTTTTCATAGTTTGGTCTGGATTGATTTTTCACAGTTACTTTCACATTTTTGCCAAATACGTCAGATGGATGCTTCTGAAATGAGGATGTGTCTTTGAGCATGGTTTGAGCACTTGAAGTCACCTTTGGAGGTCTCGCTTGAATTTCAGCAGTTACCAAGGTAGGAGCAGAAGTGCTAGCCCACGTACAGTCGGTTTGGCAACCTACTGAAGTATATGAAACATTTTTGGGTGTAGAGGCCTGAACCGAAGCAGAAACAGTGGCAGCATAACTCGGACCTGAAGGTTCTTGAGCAAGAACAATCTGTTTAGCTTCAAAGAAGGACACGTTTCGCTCATGCCTCACTCGCGAAATTTTGGATTGCAACTTCCAGGAACGACATTCCTTGGAAGAAGAAAGATGGCAACCTGCACAGTTGATACAAAGAGGTATTTTGTCACAAAGATTACTGTCCGCGCATGTTCCAGCACATCGATAACATGCAGCTGGATTGTTGCAAGACTTGGCCCCGTGACCATACTTCTGACAAGTATAGCATCTGAAAGGATTGGGGATGAAAGTATCCACCCTCAAGTTGCAATCACCTGCTTTCAGTGATTGTGGGTGAACTGGCATACAAAACGTGAATAAATAGATATTTGTTTTGAAGGTTTCATTATTCTTTTTAGCTGTGAATCGTTTGACATGAGTTACCCTTTGAGAGTGCAATTCGGAAACGATTTCAATATCGCTCATGTCTGATAGGCAACGTCCATTATCACGGACGATGCCTTTGCTGCTGTTTAATGTCCTGTGAGGGGACACCTCCACAGGAACATTTGCTAAAGATGTTGTTTTCAGAAGAATGTTGGATTGTATTGGTTTCCTACATTCGATTAGCAGGGAGCCAGATCGCAACTTTTCTATTTCTTTAACGTCTCCGGCCAAACCTTCAATGCCCTTTGCAACAGCAAAGGGATTCAGTTTAACACAGCCACCATCGGGGGCACACATGACTACAAAGCGAGGCTAATTGTCAGGGTTGGTGATAATGTTTTGAGCTTCATCCTCTGAAGACAATGAATCATCTGATTCATGTGAGCGTGTTTTGAGTGGGGGTGCCATGGTTAAAGTACATTATGATTCACCCTCCTGGTCCCCCTACCCACCATGGAGTGTCAACAAGGACGATGTCTCATGTCTGTGGGTCCCCAGCAGACGGCACCAAGGATACTAGGAGGGTATACTCAAGCAGAACATATCTTGAAAAGATAAATTCTACCAGATTGGCCTATGAGCCACCGCCTTCTGGGCACAAGACTATAGGCAAATGAAATAGGTCATATGTCAAAATCAAGTAATGTTTTATAGACAAAAAGAGCCGAGACCTAAAGTCAATAATTACAGTTCTAAATATAATTTGTGCAAGTACAAGTAATGCACAGGGCTCGACATGACCAGCCGGTTGATTGAACCGGGCCCATTCAACCACCCGTCTAGGTGAAGTAAGGGCAGAAGTGGTGTGTAGGGCAAAGGAACGCTGTTCCTGGAACCAGTGCCCTCAACCACCAGAATCCCGCCTCCACCGACGCAGGGACGCAACCCACGGCCAACAGGTTGGTGGACCAAATATACCCCCGGGGCCACAACGGGGGGATCGAAGAGCGCTTAGTGTTACCCAGCACCCACCACGAGGAGGTGGCTCTTCACGGGTGCCTGTTGTCGTTACAGACGAGATTGTATTGAGTCTTGTTGACGAGTCCATCCCCGATCTCGACATCGTCTTAATCTCTTATGCTACTAGCAGTAGCACCATCGTGACAATGCACTTCGGTACGTTTGTACACGTTTTTTCAGTTGCAAGGCGTACAGCTTGCTTGCGACTAATCCTCCGAGATCGATATGGTGGCACAAATTCTGATGCTTACTGTTCCGTGACCTGAAGCGTTTGTCATTGTTTTATGTGTAGTGCCATGCTGAGATATCCTATGCGATTGTTCATGATTTATATCTAAAAAGAATATTTTTTAATTCGGTGATCGTGCCTCCAAAACTAATTGTATACAATTTTGCCGAAAGTATAAACCTCATAAAGACCCAGAATTATATCTAGATAACACACCTATTAAAGTAGTAAAAGAAGAGAAATTCTTGGGTATAATTTTTGATGAACATTTGACTCTTTGACCACATATTAAATATTTATAATGAATGCCTGAAGGCCCTTGATTTGCTGAAATTTGTCTCGAATACAAAGTGGGGATGGGATCAGACAACCCTCCTCCAACTGTACCGAGTTCTTAGACGATCCAAGCTTGATTACGGCTCCATTGTATATGGTGGAGCCTGCAAAAGCAACCTTAAAGTTTTAGATTCTGTTCATCATCAAGGTCTAAGACTTTGTCTTGGATCCTTTCGAACTTCTCCCGTTGATGGTCTTTATGTCGAGGCCGATGAACCTTCTCTGAAACATCGCCGTATTAAACCCTCATTGCAGTATGTTACAAAACTATTTTCCAATGAATCCAACTCTGCATACAATTGGGTTTTTAATCCTCTTTCTGAGGATCTGAATGATAAAAAATCTTCACTTACTCCGCCTCTTGGAATACGAATTAAACCTTTCTTTTCTGTTGCTGGCATTGAACTACAAAATATAGCTCATTCCCGTCTTTTTTCTTCTCCTCCTTGGCAACTAGTTCGGCCAGAAGTGGACCTAACACTGACAACATTTAAAAAATCCGAAACTAATGAATTACAATATAAACAAGAATATAATCAATTAAAAAATAAATATAATGCATACAAATCCTTATTTACAGATGGGTCCAAGGATGGTGGCGCGGTGGCATGTGCCACTGTCACTGGATCCAGAATAATGTCTTTTAGAATACCGGATAACAGCTCTATTTTTACAGCAGAAGCAAACGGCTCGTAAATATATTCAAAGACACACTAAACATAAACAATACATAATCTTTCCCGATTCTCTTTCGTGCCTTCAGGCTATTAAAAATCTTTTAGATCTTTTATCCGTGATCTGATGCAAAAGAAGTGGGACACCCCAAGTAGGTATCAATAAATTACATGAAATAGAACCTTATATTGGTTACACCTACTTGGGTTGTCAGTCCAGATTTGAAGAGGTCATTATGCGACGATGTCGCATTGGCCATACGCGGTATACTCACAAATATGTGTTAAAAGGTGAAGATCCTCCGTTTTGTATCCCTTGTGATGGGAGAGTCACAGTAAAACATATGTGAAAACAGTTAAGGATTTTTTAACACTGTTAGGTTTCATTTAATTATTGATTTTTTAAAAGAAATTGATTTAATAGATAATTTTAAATAATATGTTTTTGTAGATGTATTTTAATGATTGGTAGTTTCGATTGGTAACTTAGATTGTTAGTGGCTGTACCCTCAAAGAGGTTGACGTAGCATAAAAATATTGTGCCCCTGAGAGGGTACGTAAGTACCAAAACTTTCAAAGTAAATTTATACTTACCGGGATTTTTTAAACGTAGTGTTATTGTGATTTTAATTTTGTGATTTTGATGTTTCTACAATCGCCAAGGACTGAAGGGATAGTGTAAATCCAACTAGGGTCCATGCAGGTAGCAAAGGTACTTGTAAGTCCCCATGGTCCCTAGTATGGTGATCTACCTTCAGTTGTTGGCGATCTATAGCCCATTTTTACATCGTGTTGTCCTCTATAGTTAAAATGTTTTAGATTTCATTACTAGTTTTACATTTATATCTGTTACATTTTAGTTGTTTTACTGTCCTTCGTTGACAGGATTTTATGCTCTATCTTTAATTATTGTAAATAAATATGTTGTTTTAGTCACTCACCCACTTACTCACTCACTACTACTACATTTCTTGTCTAGGAGTAGGGCCACTACTGCTACAACCGTTATAACCCCCACTACAACGGTATACATAGGTCATGTTCTCACCCCCTGTGAAGTGCCCCAAACCGTGCACAGCACAGCACAAGTTACAGTGTGTTCTGTAACTTCAGAGGGTATTTGGTCACAATTTCAAATGTGTCAATGAAAGAAACGTTGTGGCCATTTTCAGCTCACACAACTATCAGCACACACACATAGACGTGCAGGAAGGTCTGTTGCCATTGTGAGGTGTATGATTGATTGTTGTCCCAACAGAGTTTTGTCCCAAAATACGTAAACGGTAGTATTCAAAAATATAATCAACATCCACTATCAATAATATCCGTAATCTTGTGAATAGCATTAGGATGTGATCAGATGTGTCCATGGTACATTTCAAAGAGTGAAAATTCATAGAAGACCTTTGTTGTGTTCTTCTTTGTCAATACAGATAACATTGGTTGAATTGTTGGGACATACATTTCCCGAAGAAAGAAATCAGCTCGGAACACACTCTGGGGTTCAAAAAGTTGCGTAACATTGATTGGAAGGCGATTTCTTTGAGAGGCATTTAGATGTTGGATCGACAAGGAAGGATGACAATATATGGAAAAACAACTTCTATATTACAGTGCGAGTGTAAGCTCTAACACCATTTTGGAGCAAGTGACGAGCATTGAAGGACACATTTCATAAAAGATACAAGATAATTGCTTAATACTGGGATAGGTATTACTCTTATTTGTAGTAATATTAACAAAATCGAAGCATATTCATGGTCCGTTCTTAAATATGTATCATCAGTCAAATTTACAAAGATGTTTCAGAAACGGTCACATACAAAATTCATACCATTGTCTGTTCTAAGTATGTTTATGCAAAAGGTCCATAACCCATATAATGAAAACAATGCAATGAAAAAAAGCAATTTATTGTATGTATCTTAGCTTGTATCGGGCGGAACCTGAATGAATACAATACGAGTGGGCGTTGAATATGGACACTATTTTGAACTCAATACTTTTATACGTTTCGAGTTATTCACGCACACGATGCCGGATGTAAACAAAACGAAAGGGAGATAACTCTATCACAACTACCATATAGATGAAAATAAACAATTGAAAATATTCAATTTAAAAAATACCCTTCTAATCCCAAAGACAGCGAAATTGAGTTTTAATTATGCACAAACCTAAAGATTTGTTTGGTTGATATTTTTGGTGAAAAACGGCTTGAATGGTGTCACAATGTTAGTTTAAAAGATGCAGTGGCATCATAGAGTTCGGCATTACGACGTCACTATCGTGGAATAACCAAGGTTGGTTACACATCACTCGTTGGATACTTTTCAACTGGTTTCACAACACCTCTTTCAAATAACCAAAATTACCTCATAAAGATATTCAGAACACGTGTGTGATAAATAAATATATTCGAAGGTTCCAATTCCTCTCCAAAAAAGGATTAAAAAATAATTTGAGTTAAGTACGATGATGGGAAGGAGCTATGACATACTTAAATGAACTTTTATCCCTTCATTTAATCATCAGCATTTAGAAATGTATCTTCCGTTCCAGACAGAAAAGGTGATAAGGCAAAGATAATACCTCGTTGAAAGTAACAGTGTCAAAACGGGCAGCGTGTCATGGCAAACTTTATGCCACTGCTAACATAGATGTTGACATCACCAGCGCTGTTTTCCTTTTCTCTTTGGCGTTTCAGAAAAAAAGATAATTGGGAACTATACAGAGAGTTCACCATCTGTATATTTAAAGAGAAATGTCGACACCAAAAGAAAACAAAGACAGCCAAGAGGGAAATGACCCGAATTCAGGGAACAGTGAAGTCGGACAGTTGTCAGGAGTCGATGCCCCAAAGGGAAGTGACCCGAATTCAGGGGACAGTGAAGTCGGGCAGTTGTCAGGAGTCGATGCTCCAAAGAGAAGTGACCCGAATTCAGGGGACAGTGAAGTCGGGCAGTTGTCTGGAGTCGATGCTCCAAAGGGAAGTGACCCGAATTCAGGGAACAGTGAAGTCGGGCAGTTGTCAGGAGTCGATGCTCCAAAGGGAAGTGACCCGAATTCAGGGGATAGTTAAGTCGGGCAGTTGTCTGGAGTCGATGCTCCAAAGGGAAGTGATCCAAATTCAGGGGACAGTGAAGTCGGGCAGTTGTCTGGAGTCGATGCTCCAAAGGGAACTGACCCGAATTTAGGGAACAGTGAAGTCGGGCAGTTGTCTGGAGTCGATGCTCCAAAGGGAAGTGACCCGAATTCAGGGGACAGTGAAGTCGGGCATTTGTCTGGATTTGATGCTCCAAAGGGAAGTGACCCGAATTCAGGGAACAGTGAAGTCGGGCAGTTGTCTCGAGTCGATGCTGCAAAGGGAAGTGACCCAAATTCAGAGGACAGTGAAGTCGGGCAGTTGTCTGGAGTCGATGCTCCAAAGGGAAGCGACCCGAATTCAGGGGACACTGAAGTCGGGCAGTTGTCTCGAGTCGATGCTCCAAGGGGAACTAACCCGAATTTCGTTGTCCTAAACTTGCCGACATACAGGAAGGTCATAGAGATATTGTCAGCTCTTTCTCGAAAAAGACGTAACTCTGGTCAGGGCTTTGGTAAGTGTTGCGTACCATAATATTAATGTAAAGTATTGTGTTTGCTTGCAGTTTGGTTGTTTCAAGATGTGCTCACCAATATTCGAGGTATATGACAGCGGCCTGTACAAACTCACGGCTGTCTTAGATAATCCAGTGACTGAAGTCATGAGCATCAATCAATGTGTTTTGTTGCGTATTCAAGGTAAACATTACGATCCATGCCTGACGTCATGCGATTCATACAATGCTTATAATTTTGGGTGAGGTTAATAATGAACTTGTGAATATAGTATTCCGTTATTGAAGTGAATGCTACATACAATACTCATACGTCGCCCTTGTGAAGATCCGGGATAGAATTTTATGCTAGCAGCCTATCGTTGTCGGAAGATGCCAGTAACGGGATCCGGTATCTTTCAGGGAACAGTATAGAGCAGTATTTATCCTTGACTGTGAATATACAACAAGTGAGTGAGTGAGTTAAGAGTTTAAGTCACATCGGCAATATTTCAGCCATATCGTGACTAAAACAAGTTATAGGTTTATAGTGATTAAAAAATATATTATAAACACCTGTCATCGAAGGACAGTAAAACAACTAGGTTATCACAGATAGTAGGTAGGTAGATCACCATACTAGAGACCATGGGGACTTACAGTACCTTTACTACGTGTATGGACCCTAGTTGTATTTACACCATCCCTTCAGGCCCTGGCGATTGTAGGAGAATTTAGCCAAAATTAACAGATCATATGAAGGGTTGCAAAGCAAAATCGCCTGTGTCATACTTAGGTCACTTTTTAATAATAACACAAAATGGTAGCTTTAGTTGGCAGCTACCTTTTGATCCAACTATGGTCTTCATATGAATATTACTTTTTGAAATATAGCTCTTCAAGGTTCTTTAATTATGTTAAAATGGCCTTAGTTAGACTTAGGTTGTTTTGGCAGGAACTTTTTTGACTTTGGTCATTTTGCTTGGTAATGATTACACAACTCTTCAGAAGGAGGTTTGACAGTGAGTTTGTCCACATGTTTTGGGATGCAGTGTTGCCTTGAAGAATGTCCGATTTCTCCATATTCTGGTGAATTTGAGGTGAATTGTTGTATGTAGATGACAAAAAGCAATCCCGTTTCAACAAAACCCAACCACTTTTGATGTAAGAATAGTAACCTTTATTTCTCAATGTTAACATTTTACACTGTAGATTTGATAGAAAACAACATAAGAACCATCAAAGCTTTATTTCTCTGAAAAATCTCATATATTGGAAAACTACGTGACATTTCTTTTATCATTTCAGTTCTTATGAATAGACTGCCTTCAGATGTTTTGGTTGAGATTTTTTAGTACCTCTCCCCTTTTGAGATTGTTAGGGATATACTGAGATTGCTGTAACAACAGAGGTTGAGGATTCACAACCATTAGATGGCATTGTTGTTACAACAGCGGTTGAAGATTTACAACCATTAGATGGCATTGCTGTAACAACAGAGGTTGAGGATGCACAATCATTAGATGGTATCGCTGTCACAACAGCAGTTGAAGATTCACAACCATTAGATGGCATTGCTGTAACAACAGAGGTTGAGGATTCACAACCATTAGATGGTATCGCTGTCACAACAGCGGTTGAAGATTCACAACACAACACCATGCCAACGTCGTAACAACCACAAACGATGCTGTTCAGCCCATCGTCGGCGTTCACGGCGGTGTCTATCAGTCAGGATGGGTCCAACATAAGGGCTTCAACTCCGTAGCCGCACGGAGACGGCGTCGGACGGTGGAAGCACTGATCAAACCACGTCGGCCTTGGACAGCGTTGGCGGTTCTGGCAGCGGGCAACGTACGATCCCGAATATGACACCGAACAATGTCTCGATCTTGGCGAGGGGTGGTATACACGTGCCTGGCCAGGACGTTGGCGGTCCCTGGTGGTTCCTGTTTGTTGGTACCTGTTGGCAGTCTTATGATGGTGGAATGATGGCAACCAAATCGTCTGGCAATAATCCTGCTTGATGTGCCAACCTGCAACATGCCCAACGCCCGTTCTCGTTTCTCTGGTGACAATCTTGGCATTGCAAAATAAACTTTACTTGCGGAGGAACAGATAAAATGAGAACGTTTTTTTGCCGACGGTCATTTATACCCCTAATCAGCATGTTTTATGCATGCAATTTGTGCTTTTCGTGTGTGTTGTGCATGGATTTTGTTGTTGTCATGTGATGTGTTCCATGATGTGTTCGGGCAATCCGTTCTTTACTGTACAGCATTATTTATTGTCTTTTGTGTTATCAACAACATTTCCAACGTTCATTTTCACTCTCAAAACAATCCTATTACCATATTTCAAAATTTACAGGTGGTGCGTTCTCAATGATGCTCAGTATGTTTCAACTTTTGCTGTGGTCTGATGTTCTCTTTTAAAATTTTCAGCTGTTAAAGAGTTAATGTTAATGTTCAGCTGTTCATACTTGATATTTCTGCTTTCAAAGAAAGAAAACACTTATAGTTATGTGAAGTGTTGAATTTATCTGTCGTGTTGACCTTCAAAAATGTGCTAAGTCTGCAAAGTCTTAAAGTCAGTAATGAAAAGCTTTAAAGAGGTTCTTGGTATACTAGTAAACAAGTCATGTTCTTGAAGTTTCACTTACAGAAACGTTGTTGTAATGTTAAAATGCTACGATGTGTTTGAAGATTGCAAGAACTTCCGGCAATATGTTTTATTTGAATGTTTACAATTACTAGGGTCGGTCAAAAAGTACTCAGCCTAACTATATGCTCGATGTCCAATGTTTGAAAAGCTTCCATTTTAATTTGTAGGAATCATTAACAAAGTCGTATGAAAAATTTCACATATGTGGGTAATGTGATTAACGAGATATTAGTCATCACAACACATTGGGGTATAATATTTCTAGAAAAAATGCAAAAAATGAAAAACGATCCGTCATTTAGTACCTCTTGGATTGCTTGATTTATGTTTAGACGGGGCTGTTTTTTTAAGGACACGCCCATTTTAGTCTTTCAAAAACATTGTGTCCAGATATTCAAGCTGGCCCTGTTTACAATATAATGAGAGTTGACACTTGTGTGATCATTCCGTATTTACTTTGAACCTTTAGCATCATGTGTGAAAAAGTGAAAACATTACAATAAGTTATGTCCTTATGAATTCGTCGTCTGAAAGCGGTTGGGTAGTGTCTCCAAAACAAGCTGTTTCAGAAAACATGAAAGGGGAATCACTTTAACAAGTGATTGTACTTTCAAATTGCTTTTTTATTCAATTTAATATCTAAGTTTGATTCTAGCGGACGTCTACCTATCTCAAACACACAAAATGTTTCTTGCATATTTTGTTACCTGAAGTTTAATTGCGCATTTTACGCAGATTTTTGCGCTTTGGAAATACCAAGCTTCAATTTCAAACAAAATGGGATCGTAATGCTGGAACGTAGCAAAACCAATTTGCTTGAGGTTGACAGATAATATGTAGAAAAATAAAACATAAAAACAGCTGCATTTGAATCATTTACTACTTTTTGACTGTCGTACATCTTTCCATTTCTGTTAAATCTGTTGTGAATTTAAGAATTAACATTATTTACCTTAAATGGAATTTTTATTAACCTCAAATGGATATTTTATATTTCTTGAAATGTTTCATTTGAAGTTCAAGTTCTATATATATTTGTAAAACAGTCCAAACTAACAATTTTATGCATTCAATTACACCTCTGTTAAGAAACGTTTCGGTTTACTTTAAATGGAAGTGTTATTTACTTCAAATGACATTCTTATCTGCATCAAATGGACATAATTTCTTTCCGTCAAATGTTTCACTAGAGTTTCATGTTGCATTATTATTTGAATAAATGGGAATAAAGCTGTTCTTAAGAGTTTTGTTGTTTGTGTGAGTTGGGCATTACGATTCAACCACACTAAGTCATGAAATTTGAGGTGGTAAAAGTATTAAAACCTGTCAGTGGTAATGAATGTTACAATCACTAGATATATTTTAATTCAAATTTTGACAAGACAGGGGACATTTTTGAAGTATTATAAAACAAACTTAACCTTGGCTCTTTTGGCATGAAACTTCGCTGACTAAGGTCATTTTACTTGTAATTTGGATGTGATTAAGGTGATTCTGCTTTCTACTGCACATACAAAATAATCATTTTGTTGATTTTCTGTTACAGTTTGGGGAGAATCGGATGGTCAGGTACCAAACTGCCTTTGCTTCAAGCGTGGCTAAGGTTTAATAATGAATTGTGTAAAAAAAAATGCAAGAGATTTAAAAACTCGATTTTTTCGTTCTCCTGAAAATTTCGATATTGTGACTAAGGTTGTTTTGCTTTGTAACCCTTTATATATACTTCGATTACAAATAAAAGTAGGTTTAAATTTACCTTGAAAGCTTTGGGACTTACGTACCCTGTCAGGAGGACAATAATTTTACAGTACTTAACCCCCTTTGAGGGTACAGCCACTAACAATATCACTTACCAATTTAAACTACCAATAATAAAATATTTATCTTTTTACAAACAAGTTGTCCAAATGTATCTAGTAATTTTATTTCTGTTACAACTTCAATGATTTAATGATACTTAACATTAAAAAGATCCTTCACCGTTTTGACATTGAAATATCTATCCTTTGTGATGGAGAAATCAATATAGTCAAGCAGGAAATGCTTGACCGTGATTCTTTCATCACAAGGGATATAAAACGGAGGATCCTCACCTTTTAACAGGTATTCATGAGTATCTAGTATGGCCAATACGACATCGTCCCACGATGACCTCTTCAAATCTGGACTGACAACCCAAGTAGGTGTAACCGAAAGTTGGTTTAATTTGATGCAATTTATAGATACCTACTTGGGTGTCCCACTTCTTCTGCATAAGATCACGGATATATGCTCTAATGGCAGCTTTGTAATGAGAGTACGGGATGAGAAGTGGTGTCACAGATTTGTTGAATGCTGCCTTAGCGGCAAAATTGGCCATTGTGTTACCAGAAATTCCAAAATGGCTGGGTAACCAACAGAAGACGATGTCGTATTGGCCAGTAGCAAAATCAATACATAATTAAGAAAATTCAATCAAAAGTGGATGGTTGCAAGAAAGATTTATTATAGCCTGAAAGCAAGAAAGGGAGTCTTACAAAATGATGTATTGTTTATATTTAGGGTGTTTTTAATGTATTTAAGGGCTGTTCATATGCTTCGGCTTCGGCTGTGAAAATTGAACTATCGCCTGGTAATCTATATAGAAGAGATTTTTCTGGATCAAATGACAGTGGCACAAGCCACTGCGCCACCATCCTTGGACCCATCTGTAAATAAGGATTTGTGTGTATTAAACTTACTTTTGAATTGATTATATTCTTGTTTATACTGTAATTCATTAGTGTCTGATTTTTTAAACGTTGCCAAGGAGGAGAAGAAAGAAGGCGAGAAGGAGCTATGCTCAATACCGGCCACAGAAATGAATCCTCATAGAGGGGATTGAAGACACAGTTTTATGCAGGGTTAGATTTGTTAGAGTATAGTTTGGTAATATATTGTAAATATAGTTCTATACGACGTTGGGTAAGAGAAGACTCATCTGCCTCGACGTAGAGACTGCCAACAGAAAAAGTTCTAAAAGATCCAAGACAAAATCTTAGACTTTGGTGGTGGACTCAATCTAATACTTTTAGGTTGCTTTTGCAGGCTCCACCATATACGATGGAGCCATAATCAAGTTTGAAGCGTACCAATGATCTATGTAGTTGTAAGAGGGTAGTTCCCCATTCCCACTTTGAAGTAGAAACTACTTTCAGTAAATCGAGTGCCTTCGGGATTTTTTTTTTAAGGTATTTGATATGTTGAAGAAAAGTTAAATGGGAGTAAAAAGTTAGACCCAAGAACTTGGCCTCCTTGACAACTTTGATAGGAGTGCCATTTAAAGATAGCTCTGGGTCCTTATGAGGCTTATATTTTTTACAAAAACTGTAGACAATTACTTTTTTACTCTAATTTATAACCGTTTTCAAGACAACATATATTTATTTTATTTAAACACAACTGCAGTTGCCGTTCAATAGTATTCAAATTTTACCGCGACAAGAAATATTGAAATCATCCATAAAAAGTGATCCATCGATTGAAATATTTAAAACCTTTGATAAACTGTTGATTTTGATACTAAATAAAGTGATAGACAAAATACTGCCTTGTGGGACACCCTCATCCTGATTATAATGATCACACAGGGTTGAACCCACACGGACTTGAAACTGCCTGTCTGTTAAAAACTTTGATATAAAACCAAAATCCTTTCAAATGCCATGCCACCAGGTGGTATCGCATGCTTTCTCGAGATCGAAGAATATCGATAATGCATGTTGTTTATTTATTATGGACTTTTTAACAAAGGACTCTAAACGAACCAAATGACCAGTGGTACTACGAGTTTTCCTGAAACCACATTGAATATTTGTTATAAGGTTATAGGTTTCAAGATACCAAGTAAATCTATTGTTTACCATTCGTTCCATGGTTTTACAGACACAACTCGTTAAGGAGATTGGTATGTAATTAGACGGATCAGTATGATCCTGGCCAGGCTATGGTATTGGGACTACAATTGCATCACGGCCCCCTTGCTCAAGGGCAGTATGGAGCCCATGTAACGAAAATAATTCGTTATAGTCTTCACCATTGTCTGAGTTCAAATTTAATCTTTTATTATCCTGTTGTTTCTGAAAACTCAGGGACATAATTTGATGAAGATGAATGCTTGGCGAGAGTTTCACCAAGTTTACTGGCAATGTCAGTTTCATTAGATAATAAATCATCACCATCCTTCAGACGATGAACAGTAGATTAGAGCATTTGTTTGTTTACTCATGTTCCACACCTTTGACATAGGCGTGCGTGAATTTATTTTGGAAACATAATTTCGCCAAGACTTATGCTTATTTTGTTTAAAAGCACCTCTTGCCTTGGGATTAATTTTTTTTTAACTTTGTCTAGATTATGTACGGTAGGACGTGGGCGAAAATACTTTTCAGCTTTCTTCCTACACTTTCTGGCCTGTTTGCATTCATTATTGTACCATGGCGAATGGAAATGTGGAATTGCAGAGAACTTTGGTATTGTTTGGTCAGCAATGTTGTTAAGTATGTCTGAAAATAACTGTATAGGATCTTCGATGTTTGCGAAAACATCATTTTTTTAGGTGATCAGTACATAGTGTCTTATAAATTGATCAATCAGCCCAGGCGAAGAGATTGGTCTGGAGAAGTTCTAAAAGATCCAAGACAAAGTCTGAGACCTTGGTGGTGGACAGAATCAAGAATTTTAAGGTTGGTTTTGCAGGATCAATTACATTCGTTCCATGATTTTATAGACACAACTCGTTAAAGAGATTGGTCTTGAATTTAAACGGATCAGTATGATCCTGGACATGCTTTGGAATATGGACGACAATGGCATTACGCCACGAAGTTGGGAAATTCCCTGAAGGACATATTTGATCAAAAATTCCGAAAAGGGTTTCTAAACATGATTTAGGCAAATGCTTTAAGAACAGATAGTGTATATTATTAGCCCCTATTGCTGTATCATGAGCTTGCTCAAGGGCGGTATGAAGCTCATTGAACGTAAATAATTCGTTATAGCCTTCACCAGTGTCTGAGTTAAAATTAATTCTTTTCTTTTCCTGTTGGATCTGATATATTTGAAACTCAAAGGATATAATTTGATGAAGATGAATGCTTGGTGCGGGTTTCAGCAAGTTTATTGGTAATGCCAGTTTTATTAATTAATAAATTATCATCGTCCTTCAGATTATGAACAGTAGATTTAGAGCCTTTGTTTACTCATGTTCCACACCTTTGACATAGGTGTACGTGAATATATTTTGGAAACATAAATTCGCCACGACTCACATTTATTTTGTTTAAAAGCACGTCTTGCCTTGGCATTAGTAATTTTGACTTTGTCTAAATGTTTACATTCATCATTAAACCCTCGGTTACGAATATGTGGGATTGCAGAGGACTAAGAATTGTTTTGTCAGCAATGTGATTTAGTATAACCGAAAAAGACTGATCTTCACTGTTCCTAAAAGTTCATGATTCAAGTGTTGAACAAACACAGTCTCATATAATTACCAATCAGCCCTGGCGAAGTTCCTTCTTGATAATGGTGGATCATCACCAGGGCTGACTGTTTTGAGAATGGTGGGGAAGTGATCACTCCCACATAGGTCATCATTGACCATCCATCCAAATTCATTATATACGGTTGAATCGGTGAGTGATAGATGTAAGGAAGAATATGTTCCCGTAGCTTGATGTAGATAAGTGGCTGAATCATCATTGAATATACATAAATCATTATCGGAAATATATTCCTCAGGAATTGTACCTTTAGTATTAGTGTAGGCACATCCGTAAAGCGGGTTATGGCCGTTAAGATCACCCATTATGACACAGTGCTTGGGAAGCTGTAGATCAGACCGTCGAAGAGAATATGACGGGGGAATGTACAAAGAACATAAAGAAAAAACAATGGTCAATGCCCTACATACTACATCAACCCGAAGAGGAGTATTTAGAGAAACAGGACTGTGAATAACGACCTGCCTGACCATAACAGTAGATCCGCCAGTAGCTTTATCTCCTGGAAGAGAAAAACAATGGTATGAATCATATTGTCTTAAATCAAATTTATCTGTATGTTTTGTTTTCAGAGTTTTATTCAGTTTTTGGCACTTCACAGAACCTCCGGAGAGTGTAATTTACTGTTAAAAAGAAAACAAAAAATAAACATTAGAATGGCTACCAGCTAAAGCGGTGAAAAATATGGGTTTTTGATAAAATAATAGAAAATATGACATGATTTAGGCTTTAAATGATAGAAAATAACATTACAATGATGAGGAGAACTAGGAAATTTTTCGTGTTTTTTAAAGAGTTCTTTCACACTGTAGATTTAAGAAGGGTCTCTTGCAAATAAAATGATGATGGTTTGGAATCTTGGATTAAAAGTTGAAGATCATAATAATCCACTTTTAGCTGAAACTATTGAATTATATAATATTCTTGCAAATGGCCAATACGACATCATCTTCTGTTGGTTACCCTCCGTTGGTCATTAGAACGTATATCCGCGATCTTATGCAGAAGAAGTGGGACTCCCAAGTAGTTATTAATACATTACATGCAATAAAAACAAACTTACATTGGTTACACCTACTTGGGTTGTCAGTTCAGATTTAAAGAGGTCACAATGCGACGATGTCGCGTTGTCCATACAAGGTATACTAATGAATATTTGTTAAAAAGCGAAGATCCTCCATTTTCCACCCCCTGTGATGGAAGAATCACAGTAAAGCATGTCCTGCTTGACTGCATTGATTTTCCATCACTATTGATAAATATACTTTAAAATAAAAAACTTCACAATTAATATTTGTAAATTAAACTATGGATTGTTATAGTAGACACTTTTATCATAATAATAATCCCCAAGTGTCGAATCAATAAAAAAAGTCACCACAGCACATTAAAGTCAATCCAAACACCGTGCACCCCACAATTGTGCTAAAACGTGTCACTGGTCACGTGTTCTTATCATTGCACACGTGCATTCGATCACGCATGTTCTCTTCAACTGTGCAAAAACGAGAACAACACACTTTAAAGCACTAACAAGAACAGCCATTTCCTATGCCGCGCCTCGTGCAGCGTGAACGTGCCGTTGGCATGCTGGAAGCGGGAACGTCAGTAAGTGACGTTGCAAGGACAATGGGGTGCAGTCGTCGGACTGTTTATGATTTACAGACTCGACTGCAACAAACTGGCACCACTGCTGATCGCCCTTGGCCAGGTCGACTACGTGTGCCGTCACAGGCGGAGGACCGTCAAATTGTGTTACTTCACCTCCGTACTCGTTTTTTTTGACGGCTTCAGGAATCAGAAATGAGCTGTTTAGGGGTTGACTGTCGGCACAAACGCTACTGAACGTATTAAACATCAGATTTAATTTCTTGTGAATTGACACTTTGTTTACGCCTTATATTGATAAATCCTGTAACCACATGGAACAGATTTTAGGCATTGTGGTTATTCTCAGTTCATCCTATCGACCTTAACAAATAAATGATAAACTCTATACCACATTCTTGTGTCCTTTTTTATATATTATTTGATATATGAGTGTGAAGTGTCTAGTTGACTCAGAATATTTCAATGTCAAAACAATGAAGGAACTTTTTTGTATTGTTAACATTCATTTAATTATTGAATTTGAAAAGAATAGAATTACTTGATAAATTTTGGTTGATGTGTTTTGTATATAGATCTATATTTTATTACAGGTATTTTAAATTAAAGAATTGTCGGAATAGAAAAAGGAAACTGTTTTTAGGCTGTTTACTTGTATCCCTAAAATTTACACAATTGGAAATAGCATATGTCGAAATAACCAACATCGGCCTAACTTGGCGTTCAGTGGGATGCGTAATAGGATATCCAGAAAAGCTTATTTATCGGGCAAAACTTAGAAAAAATACGAATAGCTGCTGAAGACATTAGATCAGACTATAGACGGAAAATAGATCGCTCAGCCAGTTCAGACGACGTACCGTCGACCCACCTGGCATGAAATGCATGTGCTCCCTACAGGCACAAAGATATTTTATGTTTTTTCAATTGTGTTGACTGTTGAATGTGTCTCATCTATTGATTAACATCTTACGTGTCTTTCCTTCATAAAGTTTATGTTGAGATATGTAAAAGAGTATGATACCCATAGAAAAGCTTAAATCAACCCTCGTATTAAGTGTCTCAAAATATATAGGTAGCACGATCACCCGAAGATCGACAGGACTTGATATCATTTGTTATGACATGCCGTTTGCTTCCCCAGTTTAATGCCCCGAAAAGATTATCTTATCTCAATTGATATGTCTATCCCCTAGCCCGACCCCAACCACCGCCTGCGACACCCGTCCTGGTTTTGCTTTTGAGACATCCCCTCCTACCTATTTCTTTTCATAGTGATAGTGAGACTTTATGGTAGCTACATCCTTAATAGTTTCAGTAGTATAGTTATTATTTTTACGTCAACTATCGTTTATTATGAAGCTAAGTTTAATTTAAATATAGGCATTTAAAAAGTGTCCTTTGTAGTACAATATCATCGTACAATACTTTGCTTAAAGCCATGGTCTGTTCAAAATAAGTCGCTTTTGACTTTTTGAAAAAAAAAACCCGCATTGCTCATTTCTGCACTAATCTCTCTTCATTAAGTCCTCTTTCTACGTTTCCTATCTAAATAGCACTGAGACTGTAGTTAGGCCGAACTTGGTTTAACAGATATTTCACACTTTCTTATATTAGCTACATAAATTGTAGATATAAATGCGAAAAAACAGGGTTTTTTTTCTATTTCCGACAGTACTTTAGCAATTTTTAGATTGTTAGTGGCTGTATCCTCACAGTGGGTTGAAGTGTTGTAAAATTATTGTCCTCCTGTTGGGGTATCTATGTCCCAAAACATTTAAGGTAAATTTATACTTACCAGATTTTTTAAACGAAGTACTTTTGTAATTCCAAATTATGGCTAGATTTGGCTACACTCGCCAGTGGCTGCAGGGATGGTGTAAATCCACCTAGGGTCCATGCAGGTAGCGAAGGCACTGGAAGTCCCCATGGTCCCTAGTTTGGTGATAAACTTTCAGTTGTTCGCTATCTATATCCAGCTTTTAGATTATGTATTGTCGAAATAGTGCTATTAATTTTAACTTCACATACTACCTTTAATTCGAACTTTGATGGTCTAGTTGTTTTACTGTCCTTTGACGACAGGTTTTATAATATATATATACTAGCCACATAAAGAAACTGTGCACACAGAAAATTCCTTCAGAATTGGAATACAACACAGAAAAGACGAAATGATGTGGACACTTTATTAGCTGAAGTATCGGGCCATAACAACATGTCAAAAGAACATGAACAATATCCGTAACGATGACGTCAGAAGTTCACAATTGAGTAGGGGGTCACACGTCGAAGTAACAAAGTCTTTAACGGGTATGACTATCATGAGTGTGAAGCACAGCAGTGCAACGACGACGCATAGAGGCTACCAAATGAGCATTGAAGGCCTGGGGAATGTTTGGGACGTGGTCACTGCCGTCTGGAACCTGTGTCTGAGATGAGTCACCCGAATTCATGTGTCCTGTCTTGGCGTCGTTACTTCGGGGACACCCATAACGTGGATGGTCGGCGACGTCATTACTGTTTCCGTAACGCCTTCCAATGCAGATATCGTGTTACGATGGCATTGGAAATGTGCTGCCACCTGTTGTTGGCTCATGCCTGTTCGAACCATTCCAATGGCTTCATGACCTTGAGCAGATGTTAATCTTGGCATGATTGTGAACGTTTAAATGACCAAAGATCAAGCTTTCGGCAGTGACAGCAATTTCTGAGTTTCACATGTTGTGTGCAGATGCACAGGCTGCTGCACGTGCAGTAACACACTGCAAGTCCATAGGCCTCCATCAATGACGTCACGTCGCCTGGCGCCTGCATGAGCGTTTGATTGTCTATAATACTTGCTATGTTCACACCTTTATTTATGTATAAAGACGCTGTCTGCCTATCTTTATATTTTCTGTGTGCACAGTTTCTTTATGCGGCTAGTATACACATATCCTTCATAAACGTCAAATTTGTTCTCGTCACGATATGGCTGAAACATTGCCGATGTGACGTTAAATATTACCTCCGTCCCTAACTAACTGAAATATTGCCAATGTGCCTACAAAGTTTAACTCACTCACTTACTCACCATGGTGTTGCGAAGCCACCTGACTTGTCTGACGTGCATACACTGATGGTCCTCGTGTCCATAACTGGAAGGTCTGGTCGGACACACCGCCGTCATACAGCTGGAGTGCTGAGTGCAACTATGAAATCAACCCATAACGGGTATTTTCTATTTTCATGAAACCTTACTGAGAATGATGCTATGGACCATATGTAGGCAAGGCATCCTCTCTTGAAATCCGTTGCTTTTGTGTTTTTATAATTTGACTTTGTAACACTCTCCCTGTCGTCAATGGTCCGTTGATCTTAAGGGACTTTTTTCATCTTCTCGTGGTTGATTGTGGGGTTCCAAGTTATAATTTTGTCAGGTTAAAAAAAAAAACCCTTAAATTCTACATTTTCTCTTTGACGTTTTAGAAGCATATGAGTTTAGTCCATCTAGAGTCACAGTTCACTGTCAGTACCTTGAACAAGAGCAACACAACAAGAAAGTACTTGACAGTTTGGAACCAGGCCACCTGTTGGAGATTTATCGAGGGCTATACAGTCACTGGGCAGTGTACATTGGTAAGTGTGGTGTAATAAAATATCAACGCACACCCATGTAATTACTTACTTGCTGTAGCAGAGATATTGTAAGTCCCCATAGTCCCTAGTCCCTGATCTGCCTTTAGTTGTTGGCGATCTATAGCCTGAGTTTTATTTTGTATCGTCATATATAGTTAAATATTTTTTAACATTAGACTACTAGTTTTCTAATTAATATCTGTGATAATCTAGTTGTTTTACTGTCCTTCGTTGACAGATGTTTCTAATTTACTTTTAATTATTCTAAATCTATAACTTGATTTAGTCACGACATGGCTGAAATATTGCCGATGTGACTATCAATTGTAACTCATTCACTCACACACTCACTTACTTGCTTGTTTGGTATTATCAGTACATTCGAGGTATACGGGACCGGTCAGTAATAATCCAGTCTAGTGAATATCGATAGATTCAATTGTTCGGCTTTCATGGTAGTGAGTAAGTGAGTTTAGTTTTACGCAATATTCCAGCTTCATGGTGGCGATCTGTTAATAATCGGATCTAGATCACACAATCAAGGGATCAACAGCATGATCATCAATCTACGCAATTGGGATACGATGACATGTGTCAACCAAGTCAGCGAGCCTGACCACCAGATCCCGTTAGTCGCTTCTTACGACAAGCATGGGTTACTGAATATCAATTCTAACCCGGATCTTCACGGGTTGTTTTCAAAGTAGAAAAATAGAAATACGGTACCTACGTTTGACATTATGTGATACGAACAATGCCTACCATTTTGGTGAGGTTGATAATGAAATTATAAATCCATTTCGATATTGATTTGAATGGTGTGTGTGATACCCGTATTGTCTATGAATGGAAAAAAATAACCTCAAACATTAAACCGAAAATATGTGGATCACATATCTACATTCACCATCAGTGAAATATTAATTAATGAACTCTAGTAACTCGTATCATATAATATCTTGAGGTTTAGAAGGAAGTTGTATCTCGGGCATTCTGCCAGAATTCCGCTATTTATGACCAAAACTGCATCTGTATCTAATGGTAAACATTATCATGTATTATTTAGGTAATAAGAAGGTAGTGCACTTGACTGTCGTTGGTCGAATGGAAAGAAGACAGAATCACTCACGCATATTATCTGGACTGAGGTTTACGAAAGGACAGGTTTGCGAAGAATCGTTTTGGGAAGCTGTTGGAAACAGCAGAGTTTACAAAAACAACTCAAAAGACAACAGATTTAAGTAAGTTTTCTTTGTTGTTTAACGCAGCATTCATTTATTTTCCGGTTTTTAAGATGGTGTGACATGTAAATCATTTACCCTAGACCATATAAACCAATAATTGTTTCTGTCGGAATTTACGAACATTACTCCCCAGAACGATTCATTTTGAAACCCTTGACGATGGTTTATATCTTATCATTGTTGGTTTCTCCATCTTCTCCATCCAAGGAATGATTTCATGTGATCATATTTTTGTCCTTTTTACAGACACTCTATGCAATCAGAGATAATAGAAGAGCAACATCATGGTGTGGCGTGCATATAACTGATTCTTGACCGGATTAACCAGTAACTGATACTATCAGAAGTGAAAGTTACTCGCAGTATTGGTCCTAGAAGAACGGTTCATTTTGAAATCCTGGACAATGGTTTATATCCAGTTGTTGAGGTCTTTTCATTTTCTCCAATATTACCATGGACTTAAATTCCAAATGATATTATTGTTGTTCTGTTGTTTCCAGACCCTTTGAATCATCTGAGATAGTAGAAAGAGCATTATCCAAAGTTGGTGAGGTTGGATATGATGCACTCTTTAAGAATTGCGAACACTTTGCTTCATGGTGCCGGTACGATATAGAACAAAGTGATCAGGTTTGTAATTAATTATTCAACACTTCCTTTGCCAAGGTCATTTGCCTTACACAATACATCGTTATTTGATCAATTTTAATATACGATTAAATAGTTATCGCCGCTCACACATACTACAGTCTCGTTTGCTGGTCGCCAAATCAGGAAGGCGTTGTTGCAAACCGTTTCTGCCTTCACACATAAAAAACGCCATCTCTACTCTCGTGCGAAACGCTTTTGATTTTGCGCAAGAGGCATAATTGAAGTTTAACAGAAAATCATACTGAAAATCAATTTGACGAAAAGCTATTCATGACTTGTTATCCACAAATCATACAACTTGCGTAAGAAGAATTCAGTATTTGTTGCCTATATATGTACAGCAGTACTTCTGCTAAACAACATCTGCCCGTAACCTATTATGTTTTGACCATGCGTTGTGTCATCAAACGAACCTAAAAAACGATAAACAAGTACTATTGGCCTCGTTACACATTCGGAATACCCAATGTTGTGTTGAGAGAAATTAACGTTTCTTTTTTACAAAACCATCGGATTACAATAGTATTGTCCTTGATTTTAGAAGAAAAAACAATAGCACGAAAAAAGACCACACACATGAATTCCGTTTGTTTTATGCGTTTAGGCTGACGTTGGTCTAGCTGGTGTGGCTGCAGTGATTGTGGTTGGATTTGTCAGTTGGAAACTGTTCCAAGAACCAAGTGTACATGGAACAATGCATCGATTCCATACAGTGTTGATTGATGTCGGTTCGACGTCTACTACAGATAACTTGCACCATTCCGGGACATGCCTAACGGAGACTGGCACCCATATCGAAGGGTTCCATAGTGGTGTATAAACACATGAAACAAAGAACGATAACTCTTATTCTAAACGCGATTAATGTAGTAGCAATGTGTAGGCTCCTACAACAGCTGTTAAACAATCGCCAAACTCATTTCCATTCCATGTTTTCAGCCACTGCCTGGAGACCTAGTAATATTTGGTATCTAGTCAGCTATATTTATAAAAGGCGACTTGCTTGAATGCGTGCCATGATACACCGATGACACAGAACGTTGCTTATGCTATCAATCAATTTGATCTTCCCAAATCTCTCAAATTATCTTCTCAAATTATATTCCCTATCATAACTGAATCTTGCATCGCTAAAAAAAACACAGAGAAGTTTTTACCTTCAAGGTTTACTGCAATGTAATGTGTTGACCTAAGGAAAGTTATCATCGTATCCACTAGTGTAATTATTAAATAACCCTAGGGCTAACATAGTCTTATTCCTTGTTTTATAAAGCTGAAATTAGTAAAGCATTTGACAAAGAAAGAGACTTGGACAGAGTTACTTTTACAATGGTCTTCTTCGCATACGAAAATGTATCATTAAAGTCATTACCAAAACCAGAGGCACCCTTGAAAAGCAACCTCCTCGTGCTGGGTGCTGGAAAACGTTAATGGCTCTTCACCCCCGTGTGGTCCCGGAGGCATATAGGTCCACAGCACTCTATTGCTGGTTGTAAGACCGAATTGGCCAACACATTTGCCGTGGGTTGCGCCCCTGTGGAACCTGGAACTGTATTCCTTTTGCCCAACACACCACTTTGACCCTGGACTTCACCTAGACGGATGGTAGAATGGGCCCGGTTCTATCAATCAGTTGGTCGCGCCAGGACCTGTGCACAGAGATTATTTTTTCACATATTCAACATATTATTTGGTCATGGCTGTTAAACTTTAAATTATATGTATTATGTATCTATGAAATTGCCTAGAGTCCATTGCCAGAAGGCGGTGGCTCATGGGCCATTCTGGTGACGTTGTCCGCTGAATTGTGTATGCCTTTAGATTATTGTTATGGACCGAAACAGCCTGACATTTAATCTAGAAGACAAATTGAGCTCTTCATGTCACATTTACTGGAGTATAACACCCCTGTATCCCTAGTGTTAGCATCCTGCAGATCTGGTGCAAATTGACACCGTCCTTGTTGACACTCTGTGGCGGATGGGGAGCAGGGATGCTGAATTTTTTTCAAGCTTGTTCAAATCGCAATGAAAAAGAGAGACGACTGGACTAACTACATCATTCAAATGAAACAAATCCTACAAACGTTGGTTTTTAGCCTCGATTTCTTTTGGACCGCTTCTGTGGTGTAGTGGTTAGAGCGTCCGCCCGGAGAGCGGAAGGTCGCGGGTTCGATCCCCGACTGAGTCATACCAAAAGATGTTAAAATATGGTACTTGCCTAGCGCTCGGCATTAATGGGTACAACAAGGACTGGTCAGCTCAGAGTCAGTATGATGTGTCTGAGTGGGGTATTCATGCTTCACTACGGCATGGTACCTCAGTTGGCTAGCACTATAAAACCAGCTTCAGTCTGGGCTAGTACAAGCAGCCGCACATACACATACACGTCGCCATATGAGCGAAATATTCTCAAGCACGACGTTAAACCCAATTTCATTTGATTGAAGCTACATACTTTCTAGTTAAACCCGTTTGCCATTTCAAAAGTTATCTGAGGAATGTTTGGCGAGGTTAATAATGTTACCCGTCTCCGTAGTGGTTCGCTTTTTGTGGAGTGTGCACGGAGACAGCAATCTTGTAATGTGTTGTCAGTCAAGATTTTTGCCAATATCGACGTTGCTGTGTCCGCGCACAGAACGTTAAAGTCTTGTCGTGGTATCATACGATACAAGGCTCGTTGTCTCTATGATATGTCAGAAGAGAGCACAGCTGCAGAGTTTGAAATTCAGGGTGTCACGGTGGTAGATCGTTTCACCTTCAAGAAAGAGGGCATCATCACTAAAACGAACACCTACCTGGTGACTTTTTCTCAATCTTTCCTTCCAAAATCAATTAAAGCAGGTTATTTTAACGTCGTAGTGGGTGTGTATGTCCCCAATCTGCTCCAATGTTACAAATGTCAACATTTCGGTCATGGATCGCATTCTTGTCAAAGTCTGTGGTGTGTCACAGTTGTGCTGACCACCATGAGAATACCGACTGTCAGAATGATTATTCATAAATGTGCCAACTGTAATGGTCCACATTCTGCGTAATCCAAGTCCTGCCCTGTCTATCAAAAGGGAGTCACAAATCATGAAAATATAATGTAAAAAACATCTCTTACCTCGATGCCTAAAAGCTATGGACTATCAGTCTTCAGCTCCGTTGACTATCACTTATTCTGCTGCAGTCCCTCGCTCTGTAGAAGCGCCCTCGACTGCATGTCAAACTGCTCAACCAATTTCTTCAACTTGTCCCAAAACCAACTGTAACAGGGATGAATCCAGAGATGGTATATTGTGCACATAAATTTATAACTAATCATTTTAATAATATTTCAAGTTTTTGGTGGTATGACAGACGACTTCTTTATACATTAAATACATTACAATTGGTAGTCAGTTCAGCTGCATCTGGTCTTGGCCTTAACTGTTTAGTTTTGTGACACAGGGCTGGTTCATTGTGTACTTAAGGGTACCCAGATCGATCTACTTTTATGTCATTGTCTTTTGATATTTCAACAGTAGCCCTCGCTCAGCAGTAGTATAGGGAATAGCGAGAATGATACGTATAGGTGCACCTTGCTCAGAAGCTTCCATACGGGCTAATTCTGCTACCAGCCTAGTAAAAATGAGTGTTTGCCCAAACCCTTCGACAAGACCACTTTCGGCTGCTCCCAACGCAGTGCACTCGCAATTAGAGCTATGTGGGTGCATGGATATAGAAACATGCCAGGAACCAAGCTCTCGTGTGAAGCCTATACCGAGATCCGATCGAGTCGTTTGTCCCTTCGGGAAGCGAAGAGGAAGTACCACATATCGCAAGCCCGATACACGCGAATCCGAGATGGTATAGACCCAGAACCACAGACGACGACAACTCCCGACATGGCCGAAGTCTTCGAGGGTCTGCTGGAGAAGTATCCCCACGTATTGCTTTCGGACCGAGAGAAACAAATCCTGGAGCAATCGGGACACACCTTCTACGACCGCTACCAGTTCCCCACCAGTTTCTCGAGCTCTATTTGCTGTGCTCTCGCCCACTAGAAGAAGCTGGCAAAATAGTCGATTTCGTCTACATCTACCCACCCCACCAATTTCGACCGGGGGGCAAACTCCAAATCATTCTCGCCGACGACTGCTATCCGGGACCTAAGGACAGACACAACCGATGCACCGACTGCCTCGCCGCTCTATCGGAACTGCCTGCTCTCTTCAGCCCCGACAACTGTACGTGCAAGTGCGGCAAGAAATGTGTCGACAGCAAGAAATGTGTTCTCTGGGGAAAGAAGGCAATAGACTACACACACCAGGAGTGACTCCCACTCGAGGTTCCAGAAGAGAATATGGTCGACAGCTGTTTCGTGAATGTAGAGAACCTGTACGACAGCGCCTGCTGCTGACGGTAGCATAATTAGCCCGTATGTAAGCTTCTGAGCAAGGTGTACCTATACGTCTTTTTCTCGCTATTCCCTATACTACTCTCAGCTTCTCAGTTGATTCGTTTAATTTCAAACCTTCTTCTCACCGTCATGTTACTAATCAGTTGCACAACACTGTCTCTACATGTGGACTGTTTGAGTTTTGGTTAAAGGTTAGTAATTATACATTTGTAATTGTTATATACATATCAAATTAAGCTCTTATATAAATATTTGTATGACATAGGCATAAATAATATTCGACAATCGATTCTTCAAAATCTTCCAAAGTCATGTGTTATCATTGGTGACCTGAATAGACACAACCCACTTTGGGGAAGTGTCCATACTAATAATAAAGGTAAAATCATTGAGGAATTCATAGAAAGACTTCCGCCCGTGTCCCACTTAAATTTAATTCTAGTCAAATGGTAGCATCTGAATATATATCCCTCATCTGATAAGGATGAACATATCTGAACATACTGAAAGACATATACAACTACTGAAAATGCTACGCAAACAAATTTATCCTCATCGTTAAAATTTAGGGGGGGGGGATACGGGCGGAAGTCTTACCAAATTCATTTCCGATAATAATTTGTGTATTTTCAATGGTGATTCAGCCACTTATCTTCATTCAGCTACGGGAACATATTTTTCCCTGGACCTATCACCCACCGATTCAACTTTATATAATGAATTTGAATGGATGGTCCATGGTGACCTATGTGGGAGTGATCACTTCCCCACCATTCTGAAAACAGTTAACCCTGGTGATGATCCACCATTATCAAGAAGGAACTTCGCCAGGGCTGATTGGTCATTATATGAGACTGTGTGTGTTCAACACTTGAATCATGAACTTTTTAGGAACAGTGAAGATCAGTCTTTTTCAGTAATACTAAATGACATTGCTGACAAAACAATTCTTAGTCCTCTGCAATCCCAATATTATTCTGCAACCGAGGGTTTAATGATGAATGTAAAACATTTAGACAAAGTCAAAATTACTACGCCAAGGCAAGACGTGCGTTTTTAAAACAAAAATAAATGTGAGGTCGTGGCGAATTTATGTTTCCAAAATATATTCACGTACACCTATGTCAAGAAGGTGGAACATGAGTAAAAGAAACAAAGGCTCTAAATCTACTGTTCATAATCTGGAAGGACGATGATAATTTAATAATTAATAAAACTGGCATTACCAATAAACTTGCTGAAACTCTCGCCAAGCATTCATCTTCATCAAATTATATCCTTTGAGTTTCAAAAATATCAGATCCAACAGGAAATGAAAAGAATTAATTTTAACTCACAATGATGAAGACTGTAACGAATTATTTACGTTCAGTGAGCTCCATACCGCCCTTGAGCAAGCTCATGATACAGCAACAGGGGCTGATAATATACACTATCTGTTCTTAAAGCATTTGCCTAAATCATGTTCAGAAACCCTTTTCGGAATATTTGATCAAATATGGCCTTCAGGGAATTTCCCAACTTCGTGGCGTAATGCCATTGTCGTCCATATTCCAAAGCATGTCCAGGATCATACTGATCCGTCTAATTATTTATTTGTTAAAGACTGGTGTTGACATTCCTATGTGCAAAGCGCTGAACTATCAGGAAATGAAACTGTAAGTAATCGTAACATGATGGATCATGGATGATGGATGAAAAAAAGACAGATAATTTACTGAAGGCCACAAGGACCTGCAAATATTTGAAACTGCCGGCCTGATACAATAACAGCCGGCACTGGGCCTCCGGGCCGGCAATTATTTCGAACGCTGCGTGTGGTCCAAGTCACTGACTTTGTTGAAGCAAGTCATCATATCCAAAATGTGTAAGTTGATCTGATGATCCCGATCACTGGATTGTTTGGTCCAGGCTCAATTTATGTTATAGAACGCATTTACAGAGCTGGCTAGCTCTCTCGAAACGTTCGTAAGGCTACGAACTTCTTAAGCCCATTCTTAACACATTGGCTACGATCAAAGGTAAGAATTCTTAGGGCTACGAACATTTCGAGAATAAGGGCCCTGGGCCTAGATTTTCGAAGCGCTCTTAGCGGTAAGATAGTCGTAAGTGTCATACATTAACATTACCTTACGACTATCTTCGCGCTAAGAGAGTTTCGAAAATCTAGGCCCTGGACAGTTAAACAACAAACAAAACAATACGCCATAAGATATATTTACGTTCACCTCCTAAACTTGATAGGAATGTGTTGGACCCATAACTTTGTAGAAACACGTTTGCGAATTTTCTTTCGCCTTTATTAAACCCTGATAGGAATAACTTCCATCGGGTTCATTGCTGAAAGGTGTTTTGAAAAAGACATTAATGATGTTCATGAGTTACGTCCCTTGGGGTCAGCAGAAACCTGTGAATGTGGTGTCGTATGCCACCTGCATAACTCCACGTTTTCCTTCTACATTCAACTGTCCTGGTTGTTCTCTCACTCACGATCATCCATTTGTCTAATACAGAGACTATGCTACTGTAAGGTTTAAGCACGTTTTAGTAATTCCTCCTGGTGCTTCTTTCATCTAAAGGGGCGGTGGGGTAGCATAGTGGTTAAACCGTCCGCTCGTCAAGCTGAATACCACGGTTCGATTCCCCACGTGGGTACAATGTGTGAAGCCCAATTCCGGTGTCCCCCGCCGTGATATTCCTAGAATATTGCTATAAGCGGCGTAAAAACATACTCACTCACTCACTCATTCACTCTTTCATCTAAAATTTATTGCATACTTTCAGCACACTTCTCCCAACTAGTGTTGGGAATAACCCTTTGTTCCTCTCATTGGTGTTCATCCAAAACGTCGCACATGAATTATATCTTTAACGAAAAAACTTTGAAGCACTGTATCACTTTCTTCACGGTTGCTTCTGAGGACGTAGCAACCCGTGCTTGTCGTAAGAGGCGACTAACGGGATCGGGTGGACAGGCTCGCTGACCTGGTTGACACATGTCATCGTATCCCAATTGCTCATGCTGTTGATCACTGGATTGTCTTTACCCAGACTCTGTTATTTACAGACCGCCGCCATATAGCTGAGATATCAATCAATCAATTTAACCAGTCCAAGTACTAGTAGTCGCAGGGGATATCGCCACCTACCTCGGAACCTGGATATGCATAAATGTGGTACAAAATTAACGGAAACGGTTAGTTCGCATTAATCTTCCAATCAATTAAACATGTAGTTATTGTAAAACATGTAAAATCAAATCATGAAATTAAACGGTTTTTAAGAACAGAAGTAAAATGTAACCAAATTGGCATACACACCTTCCTAATGTTCTTCATGATCCGCCCGCGTTGGCCCAGTCTTCTCAGTAGAAGCAATTTCCTCTGCAGAGTTGTGTCGCTTGAGCTTAACAGAAGCATACGGTTGTGGGTTCGTCCGCGGCCTGCATAACTTCTCGTTTTGCTGATATAGTAACCTGACGTGAAGTGAAATGACACTTTTCAATCGGCGTTAACAAATTATCTCACGTCATGGAACGTGTGTATATTGCTCCACTGCCAACGCACGTTGTAATCCTATCATGTTAGATCGCAGCCAGCATACTATGTCCTCCATTGGTGGGAGAGACGATGGGTTAGCCTAGTGGTTAAAGCGGTCACTCGCCGATCCGAAATCCCAGGTTCGATTCCCCACAGGAGTACACTGTGTGAAGCCCATTTCTGGTGTCCCCTGCTGTGATGTTGCTGGAATATTGCTAAAAGCGGCGTAAAACTAAACTCAATCACTCCAGTGGTGCTAATTTGCTGGGGTCGGACCATATTCTGTTGTGTCTGAAGTTACCAAAGTGCATTCCATTCAATGCGCTGGCGTTTTTGCTTGCAATTGACTATGCAACATGGTGACAGCTGTTTACTAATGACCAGCGGATGTCTCTAGCAGACCATGCATTTTCAATTTCAAAAGAAAAAGAGAGAGTGAAAAAACATGTTTAGATCAAATCGATGTAATTTCAATATTTATAATAAACACATATGTAGTAGTTATAAACCTAACATCAACATTTCAAATTCAGTCGAAGTAAATGAATTTTCTGAAATTGTTTTGTGTTTCAACATTTTAGGTAGCCCGAGTCTGACAGCCTGCCCTGTCCATGTTATGGTAGAATTCTGACCGCGAACGCCACAGGGTGTATAGTGAGCTACGGTTATAACGAATTCGAAAGATGTTGTTGCAGCAGTACTTCGTTATACGCATTTCACTAGCCCGAGTCTCCCCAGCTCACCAATATTTCTTCCGGGTACATCTAAACCAAAATACCACATGCCGTACAGTGAAGTACGGTTGTAACGAATACAACAGGCCCACTATTTTTTGGGTCGTTACAAGAGTACTTCGTTATGCGCATTTCAGTAGCCCGAGTCTCCCCAGCTGACCAATATTTCTTACGGGTACATCTACACCGGAACACCACATGCCATACAGTGAAGTACGGCTGTAACGAATACAACAGGCCCACTAAGTTTGGTTCGTTACAACAGTACATCGTAATGTGCATTATGGTAGCCCGAGTCTGACCACGTGGCCAGTCCTTCTTGCGGGTATATCTAACCGAGAACGACACAAGAAACTACGGTTATTACGAACTAAAGTGCCACCAGTTGTAGTTCGTTATAACGGTACCTCGTTACACATATTTCGACTAAAACATACAGACAGTGACAATGACCCAAGCACATTATATGAATCAGTTCGTTATAACCGTATTCGTCATAACCGTAGTTTACTGGGTGTCGAGACGTGGCTATCAACCGTTGAACAAATCCTTCGTTGGTACAGTAGCTGATAAGCCCCCATGTCTAGCTGGGATGACATTCGTCACGTTAATGCCCCAGCTACCTCATATACAGGTCAAGAGACTGATCCCATTCTGCTTGTCGTTGTCTCGACAAGTAGACACATTCTAGCTACAACAGCGTTAAGAGGGACGACCCATAGCGGTCGCCCACTGCACAGGGAGGTAGGAGGGAGGAGGTCACACGGAGGGCTGGACCTTGGCAGGTAGACATGACCACCCGTGTAATGTCTGACCCTTGACCGTGATAATCATGTCGATGTGAAAGTCACCTTAAGGTGAGTAGATTTATGTTTAGTTGTGGTGTGCAAGCATATCAAAGTCAGTTGTATCTGCTTGCATAAGCTGTTCGTTGTACAGGTGTTCCCATTTAGGAAGACCTCATTGTCAACTTACACTTAAAGTGACCCGTGCAGCGTTCAAGGAGTGGCTGTAGAGTCACGGTTGACCTGTATGCGACATATATGTATTAACTTACCCCATAGTGGGTCGGTGTAGAAAGCTACATGGTTGAATTGAGGAGTGTTGCCTCTGCAATTACTGTATTGTCGTTTTACAATGCGGACAGGTGTGTGAATGTTTGGTTTATTGTAACATTGTTGACATGATAACCACACGTTTGGTAGAATGGAACCCTGGTTATCCGGACAGTATTGTTACCTGTAAAGTTGTCTTAATTCACACGTCGGATTATCCCCTCATAACAAACCTACCAGCAGTATTTATATAGAAACTTCACTAACTTGTGCCTCCACCCGTTCTACAGGCCATTTTGCTGGTATATATGGAGTGAGTGAGTATGTGGGTGAATGAATGAATGAGTGAGTGAGTGGATGGGTGGAGTCAGTCAGCGAGTGAGCGCGTGAGTGAGTGAGATCAAGAGACAGATTCAGTGAGAAAATGAGTGAGGCAGTGAGACTGAGTCAGTCAGTGAGAGCGAGAAACAGATTCAGTGAGTGAGTGGGTGAGTGAGTGGGGCAGTGAGTTGTGAGTCAGTGAGAGCGAGAAGCAAGTTCAGTGAGTGAGTGAGTGAGTGGGACAGTGAGAGTGAGAAACAGATTCAGTGAGTCAGTGAGCGTGGGTGAACCTATTTGATAAAGTGTTCACTCAACATGACGAAGGCCCGGGTGCCATTCCCATCTTGAGAACAAGGTATGAAGCCAGTTTTTGGTGTCCCGCTATTGTATTACCGAAAACGACTAAAGGCACCGAAAAACAACCCCCACTCACTCATTCTGTTTCAGACTTCTCGAAAGATGAGGACCTCGAAGCTGATCCTATCCATTGCAGCGATGGATTCGGTGATTCCTTGTTTACTTCTGTATATATACAGTAAGTAACGCTGTCTATGACAGTTGCTCTGTAACGGAAAAAATAGTAATTGTCTGTCGAGTATTGCGTATCTTAGTTGTTCCAGGATCCATTGAAAATAGGTTCGACTCAGTATTCCAGCTGTATGGCGACATTCTGTAAATAGCCAAATCTAGACCAGACAATCCAGTGATCCAGTGTTGAACATCGTATTCCATTAATATCATCGTCACTGAAAAGCTAACATTAACCAAGGTCGTATGTCATACCTGTTTCAGATCCTGACCCAAGTCCAAGAAGTATGGATTTCTCCAACATGGTAACATAAAATAACAAATAAGGCCTTATAAAAGTAAGGCAGGTGTGGGCGTAGGCTAAATCTCATGGTGGCTTATTCCCTGTTCAGAAAATGACATCGAAATGAATTCTCCATAGTCCAACGGTGAGGAAATATGACACTTACATATCATTTCCTAAACGAAGGATAATATTGGATTGCCAGTGATTAACCCTTTCTTTATGAAGGATCTCATTCCATAACCAGTCAAATGCTTGTGGTCAAATGATTGCTTTCATCTTCTGTAATGTATCAGCCAACAAGTATTCAGAACAAATATGAACTATCTGTTTCCATCCTGTTGAATATGTGCACTCTGAAACAGTGGGTCAGTTGGAAAATAAGGAACCCCTGACGTCATTGTATCGAGAAAGTATTGCGAAAGATAAATCCAGGAGTGAGTGAGTAGGTAAATACAGTTTTAGATTTAGAACATGCTTGCTTAGGACTATGCACTTCAAGGAGGCATGCCAATTAGTAAGTGAATGACTGTGTGAAGCCGAAGAATGTTTAATGTAGCACGTGGCAATACTATATACCTTACTGCATGCTGAGACCTGATAAATAATCGAATGAGCATATTTATTATTATATTTACGTGACTTGGGCTGATGGCGCTGGTAATCAGCCTCATCACTAACCTGGTGCGGTGGGGTAGCCTAGTTGTTAAAGCGTTCACACGCCACGCTGAAGACCCGGGTTCGATTCCCCACATGGTAACAATATGTGAAGCCCATTTCCGGTGCCCCCAGCCGCGATATTGTCGGAATATTGCTAAAAGTGGCGTAAAACCCAACTCACTCCACAGATATACGTTGGATCACATTTCACGACTAAACGTAGGGTCCTGGTGATCCATTCCAACCCTAAATCCCCACAGGGATATATAATCTGTTCACATTCCCCACATGGGTACAATATGTGAAGCCCATTTCTGGTGGCCTCCGCCGTGATATTGCTGGAATATTGCTTAAAGTGGCCTAAAAACATACTCACTCACTCACTCACTCATCACAAGCAAAACGCTAAATTGGGTCCGAATGGGTAGTCATTTATTAAGGTTTACTTTACCGATCTATTTTAGCTCGGACCCAAAAGAGCACGAACGATGTGAATCTGATGTCTGTAAGTTTTGAATTCATACCATTTCTCTGATGATAATCTCTCCTGCAGAACCAAAATATCCACTTCCTCCAGCCATGAAAGAGCAACAGAGAACCAGACATGAGCTCATCGCCAAACACTGTCAGTCCGACCTCCTTCTGGAACGGCAACAAGTGTCGTGATAGACCAAGATCAATGGTGTCCTTCTGCCAGAGCCACAAGATCGCTTCAACATTTTGGCTACGGGCTTTTCATTTCCTCAGGTAGTGCAACCCAGGATACAACATCACCCGCTTCAACCCATTCACCGTAAGCAAATACGATGTTCACTTCAGCCAAAGAAAACTCAAGTTATATAACTTAAATCACGACAGAAACTTGATCTTCAAGACAACGCGGTTCATGTTCGCTAGATAACCATAGACAAGACTCTGGTCTCTGTTTCTAGACAAATTTGTTGTCCTTGATAAACATTTCCTGAAGACCTTCGGTGCCATGATTCTTAGAAGAAAAGGGCACCATACGAAGAATCCATTCGATTTTTGTCACAAGGGTTACAACAATGTGGCATTTCAGGATTTCTTGGATCTGATTGTGCCTTGGGACAACGAAACTCAGGGTGAAATGGATGACCATTTTGGAACCGTTATGCATCACTGCAGTCCATGCAGGTTTAAACCTGATTTTGTTGGTAAATTGGAAACGTTTGATCCAGACAGTAAATATATACTTCAGCTCCTTGGTCTAAGTGACTTTGTTCAAGTTCTGGAGCAGACAGACCATGTGCTTGAGGAGATGCACAAACTTATAAATTATAATTATTTACTCTTTGAACGAGACTTTAAGTCATGCTTTGTCCACTGTTTGAAAAGACTTTTAGATGCTTTTCAGATGAATGGATACCTGACCATTTTATTCGTAGAGAGGTTAAAGTCCAACTACCTCTACCCAAACTGCTATTCACAAGAGATGTTACAAATGAGTATCGACGAAGCAATCGAACCTTTAGTCAGATGGCAAAAACAAAACTTAAATGGAAAATACATGCATTTGGGACAATAAGAAGAGATACACTTATGGCAATAGAGCGAATTTATGAAAGGGAATTGTGACATTTGGGTACGACCTTTACCCAAAGGATGTCTTTCAGTGGATGTTCAAACAATGACAACATCTATGTTTGTTGATTAGCCATGTGAAAAAACTTCCTGTTTTTATTACCCGTGAAGATCCAGGTCAGAATTGTGGTCTTAAGCAACCTATGCTTGTCGTAGAGGCAACTAACAGGATCGGGTGGTCAGGCTCGCTGACATGGTTAACACAAGTTATCGTATCCGTCTTGCGTAGATCGATGCTCATTAAATTACAGGTGGAAAGGAACATTTTCACGTTGATCATATACGACCAGAAAGGATGTGGGATTGTGAGCAACCATATAAGGTTCAATAAACAACATCCATGTGTGCCTAAATATCAAAAATAATGAATGAATTAAAATCAGTGTCAAAGGCGATCAGTAGTAGTGAGTTGAAATAAATCAATGTCAATCAATAAGCAAACACATAATTAGTAAATTTAAATCTAGAGGATGGGGTATTATCAGGTGGGTTCACAGGCTTTAATATTGTTGGGAAATGGTCACTTCCACAGAGATCATTGTGGACTGACCATTCAAATTCATTCAATAGGTCTGGGTCTGTAATTGATAGATCTAGAGCTGAATAAGTTCCCGTGCCAGGATGTAAATAGGTGTTGGAACCGTCATTATATACGCATAAACCATTATCTGAACAGAACTCTTCCAATGGTTTACCTTTAGCATTAGTATTTGTACCACCCCAGAGTTGGTTGTGGCCATTTAAATCTCCCATAATAATACAGGGTTTTGAGAGTTGGTCGTATAGATTTTGAAGTTCACTCTTCTGAAGAGCTGAAGACGGTGAGATATACAAAGAGCATAATGAGCGTAACATGAAAAGTGAGTCGAACGGCAACAGCCTGTAGACCAGTATTAAGTGAAACAGGGCTATGGATAATTTTCTGTTTTATAAGGATGGAAGATACGCCAGTGGCCCTCTCACCCGGAGGTGAAAAATAATGTTATGCATTGAAATGGCATAGGTCAAAAGTATCCGTCTGTTTTAAATATGTCTCCTGCAGACAGACTGCTGACGGGGTATAATCCTGGACTAATAGTTGCAATTCACTGAAGTTAGTCTTTTGTCCTCTGCAATTCCTCTGTATGATATTATTCTGATAACCTATCTATTGGGGGGATTTATGGGGGATCTACCCCGCACTTGTTCGGTGGGCGACAAGCTGTGTGCCCTAGTATGGAAGGTTTCAGTCACGTCCATATCATCAAGAGATCCATATAATATTTGTTGTACAACTGTAATTTGTTTTCTGACCCTTTGGGGGGTTATTCACTTTGTGCTTTTGAGGAATCAGGCTTAGGTTTATTTTTGGCTTTACCAGTTTGTTGAACAGTAGATGACGATTGAGACTTTGAACTCGAATGAGATTTATGATCAGAAGATGACGCTGACTGCTTTTCAGAGATAACAGGAAGTGAGTCTGTAGTTTGAGAAGACATTGCAGGGTACAAAAACTGTGGAGAATCTCTTTTGACCCAAGTCAAGTTTTGTTTGAAAGCTTGTAGACAATTTGGGCACCTTAGAGCTTGACTCAGATGGTGTTGTGGTTACTGAAGCATAGGTTTCTTTAAGTTCATAACTCTTGACCAGTTTTGGGGCTTCGGAAAAGCTAATGTTTTGGGTAAATTTGATCTTGTTTTTTTGCATTTGTTCTTTCCAAATCGGATAATCTTTAGAGAAGGATGAATGTTCGCCTGAGCAGTTGGTGCATTTTTTAAACTCACTGGTACAATCTTCTGTTGTGTTTGTCTTTTCTCCACAGTGAGCACACACAACAGACAATGTGCAAGTGTTTACACCATGTCCATATTTCTGGCATTTAAAACACCTGAGCGGGTTGGGGATGTAGGTGTCAACTTAGACGTTACAGTAACCTGCCTTCAGTGATTTGGGAGCATTTGGGCATGAAAAGGAAAACAGATATGTATTAGTTTTGAAAGTTTCATTGTTTGTAAAACGTTTGACATAAAGCAGGCCTTGGTCCTTCATCTCTGACACTATGTCAAGTTCTGTCACGATCTCTGACAATGCCTTTGCTCATGTTGAGTGTTTTGTGAGCAGTGACTGTGACCGGAATACCAACAAAGGTTTTCATGCTCATAAGGTTCGTGGCTTGTTGTCTTTTCCCACACTCAACAAGCAGAGCACCAGAATGTAACTGCTTAATGTTCTTAACATCCAGTCCGTGTTTACCATCAAACGTACTGGAGCCAGGGGTAGCCCGTTGTGGGACTTGTGTAATGCTGCTGGGTACTCCAAGTCAACTTCGAGGATGTAACCTGCCCGTGAATCGGTGGTATGCTCATGACGTCTATCTCAGGCACCCACTCGAACCCCCCGGTGGGTAGATACTGGCTCATAGCCCAACCGTACAGGTTGTTGGTGTCGAGATAGAGGAGATGATTGGTGGGTTTGCTAGGGTCGTAGCTCTCCACGTACTTCTTTTTGGCTCTTGCATACCGTTTGGCAGCCATGGAGATCCCACCTCACAATCCTTTCTCGATGAACAGGTGCATGTTGTAATCGGTGAGGAGTTCCAGCTTAACTCCGGTCTTTTTCAGCAAGGCATCCCAAGAGAGACCGGGGCTGGTGTAGTACCACGCGGGGTCGAGGTGATACTGCTTGACTGACTGACTGACTGAGTTTAGTATTACGCCGCTTTTAGCAATATTCCAGCAATATCACGGCGGGGGACACCAGAAATGGGCTTCACACATTGTGCCCATGTGGGGAATCGAACCCGGGTCTTCGGCATGACGAGCCAACGCTAGGCTACCCCACCGCCCCGATACTGCTTGAAACACGTCTTTCTGATCATGAACGTCTCCAACACGTCAGCCAGCAGGAGTACGTCCGTTCTCAAGTACAGGTCGTGGTAATTACCCATGTTCCTGCAGCCCAGCTTCTCCCACACATTCTGGGCGTGGTCGTAATCGCCCTGGGTGATGGCCCAGTCGGTGAAGTTGCTGTAAAATTCACTAATTTGGGGTAGTCGGGTCTCGGCACACTTCGCCCAACTGTTCATGTACTCGTAGGGGTAAACACCCTTCCTCATCAGCAGGGGCCGAGTCTTGGCGTCGGTGTATTGATCGGTGACGGGGAAGGTATCGTTGGCCTTGACCAAACTGTCGAGAGACGACAGCAGGAACTGAACTGAGTTTATGAACCTCAGGCCGTTCAGGGAGAAGGAGATGTATCTCTCCATGTTGTTGGGGATGCACGTCAGGTGGCCGTCGACCCTCGCGTTGGCCTGCATGATCAAGTGAGAGTCGTACCCTCCCAATTTGTGGAAAACCACGGGGATGTTGATTGTCTTTGGGTTGATTCTGAGCTTGAGGATGCACACGCTGTGAGCGGCACCTCTGTACCCCCCGGTGATGTGGCAGTGATCTCACACACACGTGACGTCACACACGTGACAGTGAGTGCTGCAGCCATGAGCTTGCCGGTCGGCTTGGGTCATACGCATGGGAACGACGGTGTACAACCTCTTCCTGGTGTTTTTCTTTTCGTGCTGCAAGCACATGAGAAACTTTTCAGCCGCGTCGGGACCCCTGTACACCACGGGAGCATACGTTTCCCCGTCATATCGGACGACCACGTATCCCAACCCACAGGCCTTGTGCTCCTGCGTTTTGTGTGTGTTGGGGTCAGCCCGATGGCCGTCTGCCCCACGCCTAGGCAATCCTCCTGATGTGATTCAAGTAGGTCGGGCCGGGTGTAGCCGTGCAGACACCGTTCGCAGAAGTGACTCTTTGCTCTGTGTGCTGATTGGTCGTACAACAGCCTGCTGAAGTGTTTTATCCACTCGTAGTGGCACTTGCCACCTCGCTGGATCATGAATATATTGATCACGCGATGACCCTCCATTGCGCTGATCCTGTGCACGATTGTTTTGTTACGTTCGTGCCCAAAGACGTTGATGGCTATGGGGTTCTGCTTCTCTGGGATAGGGTGTGTGTGTGTGTGTGTGTTCGTCTATACCATCCCAGTTGAGCTCGTCTTCTTGTGGATAGTTCGTAGGTCTGTTCGAGTTAACGTTGGTCGGAAACAAGGTGGACCTGATAGCTACCCTCATGCAATCGTCCCCTCTGTTCTTGACGTTGACTCTGGCTTGTTTCTTCTTGGAGTAGGGGGGTAAGTCTAGGTACGATCCGCCTCTGAACGGTACGTAGTTAGCTATGTCTAGATAGACCTTATCGATTTTATCCACGGCCCACCCGGACCCCCTGTGCGTGAAGCATTCCATGTACTCTCGTATCTGCTGAAGCGAGGTGTCGATGGATTCGTCTACCATCTCAGGTTGAGTCGCAACTTCTTGTTTACCCCGGAAGTAAGGCTGAACGTACTCAATGGCACCGTCCATCTGCTGTTTATCAAGCGACATCTTTACCCTTATTTGAAACTTGAGCCTTCCCAGGTCGTTCAGTTCCTCATTAACCTTGTCAGCGATCATAAGCTTGACGTCGCCGATGTCTATGTTCTTGTCTACATTCATCCGCCAGCCTCTCAAATAGTTACCTATAGTGCGTTCAGTGCACATGAACTGTAGATCGACGTCTCTGTGCTGATGCAACAGTTCGACGAGCTCGGGTATCCTCATACGGGAATAACCCGCCAGCCCCAGCTCTCTTGAGTTGTTTCACCGTAGGAGGTCGTTGTATGGGTGTGTGCAACAGTGCGACCAGCCCGGCTTTCCCAGGCGGGGAATAACCCCAAGCCCCAGCTCTCTGGCTTGGAGTTTGAGTTGTTTCACCATTGGAGGGGTTGTATGCCTAGTAAGCTAAACAGCTGGGCTTTCCTCAATCGAAAGTAACCCACTACACCTCGTTCTCTCGCAATCTGCCTGAGCTCTCGGACAGTAGGCATTGTTATACCCAGGTGTATACAATCTCTAACTGGGTCACCAGCAAGGGAGGTAACTCAAAAAAAGGAGGCGCCATAAAATCCTTAGTAAATATCTAGATAGACCTCATCGATTATACCCTCGACACACCCGGAAAATGCGCAGAGTAGTAGGGTGTTTTGTATTATTTGCAACGAGTCGTCGACAAGCATATCTATCTCCCCGTGGTGATGCACATCTGCTAGTCCACCACCAAAGTAATTCCAAGTGTGCCCAGCCCATGTTACATCAAACCCTTCTTTCACCATGATTGCAAATGCGAAGTACCCCAGCTTATAGAGTTCGCCAACAACCAGAGGTTTTAGGGCACCGACCTCTATACTTCTGCCTACATCCATCTGCCAGCCTCTCAGGCAACGACTTTCCCTGGGTTCAACTTCCACGAACTGTAGACTATTCATCATTATACCTAGGTGTACACAGTCTCTAATTGGGCCACTGGCTAGGGAAGGGAGGTAACTCCTCCAGCTCTAAGTAAAAAAATAATGAGGGCCCTTACACTTCCATCCTGAGGAGGCGCCTACGTTCGTTTATGTAGTCCTTCTTCCTCTCATAGATAAGCTGGTGCCGGACTACGTTTGCCCCTTGGGCTTTACATAGGCAGTAGTGGCATTTAACCCCGATGCCGCACACGGAGCATGTGTAGTTCATGAAACACCTCCTATGGAAACAACAGTACCCCTCGGTACCCCTCAGCCCCGAGCCGGGACTCGTATCTCGCGTACAGCTTATCGACCTCATCGGCAGCTAGTTTCTGGATTTTATCTGGAGCGTAGTCCGCAAAGTATTGTTTGGCTTTGCCGCCGACCGCCAGCGCCCCCAGTTTCTCTCTCTTGTCACCACTTTTTATCATCAGGCAGTTTCTCTTGCTTATCCCCCTCCGCCAACAGTTGTTGGAGCAGTTCGTTGCACTCCATCCTATAATGTAACAAGCAATTCTTAACACTAATGACATAATAACCGATGCACGTAAAACACCGAGATGAAGGTTAGTTTGCACACGATGAGCACTTCACAAGCTGACATATAGAACTGTAACTTTTAATTGTTAAGCCATTGCTTGGCAATACTTAGCACTTGGTAAGCCACGGGTTGGTCGGTCTTGAGCACGAGCTAGCATGCTTCTTCGCTCGCTAGCTGACTCTTCACCCATTCGGTTCTAGTTTGCTCATCCGTCGTTTTCTCTCAAACATTCCTCGAACGAATCCCTGTCCTTGCAGTGGAATAAGGCTACCCATCGCGTCTGTTCCCTGAGGTCTTTCAACACTGAGTTGAACTTCTGGGTCAGCACCCAGGCGCTGTGCTTTGCGTGCCGGACAGAGAAGGCTAGCCACGAAAGCATGTCTCTCTTTTTTGTTATCTCTTTGTTAGCACTGCAGTCGTCCAGAATGAACAGCGCCGACTCCCCTTGAATTTCTTATGGTAAGCTTTCAGCCAGTCCTGCATGTTTCCTGGTCGACTCTGTGCGTCCGGGTCCGTCATCACCCAAGGTCTTTCCGTGTATGTCTTGTTCATATGCAGAGTAGGGCACATGATAACTACGTTGTCGAAGGTGTCCCTGTAGTACCCCTCCAGTATATCCAGCACAAAAACGGTCTTCCCACCACCAGTCTGCCCGCACACTATGGCGCAGTGCGGGTCGCGGGGTAAGTCAATAGATGGCTTGCACGAATCTCCCATTGTCTATATTAAGGTGCGCATCCATAATCACATACAGATATAACTTCAACTTGCCAGCAGGTTGAGCCTTCTTGGTAATCTGGATGGTTATCCCCCACTGACTTGGTCGTCAGGTATTCCCCGATCTGCACGGAGGATAGATCCAGGTCCTTGATGACGTGTGGGTGCCGGGTCGGCAGCTTCGTTATCTCATCCCACTGCTGGTATGCCCTCATACCAGCGCTGAACAGCTGGTTGGGCACGCCCTCGATGGTCACTTCCACCTTCGTGATCTCGGGGTTGAAAAACTTCTCGGTGTCCCTTCGGAGCGGCTCGTAATCCTCCACAGGAACGATCAGGATGCCTTTCGTCGATCGCGCCAGCATGTTCAGGTTGATGTTCCACAGCGTGTCGCTCTTGTCCCGATTGATCGGTCTATGCCGCAGTATGCGGTCGTACAGGATGGCCACCTTCCCCGAGTACTGGTTTCGAACCTGCCTGGCCAGATCCGGGCTAGTGACAATGTCGAACTCCAGAGAGATGTTGTTGATGATGTAACTGGCCTCATCACCGTCAGCATATGCACGACTTTGCTGAAAGTCGCTGAGGTCCCCGTAGCAGTGAAACACGTCGCTGTCGTCGATGCTCAGCACCTTTTTGCCGCTGATCTTGATGGTGGTCTTCTTGACAATGGCCTGACCTACGTACCGCACGAGCTCGCGTTTGTCGTTGCCGGAGGTCAACGTGAGGTTGAACGCCAGTCGAACCGTGCCAGGCATGATGAGGTCGTTCTCGCCCACGTTGGGGAATCGAACCAGCAGCGTTTGGTTCTGGTCTATCTTGCTGGGATTGTTGGTGATGGTCACCGAGTGGCGCACAGCTCTGGCACCTAGAGGCTCCCTTGATCTCCGGAAAGGGTCTAGCTTCCTACCACATGACATTGTTATAAACATGTGTCGCAGATCCTGGCCGCTGATAAATCGGACTGAGGCGTAGTTGAATAAAATCTGTTTATTCTGTAAAATACATATATGGACATCAATATAATGGCCAATATGAAGATTGCACGAATTTTACCATTTATAAGATGGTCTGTACAGCATTTTATGTAATATTGCACTTTGAATATTATGAGCAAATTTAGGGAAGCAGACATCACTCACACTTACTTACGTGCTGGTGCCAGTGTTTAATTAGTAATTTCGTGCAACGCGATGCCTTATAATAGAAATATAATAGATATTATATAAATACTATATATCGTGCACCTTTATGATAATGCGTTTAGAGGATGACAAAGAAAATAGACAAAAGTACATACCTGTAAAATACATATATGGACATCAATATAATATGATGTATGGCCGAGGGGTGTATTAACTCACCTCGGCCGTGGCGTGACATGAAGTGGCAAATACGAACGTCACGGAACGTCACGCCTACGTCACGGAACAGGTAATGCACGAGATACTACTGGTTTAGAGTAAGAGTGATAGAAGAAGCGCTCGTAAATGAGCAGAGAAGAATAAAGTAAGAGATGTATGGGGAAATACATCCAGCGACATCCTCCCCTCCTTTGAGAAATGTTGTCCTCAACATTTAAATGCAGCAACACATTAAAACTGAACAAAACACAAACTTAAACAACTTATTACACCTTGAGCGACCAAAATGACAACTCATACAAAAACTTCAAAATCCAAGGTACCAGCCACCGCTGGAAAATTATCAACCAACCTCACCTCTTCAGCTGACAAAGCAACAGGACGAGCTGGGGAAGATGGAAAAGCCTGAATACCAAAATTAGTGACCCAATCGCCACTCCTTAACCAAGCTGGTGGAACTCTGGTACGGGTAGGCCTCCCCATATCAGAATTTGGCAACGGCTCAGGTTCAATTGTGTCTTCAACAACGGTATCAGAAGCGGAAGATGTGTTGAGCCCTTGTTCAGCTGAAGCAGATGACTGTTCCACAGGGGTTGATGGGATTGCTAAACTGCGTGATGTTCCAGGTGATTCTGTGAAAGCTGGAGATGAATCTTGAAATCCATATACAGTTCCAACTGTTTCCAACGTAGAATCTCCAGTTCCTGTTACATCTTGCCCTTCAAATGCATCGGTAGCATGTTCTGTAGATGCCCCCGGTATAGGAGTGCCTGGTAGCATCACCATTATCTCGCAAACACTTTCTTCATCTGAATCGTTCAGTTCTTGGAATTCCTTATTTTTTAAGGACATTGACTTTCTCGTTCCTGTTCTTCTGTTTGTCTGTGGCGCTAATGGTTTAACTGGAACTGACACAATAGGAAGAAGCATATTCCGGTGCAAAGTTTTTTTGGAACTCTTGCCATCTTCCTGCTGCACAGTGAAAACTGGGATCTCTTCATTCGGTTGATTCACTACAGTGAATACTTCCCGTCCCCACTTGTTTGCAAGCTTGTGTTTTCCAGTGATTCTTACTAACCGAATGAGAACTCGGTCACCATGTTGAAGAGTTGAGGCGCGCACCTTTGTGTCATATCTCTGCTTGTGTCGTCGTCTTGCCTTATGGGCTTCCCTTGACGCACTTTCATAAGCAAAGTTCAATCGTTTCCTCAGATAATTAACATACTCCGTTTTTGTGTGATCACCATGAGTGTTGTCTATTCCCAGGAATGCATCAACTGGCAGTCGTGGATGTCGACCAAACATCAGGTAGAAGGGTGTTGTCATGTTTTGTGGCAATGTAGGCATGTACCAGCGGAGATACATAACTCTTCCAATCAGCTTTCCTGTCATCCTCGAGAGTTCCAAGCATGTTGAGAAGTGTCTGATTGAATCGCTCACCCATTCCATTACCTTGGGGATGATATGGTGTTGTTCGAGTTTTCTGTATTCCGGTGATATAGCAAAGCTCATTGATAATGTTGCCTACGACGTTTCTACCTTGATCGCTGTGTAGTTTAGCAGGAAATCCGTAATGAACCAGGAAATTATCAAAGAGAACTCTTGCTGTTGTCTTGGTGGATTGGTTCTTAGTAGGAATGGCAATGGCGTAACGTGTAAAATGATCAGTGATGACCAAAATATTTCCAAAACCTCCTTTCGATTCCTCCAATTGCAAGTAGTCCCTGCAAACAAGTTCCATAGGGCACGTTGTTTGAATGTTCACTACTTCAGCAGATCGTTGTGAAGTTGGTGATTTCCTTCTCATACAGTTTCCACATTTTCTGATGTAACTCTCCACATCCTCGTTCATTCCAGGACAGTAAAAACCTGTTGCGGATTAAGTCAGAGTACGATATCTGCCTTGATGTCCTGAGTTGTCATGAATTGCCTTGAGAACCGTTTCCCTATGATGTATTGGAAGAATGACCTGATTAAGAACTCCATTCTTGACCTTCACACGTCGATAGAGAACTCCATCATTCATAGTCAACTGGTCCCATTCCAGAAGAAGCTTTCCAACTGAAGGAGTCTCAAGTGATCTCAACCTTGAAGTAAGCTTGTGACCTTTCATGAATAGTTGTACAACTCTGGAGATTGGTCTTTGGATTGTTCATTCTTCCAACTGTTGATGTTAGCTGACAAAGTTGTTGATGCTTCTTTGGGTAAAACTGCATTTTCATCAAAAGATAGACTCTGCTTTGTTGCAGGTTGTGGTGTGCACATGACAAATGGCTTGATGCTCGGGATATCAACATTCCTGGATGCTTCCTGATAGTCAGAACGTTGAGACAAACCATCAGCATCTTGGTTTCTTGTTCCCTGACGATACGTAATCCTGAAGTCATATGCTGATAAAGCCGCCAGCCACAGATGACCTGTAGCATCAAGTTTCGCAGTTGTGAGGACGTACGTTAAAGGGTTGTTGTCTGTTTTGACTTTAAATTGATGCCCATAGAGATATTCGTGGAATGTATCAGTGACAGCTCACTTAAGAGCTAAGAACTCCAGTTTATGTGCGGAGTAGTTCTTCTCACCTTTCCTAAGAGCTCGACTAGCATAGGCAATAACTCTTAATTTCCCTTGTTGTTTCTGATAAAGTACGGCCCCCAATCCATCTGCACTTGCATCTGTATGTACCTCAAATGGTTGAGTGTAGTCGGCGTAGGCTAGAATTGGTGGTTCTGTCAAGTGTGATATCAAAGTTCCAAAGGCATGTTGGTGCTCCTCTTACCATGTCCACTCGTCCTTACATGTAGTCCGTCTACGTTTCTTCTGTGGCTGTCCAATGAGAAGATCATTCAGGGGTTTAGCTATCTTGGAAAGGTTTTGACAAAACGACGAAAGTACCAAGTAAATCCAAGAAATCTTCTCACGTCATCGGTATTCTTTGGAACAGGCCAGGTTTTGAGTGCATTTGTCTTTTCTGGGTCTGTCTCTATACCATTTACAGATACAATGTGTCCTAGATACTTGATCCTTTCTCTGAAAAGTTCACACTTAGATGGTTTCAGCTTGAGTCCATGATCTTTCAAACGTTGAAACACTGCTTCCAACCTCTTCATGTGTTCTTCAACAGTATCAGAGAAATTGATTATGTCATCCAGATATATAAGACATTCTTTTAGATTCAGATCTCCCATGCACTTTTCCATCAGTCTCTGAAATGTTGCTGGCGCGTTGGTGAGACCAAGCGGCTTCCTGTTACATTCATAAAAACCTAATGGTCCGACAGAAAATGCAGTTTTCTCCTTGTGCTCTTCTTCGAGCTATACTTGCCAGTATCCCGCTCGAAGATCAAGCTTACTGAACAGTCTAGCACCAGACAAACAATCCAGAGTCTCATCAATCCTTGGAATGGCATACGAATCCCGGATTGTCCGTCCATTAATAGCTCTCAGGTCCATGAAAAAGCGTAAAGCTTCTTTACCAGTACCACGTTAGAAGAGTAAGGGTTGCGGGACTCTCGGATAGCTCCACAAGCAAGCATCTCGTGTAGATGTTCCCGAACTTCTTCAAATAATCCAGGAGGGATTCGTCTATGTGGCTGTTTGAAAGGGATGTCTTCAGTCAGCTTGATTGAGTGCTTCACAGTGGTACAACATCCTAAGTCTGTGATACTTGAAGACATAATAGAGTCCCATCGCTGTAGCATCTCTGAAACTTGCTGCTTCTGTTTATCATCGAGTGGACTATCCGACAAATCAAACTTACAACTGCCACTTGAAGAAGTGTCCTGTGGTGATTGAGTAGGTTTGTCTACAGGTACATCAATAGGTACTTGGGTAACAACAAGAACCTGCTGTTGCTGACAGAGTTTAGCCTTCGGGCAAATGGTAATAACTCGGGCGGATAGGTTGCAGCATATAACTGGAATCCTTGATGTGTTACCATATTTACCAACCTCTACCACTCGTGGACATATGGAAAGACCTGTCTGTAAATCCGAATCAGCTTCAAGATGTTCTTTGACAGCAGTGTAATTTCCAGGTATATGACGTACAAGACCGGTGATGGTGATCATCTGATTAGGTTGAATGGGTATAGGCTTATTCCTAGTTGACTTGACTCTACCCAGTGCTCCCTTGTGACAGATGGAATTCAGAGCTGTTGTCCACTCCTTTGGCACGTCCTTCGAGGTATCTTGCAAATCAGACTTTAGATGCTTGATGACATTCACTCCAATGCAAAGTGGAACTCTTTGGTTGTACTCCGTGTCCTTGGTGATCAACACTGGTATCAGATATTCAACATCATAAATAGGAATGTAGATAGGAGCCTCAATATAACCTGTGTATGGAATCAAGTTGTCTCCAATACCCATGATGTCAAGTTCAAACTCTGTTAATGACTTGCGTTCCAAATCAGATAGTGTTGACTGGTAGTATGCTTCACTTACGGATGTTATCATGGAACCTGAATCCAGAAGGGCAAGACAATCAAATCCAGCAATAGCAACCATAGCTTCATTAGCATCACCGATCATTATGTCTCTGAGATAAGTTTCGTTATTAGGGCTGTGTTCTCTCTCTTGCCCTGCAGTAGGTGGCCTCTCTAATTTAAAGAACCTCCTTGTTTCCCTCTACCTCGCTAACCACGACCTCGACCTCGACCTCTAACCGGACGAGAACTGTCAGCAGCAGGAGTGCCCTTCTGTGCCTCTAGTACTGTAAGTCGGTCCAAGGTCTGTCTCAAGATTTCATTCTCCACAGGAGGTGGTGGTGGTGGTGGCTGTTGTCGCCTAAGTTCCAACTTGTCCAGTTTCTTGATAACCTCTGATAACTGTTGTGTTATCTTGTAAGGAGAATCTGAGTCTGAAGTCTGTTGTGGATCAGTCACCTTAGGTTGATGAATAACCTTGACCTTTGACTTGTGTACATGCAGGGAACGAGCCTGAAGCTCATGCTCTATCTCCCTGACAGTCTGTATAAGGTCTTCAAATCCTTGTCCAGAATGGAAAGCAGGTCTTGTGGCATTCTTCAGAGTGTCTCTAACAAGTCCAGTCCCAGAACCTGTTCCTTAGGATACCATCCCCGGTGTGGATATCAATACGACTTCCTCTGTCTGTAGCCTTCTGAAGCAGAGTTTCCAAACGTATTCCCCATGATGCGACAGATTCAGAGTCCTGTTGATGAGCTGGGTAGAACTCTTGCATCAATGTCTTCGGGTTGTCAAACGTTCCAGAGTCCGTCTAGTTTCCGAATTATAGCTTCCACTGACGCAGTGTGTCCTAACGATAAAAAGGATACTTGCGCGTCACCTTTCAGAGATTTCCTTACAGCCTAAGGCTATCAATGCAGGTGGATAGGCGGCGTCCTGAAGAAGACATTTCAGTTCCCATTTCCATGATTCAAATGAGGCTTCATTCTTCGGAACCGGAATCTCTCCAGAAAATGGTGAAATCCTTGGAAGCTGAAACTGTTGGAGCTGTGGGTTCAGAAAACCTTGATTAAAATATGGGGTACTATACATGGGTATCTCAGGTGGAGTCTGTTGAAACCTCATGTGCGTGTCTGGTCTAAGTCCTTGACGCCTTGGTGTGAATTCTTCCATCTTTGTAGTGAACTTCTGATCCTGAGTAGAAGAACATAAAGGAGGAATAGGTCGAATCTGATATCGTCCTGCAGCTGATAAATATTTGATCATCTTCCTCTCTTCCTCTTCTGAGATGACCTGAGTGTCCACATCCAAATCCTCAACCCCAGAAGCCATAATGATACCAGCTGAATAACTACACAAGTTCACGCTGTTCATTCACTAACACTAGCGTATAAGTGCTTCCTAACTAGGACATGTCTAACTATGTCTGGGGATATTCAGATGAAGTAGGAATATAACCAACCGCAATAGAAGCCAAGAGCCAAGAGCCAAGTCTGGACGACAAAAATACAATCAAAATCCAAACCAGAATAAATCCACAGTGGCCTGAGTATGTAAGCAACTGGGTCAAAAGGAAGAATACCAACAACCAAACATAAAATATGCAATGCCACTACCAAGTAAACAAACATGTAAACAAAGGAAGCGGATGTCAACCGTTGTATACTGAAAATACAAAGGTGTAAAGCATATATCAAACAGTGAAAGTGGATAGTTAGGAAAAGTTATTACTAATGACGAAGGCAATGAAAATGTCAAAAGTAATAATAAAGTAAAACAACAAAGAACCTGTCAAGTTTATTGAACTAATGCGAAGTTGAAAAACCGGAAGCTAAGTAAACCGGAAATACACCTTACCGGATGTTTACAAATTACATGAGTAATACGGAAGTATAAGTCCGGAATGTAAACACGCGAAAATAAGTTACAAGTTACAAGTGCTATGCGAAACGCGAGTGTAAGGCACGGTCGCGATTCGAAACGCGCAAAATTGTAAACAATAACACGAAATACGCGAAAACAATGTACTGTGATGTTTTAGTATAAGTGCAGGTGAGATGTATTCACGCACACTCTCAATCACTCCATGATATGAATGTATAAAACTAAGTTCAATAAAACTATCAAAAAGTTAAACACACGATGTAAAATGAGTAACTGACAAAGCCCTAAGAGACAATTAACTAAAAGACATAAGTTGTACAATGTCTTATTGTCTCTCTAAATACTAAACTTAGTGTGTACAAACTATAGGCCTGTACCTAACTGATGCTAACTAGTCCTCTGCAAAGATACACTATATTCTTACCAACTCATAGGAAACACTCAATATGTCTACTATGACGATTTATAAGAATATACAAAAATGTTGTACTGTGCACGTGAAACTAAGCAAAATACTTCACATGAGAAAATTGATATCACATGAAATATATAGAGAATCTCACCCAAGTGTCATCTGATATCAATTATATCAACACGAGTTGATAAAGTTACAAATATCCGAGGCTTGCCGAGGATATTTTTTACTTTTATCAACGAGTGTTGATATATTTGATATCAGAAGAAACGAGGGTGAGATTCTATTTATCATCCCAAAATCACTCTTCATTAATTTTCAATGAAAAATGTACATCTCTGAACATGGTACTGCCATTAGACTTGCAGTGCGGCGATGTCATAGCATTGTGACGTCATCAAGTACATGACGTCATAGCATTGTTAGGGCATTGTACAAAATCTACTGTCAAAACGATATCTCCTAGGAGATATCGTTTGATCTCACACAAGCGATATCTCCTGTGGAACACAGTTTTGGATGATAAATCAAAATATACACAGAGAGAGCATAGATATCAATATCAGGAAATGTTGATGAACATATCTTAGTTTCAAAATGTCTCAACTGTGTCACATGGGTATCTCAACGTTCAATCCGTGGAAATCATGCATGATTGATGAATCATGAATATGTGAAATGTCATGTACCGTAATATAAGGCAAAAATAGTATCACAGCCGAAATAACACATGTCCATGCGAAATCACTTGGTAAAAGTCACTGCACAGTCCTAGCACATGAGACATGTCAAGTGATAGGATATATAATCATCAAATGTCAAATCGTGGCATACCTATCGCTGAAACTGTAGCGGTAGCAATGTCGGTGCATGACTGTGACGTTGACGTGACGGTGACGGTATGGACGATGATGACCTGGCTGACAGAGCATCGATCTACCTGATGGCGGAGAAGACATCGATGACATGGGATGATGTGACGTCAGCACTGTTGTCGTTGTGTCTCAACCCTCAGTCCCTGTTCGGGCGCCATTTGTCGCGGGTCCTTGACACTGATAAATCGGAGTGAGGCGTAGTTGAATAAAATCTGTTTATTCTGTAAAATACATATATGGACATCAATATAATATGATGTATGGCCGAGGGGTGTATCAACTCACCTCGGCTGTGGCGTGAGATGAAGTGGCCAATATGAAGATTGCACGAATTTTACCAATAATAAGATAACACGTCACAATTGTATTCTGGACTCACAAAAGTCCAGAAACTCTCCGCACTGTTGGCACTTTCTGAAAAGGGATTCGACCAAATTAAACATGCAGTTGTTATGAATATATGCTAAGGATTAAAAAATGAAAAAAAGTTTTTTCGAAAACTCAAAATTTGAACTCGCTCGCCCATGGGCGAACAGTGGCCCATGGGCGAAAATGTTTAGTTTCGCTCAGAATTCATGTTTTGGAGGTTGTAATTGAATGAGTGTATGCTTAAAAGCATCATGACACAAATTTCAACTCATTTTGACTTATTTCGGCTAATTTAGAGCCATATTAAAAAATCTCGCCTATGGGCGAAAAACATTTTTGGCCCATGGGCAAGAATATTTACTTTTACTCAAAATACATGTTTTTCCATGTTTTGAAGGTTATAAATGAATGAGTGTATGTTTATAAGCATCAAGACAAAAATTCAGCTCATTTTGACTTAATTTGGCTAATTTAGAGCGATATTTAAAAATCTGCATTATTTACGGTAACATGGATTAGCTAATAGCGCATTGCCGGGAGACCCACATTCACATTCAACCATACCCATTGCCGGTTGAACCACACCATTTTCAACTCTTGTTTTCTTAAAAGTGGCTTTCCCAGGCTAAAACTATCAGCACACCCCAATCCGACCATCTGTCATTTATTACCTGTCATGAGCTATCAGTTGTATTGAAAGCTCTCGCCTATTGATGATGATTTGGGGTTTTACGTGGGCTTCTGGCTGTAGCCAATGTCGCCGACGGGGTAGGTGGGAGCTAAGATGATAATTAGTAAGTTAGTAATAAGGGATAAACCACCATACCCAAAAAAATATAAATGCTGGGGCGTTAACCTAAGTGGAATTTAGAATGAAACGGTTAAGAAACATAAGGAGAAAATAAATAAAAAGCTGATATTATAAAGAGAGAGAGGGAAAAAAATAAATAATAGTTTTGATTAATAAGTGAGAAAAGAGTAATAGTAGATATAAATTGGGGCGTACGGGGTAAGGGGGTTGGGGGTGGGGGTGTTGATTGATAAAAGGTATAGCAAAGTGGGGATATGAAATAATTGCAGTTAAGCTGCATATATGACATAAGGGGGCTAAATAAAGAAAGAAAAATGGTTTAAATTGGGGGCGGAGGGGAGGGGGAAGGAGAAGGTAGTGGGGCAAGGGCCATGGCTGTGTGGTGTGCTAGTGATTGGCTGAAGGAGGGCGCGGACCTCGTAGCAGAAATAAGGCGCTATGGATAAATGAAACTGAGTCCCTGGTCTAAACGATTAGGCTTATATTGGTGATAGAGTTATAGTATGGTTAAATGATCTGGTCTAAAGATGTGAGATAGTAAGCAGTGGTGTTTTAGGAATTTGTTTGGGAGGTTCTAAATTTTATGCAGTAGGTTGGAATTTTGTAAGAATGTGGCTATGGCTTGGAATATGATGGGTGGATTGTGGGGGTTGAGGAGTAGATGTATGTTATTGTGGTATTTTGTGGGAATGCTGCTGTGTAGTTGCTTAAAGTTTGTTTGTTGTAGCTGGCAGTGTGTGAATATGTGGTTGATGTCCTCTTGTGTATTGCAATGTGTGCATAAGCCGTCTTGTTGTCTTTTTTTTGTATGTAAAGTGTGTGGTTAAGGTTTGTGATGCCTGTAATTAGTCTGTTTATAGCCGTGTCAATGTGTTTGGTGTTCGAGTATGTAGGGATTTTTGTTATTGGGGATTGTATGATAGATGTGACCCGTGTTGATTTGTTTGTATAAATGTTGTGTTGGAAGCTTGTATTAACTATGTTTGTTTTAATGATTTGTTTGATTTCTGATTTGGATGTGTGGAAGTTGATATTTGGTGATATATGGGGAAGTGGCGAGTTTGGCTGCAGTGTCAGCAGTGTCGTTTCCTGTGATGTTTGAGTGGCTAGAGATCCATATAAGTGTGATGTTTGTTTAGGCGAGTGAGTGAGTCGATCTGAATTATTATATTGTGGATGAGGTCTTGGCGTGATTTGGAGTGCAATTTGTGTAGTTGTTTGATGGAGTTAAGTGAATCGGTTAAAATGAGGAAGTTTGTTTGGGGTAGGGTGGGTATCATGTGCAGTGCTGTGAGAACGGCTGTTAGTTCTGCAGTATTTATTGTGGTGTGGTTGGTGTAATGGAGGATGGTTGTAATGGGGGGTGTGTGTGTGTGTGTGTGTGTGTGTGTGTGTGTGTGTGTGTGTGTGTTTGGGTTGTTGAACATGTATGCCTAGGCCTGTGATTTTGTTTGGTTTGATTGATGCGTCTGTGTATATGTGAGTGTGGTTGGGATAGGTTGTGGTTTGTGATGTGTGTTATGGTAGATTTGTGGGTGGCTTTAGGTAGTTGCTTGAGGATTGTGTCCAGGGTAGCAGACTGTGTAGATGAGTGAGGCATGAGGCTTTACAAGGGTTGGATTTAAAGTTTTTAAGTGTTGATTTTTTAATGTTGTTGTATTTGTTTGTGATGAGCTTGAATATAGGGTTGTGTTGGGCCCCACCCCAGTAAGTGAGTGTGTTTGATTTATTCTTTGTGTGATTGAAAAGGTGCCTGTGAGTAGAAGTAGTGTGTTAAGAGAAGTACCACTCCTCGCACCGACACCACACACAATGACTGTATTAGCCAAATTTACTAACGTCAGGAAATACTCGTTTCATCCGGCGGCCATATGAACAACGTTTGAAATCTACGTATCATCTGGCCGTCAAATTTACACACGTTTAAGGGGGGGTTAAAATAAACGAACATTCAACTCTGCATTTACATGTTTTTCACACGTGTGTAAATCTGGCCATTGTTTCCATGTGTTTCCTAACATGTGTAACATATGTAAATGGTGTGATTGTAGGACATGCATTTCAATACCCTTGAAATCTCGTATTACCAGGGTTAGGTTTGTCAAATATTTAGTACATCCGTAAATGGTTGGAAATGGGTAAATATAGTGTTACAAGATTAGCACTACTTTAACATGTATTTCAATGGTTCTGTAATGTAACCGTCACATAGGGTTCGTGAGCGCGTCCGACCACGCCATAATGTACTGAGATAATTAGAAACACATGGTGAAGTGATACCCATGAATGAGCACCACTAATAACGTGCGTGTCTTTCTTAACATACACATGATATCTGTTTAAAAGGTTCAAATATCGGGTCTATGGGCCTGCCTGGGTGCCGTTGTACAAAGCGATCTTAGCGCTGATCGTAACTCCCATACCTTAACATAGACTTAGGGTAACCTTAGGTTGTTTTGTACAACGGCACCCAGAGCGATATGTATGTTAGGGAGTGTGTGTGTGTGTGAGTGAGTGTGTGCGAAGGAGAGGGTGTGGCATGGGGTAGGCCTAGGGTGGGGTGGTGGCGGTGGGTCGGTGTTGGGGTACTGATAAGTCTTTCTGACCAGTAGGTAATATCGTTTATACTTTTTGTAATGGAAATTACATAACAGTTTAAATAACTGACTTTAGGTATACTTCTTATATATGCTATACAAGAAGACACTGCTAATTACAATAAAACACAGACAGATGTGTTCACTCAGACATGAACCGATAGGTCCCTAATTTTAGTGCTCACTTGTATGAGTTACCCGACCGATCATAACTGAACAAATTTCATTATCTATACTTTCATAAAATATGATTACAATGTATTAATGATTCCCGGTGTAAATTACTGTTGTAAATGTGTGAACATGAACACACTTGGTATGACCTCTTTTTGATTCGGAATACAGGTATTATTCCATACAGACGTTTTCTCAAATTTCAGTTACCCGACGGAATATACTGTAGACATATTTTGTTTCCACCTCTTGGGTAGACTAAAGAAAATTGTAGTGATTGCAATTAGCTTATAATTTTCATAATATACCTATTTTGTTTCCATCTCTTGGGTAGACTATAGAAAATTGTAGTGATTGCAATTAGCTCATAACTAAGCAGTTTCGATAATTATTGAAAGCTTACTACCTGACAGCATCATGTTGCTCATGCGTTTTCTTTCTTGCTTTTGCTTATTGCTGTCTAATTTGTTATACATTATATAATTATGTTAATCATTTTGGTATCTCAATATCATGGAATATAATGTGTACTTATTAATCTATCAAAGTACCGAAACGTATTATCTGTATGCTTTACTGTTATTGGGTGAAACTGTTAAAAGTACCTTCGTACAGAATTTCGAGGAAATAGAAACTGAAAATTACTAGATAAATGGAAAACTAAATTGGATAAAGATCGCAAACAATCATTATTTATATTCCCCTTTTTAAATTATCAGTGTGCAGATCATGTCACTAACATAAAAACTGAAGGATATATGGTGACAAAATAGGGTTCAATCTTGAATGTATAATAAATGTACCAATGTATATTCTTTAACAGTATCAAGGAATGATGGGGTACGCTCGTGGTTAAAGCGTTCGCCTGTCAGGTCAAAAGCCGGCGGTTGATTTCCGACATAGGCACATTAAGACTGAAAATATATTATTTTGATAAAAGGCAAAGATTTTAATTTCAATTGAAAAAAAGAGACACGAAGTAATTTGGAAGATTCACAGACTAACAACGTCTATATTGGGGCTACAGGTGCAGGAAGCATCTTCAATTATAAAATCACATTCCACAAACATCAGATAAAGGTTTAAATGACAAACGTATTTATTGGTATCTTGCCAAGCTCTGTCCTCTCTCAATGCAGTATAACCAGAGTGCTGTGGTCACTACCTCAGGTGGCCAAATTCAGCCATCCCATTACTTTACAGTATTTTCTTACAGACATGTATATGGAAAATTAACTTTTACGGGAATGGAAAGAGTGGGGGGAAACACGTGCAAAGTATTAGTCAGCTGAGATTATCCTTCAAAAACATCATATGTACAACAATCACTTATCATTATGTGTAATGAAAACATTACAAAAAGGCAATATTTCTAGACAGCATAACATCACCTTTGGCCGGAGTTTCAAATAATATGGCGCCGAAAGCCTGTCAGTTAACGCAAAGGAAATAACACTTGTGTTTTGAAATGATGCCTAAATCATAGTCACAATGAAGTGTAGGTTGCCATGCATTTTCTAGTCTGTCTCACAGTCCCTGAACCACATTACTTTCCTTACTGCTTAGTCTGTCTCACAGTCACTGAACCACATTATTTCCCCTACTGCCAAGCCCTCTCTGCAATGTTAAAGCCTTAAATGAAGCAATTCTAGATCTCCTCAGATCCAGGGTCTGTTAACATCTCCAAGAAACCTAACTCACTTTGGGGGTCGGGTTACAAAGTAAACATATCTATAGCTAACTGTCATGGCTAGCCGGACTGAATCTCGTGTCTGCCTGGGGCTCCTTTTCAATTTAAATGGGTTTGTTTGTTGCTATCAAAATTATATACATTCAGACACTGAGCGTTAGTTTATGTATTTTCCAATATGATGAAAATACTAATACATGTATTTACCAAATATAATTCTAAAGGAGCCTTTCTTCAAGCAGTGACTTAACGCCATACATAGGTAGACTTGCCTAGATGATAGACTTCATATAAGGCATCATAGATATTTCACAAACATGGTACAGTACCCTTAGCCTCATTAGCTTATTGCTTCACCACTTGCGAATTAAGCGTTGGCAGATGTAAATGTTACTGGAGATGTTTGTCCCGCCAGCTGTTGCTGTGAGTTTTCCTAGAGACGGAAGGGGAAAAACTATCGTTCTGTGACTATGGAAAACCAAAAATTTGGACAACAAGCCATTGTTTGAGTCTTTTAATTGTAAACATGATTCAAATAGCTTAACCTAGATTTCGATATCCTCCGAATGTACATTTGGTGGAAAATATACATTTATACCGAAACAAGGACGAATGTATATGTATAATAAAATGTAACAGCACTAGTGTCCATTTTGTCTTTTGTCTTCTACCCGTCAGAACTAGATTAAAAACTAGTCTCTGATATGAACATATTTTACAGAAAAAAAAGTTCATAGTAAAAAAAAATATAATATAATGAAAATGAGCCCTGAGACTTTCTCCTGAAGCTGTGGAAATCTAGACTTGCCACATTTTGTAGACTTGCGTGGGCTTGGATATATTTGCTTCAGGGTCTGTATGACAGACGACGTCCCAACATACGCTCAGTCACATGTGTCTCCAGGTCACGGAGAATCAGTGGTTAGAGGCCCGTATTGCAATTCTCGTGCGTTTGCCAGGAGCGTAGCAAGCCATTTTTTTCGTGTAAGCCCTATGGGCTGCAAAGCCTTATATTTAGGTGGTATTGGGGGCTTGCGCAACTTTCATTTTTTTATGAAACCTGAAGAGTTATCGTTTGACGTTTGATGATTTCAAAAGCTTCAAAAAATTGTGGAAAGACTTTCGCCTGTATCCCCCCTTAAATTTAATTCTAGTCAAATCATATCACCTGAATATATACTTTATATATTCCTCATCTGATAAGGATGAGTTTTAACGTGATTTGTTTATTGTATCTGAACATACTGAAAGACATATTCTACTTCTACAAATGCCACTCGAAGAAAGTTTACTCATCGTTAAAATTAAGGGGGGAGGAGTGGAGATACGGACGGAAGTCTTACCACCGTGGAAATTGAAATGTGATTTCCTCTTATACAAATATGTTTGGACATAGTTCACACATGTCTGCTGCATTGATACAATACCGTACATCGAGTATTTGGTGTGGGTTTTTTCTAAAATAATTGATAAACAAATGAAAAATAAACAACTGCATTTCAGTGATGATTCACATATAATCATAACTGTAACAAAACATCCTCATACATGTCGATGGAAAAACAATCATCACTGAAAGTTATGAAATGAAGAATAACCTGTTTACTGTACATGGTAATGCTTTAATCAAAGAATATTGTAGTCAGTATAATTCATAGAGGGATTTCCACTTTTTAAATGGAACGTGTTTGTAGGTATTTTTGGCAAGAATTAGAAGAAAAAATATTTTTTTGCAAAGATCATGTGTAAGCTCGAGCTGTTTTTATAATGGTAGCTACGCCCCTGTTTGCATGTGTTGTTGACGCGGCATGGACACCTTGTAACATCACTGTTTGATTATGATTCACAAACACATGCCAATGATATGGTGGGAATCGTGCCAAGGATTAGCAGATATTTATCACGAAAAAAGGTTTTTATGTAGGTGGCTTGATCCTCGCTTTTACAAAGGCCTATAGGTTCGATCACAATACATTTCGTTTTACAGCTTCTCTTTTCTTAACATGCTCACGTCAAAACTGATTTAAATTCTAATCGCAGATTAAAGAATAACACAATAAATAGTATGCCAAATTATCGTTACCATAACAACCCTGTGATATTTCACCTTATGTAAGAGAGTAATGCAGATGATACTGTCGGCCGTAAAATTTGATAAGTTGCTTCATCGCTATCAATATACACTGGGTATCTATATACAGAATACTACACGAGGTCTCATTACATACGAATTATACGAAACGAGTGTCCTTCCTATGGTATCTGACAGAGCGAAAGCAAGGTCAGATAACATAGGAAGGTCACGAGTGTGGTATTTTATTTATTACCCACGTCTTACATGCATTAAACTGACAAAATAGAGTATTTTTGTTAATATTTTGGTTTCAAACCGAAACCGGTTTCATAAAGAAGTTGCAGAAGAGTTTTGTACTGTAGTACAATATTTGCATGACGTCACACTGTAATGATGTTTACTATATATGGGTATCCAGTAACCAGCCCTCGGTGGTGGCTGCTGTCAATACACGACACAATGCCGGGTGACGCATTGACCTACATACGTCTCATGTGACCAGGAAGAAGAAAGCGAAAATAAGATCCTGGTTGTACCAGTAGGCGGCCTCTACGCAGTGGTAGCAGTAACCTTAGTATACCTGCTTCACGCTGTATGCACCACCCTCAGGCTTGGGACAGACACATCATCTGATATACGAGAATCCGAACATATCCATCTATATCACGTGTGATTATCAGTTGTGAGGACTCATCTGTGACGTAATCGGATGACACTGGCTGGAATCGTCAGTCGGACGTGAGGTACTGTGTGTCTTCTGCACTAGCCATTGCATTTCCACCATTAGTACGTTGTCTTGCGTTAAAGATGTGCACTGATTTGTTCTATTATGAATAGCTGTGGCACGGAAATATATCCCTGTGTCCTGTACAGTTGTAACATGTTGCGATCCACATATAACAAATGTTGGTGTTATCAACTTATGCTTTTAATTTGTTTAATATTGAATATAATTTGCGGGGATTTGGTTTAGAAAAGTGAAACAGCGATTGTTTGACGGTACTGAAATAGGGCCCATTTTCGCAGATTAAAACGTTGCTAATTATAGACTAATTATGGCTGGTTTGGTTTATTCAACGCTATTCTCGCTGACCTGCGCGAAAGGACACCTATCGGAGGATCGAAGAACGACCGGATATCAAAACATGGGAAATACAATAAGGGTATACATTCAGACTGTTGTTTTTTTTCCTTAAATTCTTGTAAGGATGAGGGGTCAAAATCACATTTTACATAGGAAATTATGCACTGCGTCATATCTTTCAAAGAATGCAGGTAAATGAAGAGAATGATAAATGTTTGCCTTGTTATACATGCAGAAATACACGTTGTGTGCTTCTCCTCGTAAATTAGACCGGAAAGAAAAGTACTGGTTATATCATCATCAAGCTCCAGGCCCGTGTTTGGGAATATGATTATACCCTTAATAAGAAGAAGAGGGGGGAGAGAGAGAGAGATTTGTTTAAATCATTCTCTTCGGCCAAAATCAATTCTCTGTTGTCTGTGTTTTCGTCACTTGAATAAACATCTTCTTATCTTTAAATTTAATCCATTAACATTCAAATTGTTATTTCTTTTCTCTTCAAACTTGGAAACCCAGCTTCCAAATTAGGTGACCCAGAACTATCTTTAAATGGCACTCCCATCAAAGTTGTCAAGGAGGCCAAATTCTTGGGTCTAATTTTCCACTCCACTTTAACTTTTTTGCCGCATATCAAATGACTAAACTAAATGCCTGAAGGCACTCGATTTACTGAAAGATGTTTCTAACTCAAATTTGGGAGGGGATCAAGCTACTCTCCTACACCTATACAGATCACTTGTCCGCTCGAAGCTTGATTATGGCTCCATCGTATATGGTGGAACCTGTAAAAGCAACCTAAAACTACTTGATTCTGTCCACCGCCAAGTCCTATGACTTTGTCTTGGGTCCTTTAGAACCTCTCCTATTGATAGTCTCTATGTTGAGGCTGATGAGCCATCCCTTAACCAACGTCGTTTCACATTATCATTACAGTATATAACTCTATTCCAACGAGTCTAACCCTGTATTTAACTGTGTCTTTAATCCTGTATAATTAACTGTACGCGAGGGCTAGTTTTAGGGCTTTGTATTGTATGGAGTTTAATTTTTGGAGGTTGCAGGGGGAAAGGGAGTGGAGGACCGGGGCGGCGTAGTCCAACTTAGACAATATGAGCGTTTTATATATGTTGATCAGTGTGTGTTTGTCGGCACCCCAGTTTGTGCCGCTGGTGGCTATCATTAAGTTGAGGTCTTTTTGACAAGAGTTGACCAAGTTATGAATGTGGGGTGTCCATGTCATATGTTGGTCGAAAGTTACTCATAAGAATTTGGCTTCCTTTTTTAATTCAATTTTTGGATTATTTAGGTGGAGTTTGGGTGTGTAATTTTGCATTCCTTGAGGTTTGAAGAGAATGCCTACGGGTTTTTTTTACATTTATGAGGAACCCCCATTGTTGGGCCCAATTTTGAATATGGTTAAGCATTCTTTGACATTTAGTAGAGGCTTGTTTAATAGAGGTGGAGAAAGTCCAGAAGGAAATATCGTCTGCAAATTTGGCTTTTGTAATTTCTGGCCATTTTTCCGGGAATATACCATTAATCATAAAGTGTTGGAGATAATGTGCTGCCCTGGGGGGCCCATTTTCTAGGGGATGGGGGTCTGAAAGGATGTTGTGAGATTTGAGGATTATGTGTCTATTATTAAGGAAAGAGTGGATGAAATTTAGAATTCTGACGTGCATGGCATATTTTTGGAGCTTTTGTATGAGGCCATTGTGCCAAACCATGTCAAATGCCTTACTAAAGTCAATAAAGATGGCCATAGTGTATTGTTTTTGTGCATGGGCTACTTTGATATCTTGTTCTAAATGTAAAATGTGATCCAAAGTTTGCCGGTTTGGAGTAAAGCCACTCTTGTCCTTCTATATTAGGTTTTTTTGAATAAATAAGATGTTTGAGCCTGTTGTTAATGATACTTTCTAGGGTTTTACATAAATGGGAAGTGAGGGAAATGGGGTGGTAGGAATCAGGCTCATTGCTGGGTTTGCCTGGTTTGAGGATTGGTACCACCTTGGCTGTTTTCCATGTTTTTGGTATAGTACCTGAGGTTCAGATATGATTAAAGAGAGTAAGTGTTAGGTTTTGCATGTTAGGTGTGAGTTTGTTGAGTATAGTGTATGTAATGGTATCTGGACCTGGGGCTGAGGCTGTCTGTTTGTTTCTGAGTGCAGATTTGAGTTCGTGTATGTTTATGATTTTGTTTATTGCTAAGTCTGTATGGGGTGGTTGATGGGTGTATGGGGGTATGGGGTGGGGTTATGGTGTTTTGGAAGGAGGGTGGGTAGTTGGTGGAGCTGCTTACGGCCGAGAGGTGGGCAGCAAATGCATTAGCTCTGTCTTTGTTAGTGGCTAGGTCCGGAAGGTTTGGAGAAATGTGTTTTGGGAGATGCCCTTAATAGCTTTAAATGTATTCCACATGGTTCTGGAGTTTCGATTTGTTAGCCTAAGGGTAGAACAAAAAAAATTCCAATGGTCGTTTTTTGCTGCCTGGATTAATTTCTTGGTTTTGTTTTGTAATTGTTTTGCCAAATGTAATTTGGAACGGTCCCTTTTTGATTTTTTAAGGGCCCTTTTTCTTGCCTTTCTGGCATCAGTGATTTCTGTGCTCCACCAGGGGACTGTTTTTTGTGCAGGGTTGTACCGAAAAGTGAAAATGCATTCTTCTGTGATGTCTAGTATGGCGTTAGTGAGGTTTCTGTTGAAAGTGTTGATGTCTGTGTTGAAGATGGCTGTAGTGTCTATTTGTTTACATAGGGTGGTGAATTTGTTCCTCTCTGCTTTTTAATATTATTTATTATTTATTATTAATATTTTTTAATATTCTTATTTCTGTGGGCGTTGGGGGTGGGGTGGCAGTGGGTGAGATTTGGGGGTAGGGATCGTCGTGAACCTCCCATTTACAAGCTTGTGTGATTTTGGGTGTGGTGAGGGTGATGTCAATGGCTGTGGGTGAGTGGAGATGGGAGAGGGGGTAACGGGTGGGTTGGTTGTCTTTAAGTGAATTTATTTTTTGAGTGTTTAGCCAGTCGGCAAGACGGGTACCGTTTATGTCGGTGTAGGGTCTTGTGCCCCACAGTGGATGGTGAGCATTAAAGTCTCCGAGGATAATGGTATGGGGGCCTATGAAGTTAGCGAGGATGTCCAAATCTTGCGTGGTAATTTTGAAATTTGGCCTTCTATAGACGTTAATGATGGTTAGGTCTTTGTTATTGAATTTAGTTGTGAATGCCAGGACTTCTAAATCTTTTACTGGAATTTGCAATATGCTATAGTTTAATTTCTCTGCAATGAAAATGCCCAGGCCCCCATCCAGGGTAGTCTGTCTCACAGTCCCTGAACCACATTAATTTCCCTACTGCCTAGCCCTCTCTGCAGTGCTAAAGCCCTAAATAAAGCAAGTCTAGATTTCCTCAGGTTCTGAATCTCTGGTCTCCCTAGGTAATATTGGGCTTGTTTGTTACTAGTCATTTTCAGGACTAAGCCTTAGTCTAATCCTTGCTCTGTCTTCCAGAAAATGTAGACTGGTATTTTGAAGGCATTTTGGGGGGATAATCTTGCTCCTTGCAGAGCTATTATATCGAGTGAAATTTTGTTATGGGCAATGAGTGCCTTAAGCTCATGCCCATGGGCCCGGATACTGTTGCAATTCCACTGATAAGTGCCATGGTTATTGCAATTTGGAATACATGTTTAATAAATACCATGGTGTGGGGCATGAATTTGGAAAAGTGAGGATTGAGTGCTAGAGTAGCTTAGAAGTTGGTAAATTAAAAGGGTTCTTTTAAGGGCGATGAGGAGACTGGCTAGGCTTTCATGGTAGAGTTTGGACTTGTGTGAGAGTGTGTGTAGTTTTTAGAGCTGTTGGTTTGTCCATACGTATGGCTGCAATGATGAATTCTACGAGTTTGTTTAAATTTTGGGGGCGGTGGGGTAGCCTAGTGGTTAAAGCTTTGGCTCGTCACGCCGAAGACCCGGGTTCGATTCCCCACAAGGGCACAATGTGTTAAGCCCATTTCTGGTGTCCCCCGCCGTGATGTTGCTGGAATATTGCTAAAAGCGGCGTATAACTAAACTCAGTCAGTCAGTCAGTTTAAGTTTTGGTTTAGTTTTTGTGGCGTGCGAGTTAGTGCTGGTTTGTGGTGGGTGCTGGCTGCTTTTTTAGGGTGGGGGTTTGGGTTTTGTTTGTGGGTTGGGGTGTGGGTGGTTTGTGTTGGGAGGTGTTGGGGGTGGGGTGGGTTGATGGCTTTGGGTGTGGGGGTGCGGTTTGGGGGCGTGTTTGTTTTTGGGGGCAGTTGGGGTGGGAGTGGGGAGGAGAGGTCGTTTGGGCGGTTGAGGTTTGTTGCGGGTTTGGGATGGTGGTGGAGGGGGTTTGATTTGGGTGGGGAGAGGGCGGGTGGGTTTGGTGGATGGATGGGTGGGGCGGCGTTTGGTGGGTTTAGGTGAGGGAGGTGGTGAATAGAATGATGAGTTGGGGGTTGAGGAAGTGTAGGGGGAGGATGATGTGGCTGAGAGGAAGTAGTTGTATGAGAGTAATGATCGTGCTGGTTTGGGCAGGGTGGTGTTTTTTATGTGTTTGTGTGTGATGGGACATGTGTTTTGTGTAGCGGTGTGGCCGGTTGTGTCGCAGTGAATGCAGTATTTTTGTTGGCGACATTCATCAAGTGTGTGTGTCCGACCCGCATTTAGGACATAGCATAGGTTGTTTGCATGAATCGGATGTGTGTGAGAATGAGAAACAAAATTTGCACTGTTGTGGATTTTTGCGTGTTGGGTGTACTTTATATGTGAGAGCGCCAACTGTAATGTGGGTGGGAAGTGTATTGGTATCGAATGTAAGAAAGGTTGTTTGTGTGTTAAGGTTGTAGGTGGTGGGTTGTTTGTTGTTTATTGTTCTGAAATTGATCGAGGATGGAGTTTGCAATGTCAATGTAGTGTTTGATGTCTGCTTCTGTATCTCTTGTGTCTGTGTATATGACTCCCTGGATTGATGTCTGCCAGCGTGGATATTGCCAACTTATTTGCTTGCCGTCTATTAGAGCGTGTTTTAGTGTGTTGTTTAGTGATTGTTTGTCCGTGAATAGGATTTTAAAACCTCGGCCGCAATGGTTTATGTATTTGTATTGTATGTTGTGTTGTTTGAGGCAAAGGGCGAATTTATTGGTTGAATATGTGTGATTGAGTGGGATGTGGGTATTTGTGGCGAAGGCAAGTAGTATGAGCTTGTTTTCTTGGGTTTGAGGAGGGGTGGCTTTATCGCACTGGTTTTTGTTTGATTGGGAACTTTCGGATGGAGATATGTGTGGACGTTTGTTGGATTTAGTTGTGTTGCTTGGAGGTTGTGATACTGGGAGGGGAGGTTTTGATGTTGGTTGGGATGGCACTAGGGAGTCAAGGTCAATACCGAAGTTTATGGGAATTGGGTTGATTTGGTGTTGGGAGCTAAGAGGTGGGAAATCTTTTGTTGGGGTGGAGAATAGTGAGGCGGAGAGGGGAGGGGAGGCCATGGTGTAGAGTAGGGGTTGGGGGGGTGGGTTGGATGTAGGGGCAGTTGGGGCTAGGAGAATGTACACTATATACAAATGAAAATACAAACAAATTAAGGAGACAGTGCATATATACAAATGAGATAGTAGAATAAAAAGAGTTTGATTTAGTAGTGAGCGACAGTTGGGTCGCCTTAGAGGTTATAGTGTCTGCTTAGAGTTTATAGTGTCAAGTAGGGCAACACTTACATGTTTCCTGGTCCGTGAGGGGCCGCGGTGGGGCGGCCGGTGGGTTATGGTGGTTAGATCTTTGCAGGCTGTGATCTCTGAAGAGGAGGAGGTTTGGGATGGCAGGGCCAGCTTTTTGGTTTGAGGATGAGGCGGCGACCGGTGCGGGGCGTTCTGTGTGACCAGCCCCAAGCGCAGTATCGAATGAATGTGTCTCGCCTATTTTTTCATTACTAAATTGTTTCACGGATAGGTATGTCACTCCAAATTCACCATATGTGCGTGACTGTCCACTCCGACGTCCGCGCCCACCCCTCAACCTAGCAATCTCGATCCACTTTCTGCTCACTATCAAGCCATCTATAAACTTCACCTCTCTCTCCAGCCACCTGTCTTCTCAGAGGTCCGCGCGCCTCTCTATTCCTTTATTATTTCACACCAACTCTTCCTCCCAACAACTTCTGTCTCTTCCGAGGTCCGCGCGCCTCCAGCCACCACCGACCACCGCCACCTCTCAATCACCAACCATAGCCCCTCAGTCAAGGCCACTCAACCAAGCTTACTACTGCCTCTCAATTACTGCACTCGCTCAGCCTGCCTTGCCCCCCTCAATGCTTCCATACCACCACCCCCACCCCACCCCACCCCCGTTAACCCATTTTTCTTTCTTTACCCATTATTTAATTATAAACAGCTTAACTGTTTCCAAAACAAGCTCCCACTATGCTATACAAATCTTCCTCCCCAACACACACACACCACCCCTAACCAGCCCCACTTTATATCGGTCAGTTTAGTTCTATTTCTCATCTCTTCTCATCTAATTAAATCAGACTACATTATTTTTATTTTCCCTTCATAATCACGGCTTTTTATTTATTTATTATCATGTTTGTAGCCGTTTTCATTCCAAATTCACTTAAAGGTCACATGCAACGTAAAACACAACTTTGCAGATTCTGATACCTTTTGGTATTGACTTACCGAAACAAATCATCAACAATGCAAATTCAACTTATAAAGTTGAAAAACAACGCGATGAAAAAAACTACGCGAAATCGGAGTTCAAACGATTCAAACTGGTTTCAACAGCAGGGCTGCGCTCATAGCACGTGCGCAGTGAAATAGGTTCGCGCAATTTGGAAGCGGGCTGTCCGAGGAATACTCGGTGAAGGCTTTGGTGTGAGCCATTTTCCTAATGTGTTGTTGATATCTCACAGGCGCGAGCTTTTTATATGTTATGACTGTAAATAAACTGTTTATATAATTTCATTTGTCTATTTCACCACACGTTCTTCTTACCCAGTCGCTTTCTCAGTTCGATACTTAAAAGCAATGTCATTATTTAGCGTTGACAGAATTTCTAACTGTGATATAGATATGTCGTTGTCACAGACAAAACTCAATGTCTTGTTTTATTGACACCTGTGTGCCTGCCTGCCTGTCTGCTAATGACAATATTCAATACACAACTGCGATCACTGACCACATGCAATTTGAACTTAACACCAATCAGGCTATACACCATAAACAAAACGCATTGATTTATGGCCCAAGTTCGGTATCTGTCACATTATGTAATTACATAGACAGGCAGGTGTGATACTTGAACACATGACCTGTTATGATGTCTGTTGATTGCAAAATGTTATACACAAAAAATGAGCATGTATTTACAAAACCCAACATCTCTATATATACACACACAATGAGCCGTGAGGGCATCTGCAAATGAGCCAGCCGTTACACTTGAGTGCACACCAACCCGCTCTGACTGGGTTCGGTATCCCGGCTGCTTCTTTCTTGGGAAGTAAACCCAAGTACACAATATTGCGCTTTTGATTTGCGATTGTACGCTTATAATTTTGTTTATATGTTTTTTCATAACCAGCAATGTATATTATATGTATGAATAAGTGATAATTGTGTTTTAATTATGTTTGATTTTTTGGTTGCATGTGACCTTTTTTGAGCAGAGTAAGATTGGTACTATTTTGCCGGTTCAGCCACTTCTGCACTCTACCTTTTTACCTGGGGCGTGCAGATTCTTGGTGCTTTCTAGTATTTCATTTATTTGTTAAGATTGGTTATTTTGGTGTTTTAACGACTGGGGCCCGCTGAGTGGGTATATTATAATAATTGTATTTTTACTGTGTTGTTTAACGAGCTGGACATGGAGTGCTGTTATCATGTACGTTATCATATATGAGCGGGATGCGTTGATAGTAATGAAAACTTATAAGAAGATATTGTACCTCAACATACAAACCTACTGCGATAGCTCTCATCGTCACTCATTTCAATCCATTGTTACTGTTGCAGTCCTCCTGTACATCCTGTATATATAAACAAGTTGGGTTTATTTATTTAGGATGTATTATTGCTAAACGCATATTTAACCGAGATGAAGAAGGGGGTCTCCAATTGCCTGTTTGCTGCTTTAAACACCTGCAAATTTATTCCATGTATGCTTTTGCTCCCATAAGTTAGACATCCCATTTGTCAGACACGCCAATTATCCGACAACTTTGGATCAATCAGGCGTGACTGTGATTACAAGCTAGTTTTACCCACTGACGTAATAGACCTATCCCATAGACTGGCGAGATGTTTTCATATTAGTAGTTAGTGGTATATTTTAACACTTTGTTGCTTTTTGTGCAGAAATACTTTGATCAGAATACTAATGTTTATTGACCTCGGCTTCTCACAGTTTGTGTTCATAATGTTCACTTTGATCAATACAGGATTATAGATTTCCCATGTGACTAATTGAGTTACTCCAAGAGGTACAGAGGTGGATACGACGGGCTGTTGGGCTTCATCTGCTCCCTCTATGAATAACTGACAAGAGACTTGAAACCAAGATCGAGTAAACATTTAAAACATACAGCCCTATTAATTATATCGCTTAATATATTCTTATGCACATAACTTTGGATCAATCCATTACTCAATAGAGGTAACAGTGCAGTGTACCTGAGCGCAACCAACCATAACTTTTGTTGTTTTAACGTGTCTGACAAATGGGACGTCTAACTGATCGGAGGATACCAGAGAGTAAGTTGCATGCAATATTTTTAATATTGCCCATGTAGATTTCCATTATGATTCATATACATTGTTTTGCACACAGTGTACATCACTATCTATGTAACTGTGTTATTGTTATGGAGCGGCATTGATATGCATGTTTATGCTTGTCTGCAAATCCCGTCTTGATTACTTGAAGAAAACATGTTTAAACTATACATTAAAATATCCATAGTATTAATATGTCATCTTTACATTAGGCTATGAGGAATACACAATATATTCAAGATTGAGATTGCTTTTAATTGTCAATATTTTTGCTACAGCCGAATAGATTTACCTTGACTTCGTTGTGTACAGGTCCGTGGTCTCTTGGTATTTTACATACTGGACATACTGTCAATCTAAGACAATGTTGCAAGTTGAAAGATATCTGTCCTTAGACATTTCATGGTATTACAAACATGTTTTAAGCCAGTTCAGATGTAATAACTTCAAACTTGCAACTGAAACAGGGAGGCACTATAATACACTGTACTGTAATAGAATTTGTTTATATTGTCATAGCAAAGGCATGTCATTAGTTGAAGATGAATACCACCTATTGATGGTTTGTCAACGCTATAAAGATGTAAGAATTGAATGTTTCCACCATACCTATATTAGAAACCCGGGTAGGGATAATTTTGCAAGACTTATGTCATGTAAGAATGAATGTATTTGGATAAGTATTTCTAAGTTTCTGATGAAGGCTCGTAAAATTAGAAATGCATAAATTTCAGTCAGTATTCTACACATTAAGATCCATGTTATTCCTTAGATATATTATGCCTATACACTGTGCAAAAATATCAGACACTTTACAAAGCAAAATTGTATGATTGTTACAACATACTGTCACTTTATGACACTTGTGCAAACTGAAAGATATTATTCCTTAGATATATTCTGCAGTATTATAAACATGTTTTAAGATAGTCCAGATACAATAGCTTCCAACCTCCAACTGTAACAGGGAGGGATAATACACTGTGTTGTAATAGACTCTGTTTATATTGCTATAGCAAAGGCATACCAGCAGTTGAAGATGAATATCATTTAATTGTCAATGTTCAAATGATGCATAAGATTGAATGTTTTCCACCATACCTATATATTGGTAACCTGTGTAAGGATAGTTTTGCTAGACTTGTGTCATCTAAGGATGATGTTTTGATAAGTATTGCTGGGTTTTCTGATAAAATCTTACAAATGATCCATATGTTTTCTTTAGAAGGGTATGTTATGCCTGTACATTGTGCAAAAAAAGTTTCCATAGCCTTCAAAGGCAATAATACATGACTGTTACCAGTATCAAATAAAATGTAAAATTATTCTGTAATGTGGGCCGTGGCCTTATATACTGAAAGAAAACTGTCTGTCTGTCTGGTATTTTAGAAACTATGTCGTTAAGACAGTTGAGAGTGTTGATCTGTATGCAGTCTTTCTGCATGCATTTTCACGAGATCCATTTTCCTATTTTTCACTATGAACATATAACCATTTACACAAAGGTATCTTCCACCACGAAAGGTAGGGAAAACTTTGAAGTCTAATTGTGCATTTGCCATAACTGGCAAATTCACTCACATTCTGGTACACGTGTCTTATTTCGTTTCCTGAGTGAGCTGAGTTAACACATTTTACATTTGGTAGAAAGCTAGTGTCTTATTCCCTTAAAACAACACCGTCGTCACAACACCAAACATCCAAGGATTTTTACCTCGACCCAAAGGTCTAACTTACGGGACTACCCAGTAGACATCACTTGCTTGATAACGGTTTTAGCAGCTATGCCGAAACGGGGTGTCCCCAGTTTGCCAGCAGGTATTGTTTAAACGTTCAAGCTCACTGACCCATGCTAATCTTTTGAAACAACAGGTGATACACTTTTTAGTTACCCCTGAGCTGGTGAACACAGTTCACCTTACCACTGTGCTGAGCTCGTGAACAGTTCACCTGAACTGACACTAATACGAGTGAGTGATTCAATTAATGATTGATGTTATGTTTAAACTGAACACATCACTTATCTCGTTGACATATCAGTTTGATAAAGTCAGAACAGAACTACACAGAAATAACATTGATGCAGTTGCAGGGTGGTGGTTGTGAGACCCTAAGAAGAACAAGTATCGCCAGCTTGAAGAACGGCTAGACCGCGAGGATAGACAGCTGCAAGATGGTGTCGAGACTCCACTTGCTTACGGTGTGTCTCACCTTGTGGGACTATGAATAATGATGCATGCTTGTGATATTGTGTATAATGTGATATTTTGTAATAATGTATGTTTACTGATGGTAGTGCTAATATTGCCTAATGGTTGTATTTCATAATACTGTTGATGCGAATGATGATGATGATGATAATATGTATGTTGAAATAAATGAATGAAGTCACAGTGTCAATTTTATGGGCAGTCGAAATACTCTGGACCACAGGGAACAAACTGCCCAGCACGCTCATTCATGCGTGTCCTCTTATCCCAGGTAACCCCTTGCTACCTGCTGGCGGTACACCGCCGAAATGCCGCTTACATTATAATAAAGAAGTTATATATCCATATAACTTTCTCCGTTGTTCAAATTATCATGGTCTCAACAGATATTGCATTGTCATACGAATTCATGAGAGATTTTCAAGTTATTGTGTTGTCATCCATGTGTTGATTTAGGTGGTTTCTTCCTCATTTCCAATTTCATCTGTCTGAGTTTCACTTCAGTTGAGTATTTCAGTGTAGCTCGCATAGACGAGGTCACGGAGCGTAACGATGACGTTTAGTGTATCTCCGCGTTCAGTTACGTAATTTCCGCAAAGCGCCTGCGACAATTTGCGCCGAAAAAGTCGTTGTGTCCCATCCCTTGGTCTTGTGTATTGGAGTTAAACAGCCACGATTTTCAAGTGTATTTTGCTTTCCATATATGTTACAGCGGTATCACGTCATGATTTGAAACAGACGAATACGTGTAAGGGGTTCAGGGATTTATTGTCTTGGATCAGGTGATAAAACCCTTGAAATAAAACATAAACATCTCAAAATACTGGTATACAGCAACAAGTACTCATTAAACATATAAATACATTTAATATTTTCTGCACACCACAAGGGTTACTCAATTTAAGTATAAATATAAGCTTATCTTAAAAATTACAGACATACAGATGAAAATCTGATATGTAACATAACATATAGAACATAACCCATGCATTTCCTTGACACACAAATACTAACCTCGTCTCAGGGACGCAGGTAATCCATAGTCTACCGGTAAACAACCGGTGGCAAATGAGTACTTCAAAGACCTAATATAATAAAATAACACAATTAAATACAATCTATATTACACACACATACACACACATGCACACGCACACTCTTCCTCATGTCATCCATAATATGTACCTAATCTACAATGTATACACTATAGTCTACATTAATTATAATACATAACAGTGTGTCATGATATTAAGCATATAGAATATTAACATCATATCATCATGTAGATGCTATTACAGCGCATAATATATTTCAGACATATGATTTAAAATGATACATTAACTAGACTAAAACATCATATCCTAACCTCCTTATGATAATATACATACCAAGACATCTAAAGTAACTTACCCCAATAAGTGCAGTGCTGTGGTAAAGGAGAGAGAGTTGGAATTGTTGCAGTCAAGAGTTGAAATTGTAGCAGTGACCAGGAAAAAGAATGTTGGGGTACATAAAACTCCAGATCTGGTCACATGCTCTAGAAACAATAGCAAATCAATCACTGGCCAAGCCGTGGCTGGACCAGGAGTCTGAAGTAAAATAGAACCCAATGCAGGCTTACATAACTTTACCAAGGGATTAGTAGAGTGCTGTGTTAATTCAAAGGGTTGTTATTTTGCTTAACTAAATTATATACTTAGGTTTAAAATACACAATATTTACATTCTGCTACATATATACAAATCCATTGATCACACTGGGCAAGGTGTGAGATGTACAGGTGCTCCTGAAGGTGTTTTTATGAAAAAAGCCAAATATCGCACATTCGAAGGAAATCTCGAACTGATTGTTTTATAAGGTGTCAAGCTGACCAATTGGAATTCTGTTTTGGGTTACTCACTCTGTCAGGACCAAGCGTTTTGTTATGTGTATAAACGTCCTTTGTCATGTGAACTTAGTGTGTAAATATATTGTTGTTTACATTGGTGATGGCGGTTAGGTGCAATCTTGAATTTCAACCTTTTCTTAAATTCACTTTTGTGCATTAACTTATTTGTCATGCAAAATTGGTGTGTATATATGTGTGAATGAACAACCCTGTTTACTGAGATAGGAATAGGAACTCTGACCTTTCTCAAGACGTGCACATATTAGTCTGTAAAAGACACTGACATTTATGTGTATATGCTCTTGAAATCCTTGTTTGGCAAGATGTGCCTTTCAGTTTAGCTATTGTGTGCATGTTCATATTGTATTTCAATTTTGACAAGTACATGTAGTGGGATTGACAAACTGAATGTATCTATGCAACATCCCTCTGTATGTCTTGAGTGGCGATAGGGAATGTTCATAGCTGTGGACACATTTCTGGACGTGAAATCTGTGGTACACAATCAGAAGTATCAATACAAACAGTTTGCGCCAAGTCTACTGAGTGTTGTAACTGTGTCGTGTCTATTCAGAGCTATATTTCTTAAGAATACTAAAAGCATTTGTTCCTGACATGAGCATAACAGCTCACATATTTGTGTTGTTGTAAGTTTATGATGTACTGAATATAAACATTGAGTCATGCAGGTGGAATGTTGCTCGACGGGTACAATCAAAGTTACACAATGTTAAACGCGGTGAAATCTTTAGTTATCGAGTAAAAAAAATGTTAAATGACTGCGCAATATTTCATTTTATGCGAGAGAAAGTCTCAGGTTTTAAACTTCAACAGATAAATATTGTGGTCGCCCATGTACGTAAAACGGGGGCTGAAACGAGTTTTAGTGCAGTTGACTGCATCGGTTACTAAATATACAGGACAACAATAGTTAGGGATATATGTAAATTTTGAAATTATGAATAACGATCTATATATTCATTGACACACTGATAAAATATCAATCATAAAATACCAATATCCCTAACTTATTTTGTCCAGTATATTTCAAGCATAAATCAGGTGTAGAATGTCACTCCCTGGATTTGTACCAATGTCTGTTTGTTTTGTTGTTGTTGTTTTGTTGTTTGTTTTGTTGTTTTTGTTTGTTTTTGGGGGTTTGTGTTTGTTTGTTTTTTTTGGGGTGTCATATAGATATAAATGCATACAGGGGCTGTTTTGCTAGTAAATGGTCTGGTATATATTTCTGACTTAATTCCTGATAACAGTGTAAAATGAATTTCATTTTCTATTCCAACGTTACATTAAGGACAATAAAGGGTTTTCTACCCTCATCAATCATTAAAAATATCAAACCTGAACCATGTGTAGAATGCATGCAATATCTACTTTCGTATTTGTGCTCCTTTCTTGAGTTGCATGTTATTATAAATGAGTCATTTATGTTATTTAATTTTCCCAGCAAAAGTATTTTTCATGTTTGGGTGCAGCTCAGCATGACAACATGTCGGAGCGTAAGGTGTGCTTTCATATAGATATAATGCTTTGAACTACGTAGAAAAATCTGTCTGTCTACTCTGCACAAAACACGTCAGGAACGAAAATAGATAATCGACGTTCTCTGTGGGAAAGCAATTCTGTTTAACCACGTTAAAAATGTGTTTTGACAAGGTTCGATAGAGCTGGTGTATCGCCATGGACCAGCTCACAATGACTGTACTACCTTTGTACGGAATACGTTTCAGCTTACAGCTTTGAATGAAATCCACTCTCTTTGTAAGAAACAGCCAACATATAATTTGTCACATTTATCCTGAATTCACCGAAAGGGTAAACGTCTGGGCATTTTCATTCAAATCTTTTCGTCAAATTGTTGATTTGTCTCGACACACAGAGTTTCCTTGTGAGATTGTGGAGTTGTGTGCCAATGTTAGCATCGAAAGTAGTGTATGGTGAGAGAGTATGGTTTTACGTCAGTTTTAGCAATACTCCCAACAATATCACAATGGGCTTCACACATTGTACCCATGTGGGAATCGAACCCGGGTCTTCGGTGTGACGTTCAAACGCTTTAACCACAAGGCTGCTTAAGTAGAATGCTAAGAATTGCATGCAATACAGCACACACCTAAATACTGATAACCTCTGCTGAAATACATTTAAAAGACACCATTTATGACATTACATCAATATTCGATTTTAGATTTCCGCGCAATACTATGATAACGTTTGACGAAACAATATGACACAGAGAAGTAAGAGGTTTTGAATTTCATGCAAAAAGTACAATGTCACAATCAAGTACATATTAAACGCTGTAACCGAATGTAAGGGTGAGTGAGTCTCTCTCTCTCTCTCTGTGTCTCTCTCTCTCTCTCTCTCTCTGAGAGAGCGTTTGCGAGAGAATGTGTCCGAGAGAGGGTGTGTGTGGCTGAGCGAGTTTCCGTGTCGTCGTGTGTATGTGTGTGTGTGCGTGCGTGCGTGCCTCTGTGTCGCATGTTTACCTTGAACACCACATTAAAAGTGTAACCTATGTACAGAAATACCACTTGACAGGATAAGGCCATTCAATCGGCATTAAATCACCTCATTGTGGCCTGAAAGGAAAGACGCATAAAGATTTTGTGGGAGGGTTGAGGTTTATACGAGATAAGAGATAAGACAGCACAAGAGGTTGCCAATGTGAAACCGATATTCTCTAGCAGTGTCATGGGTCCACTGCTCCGATTTTCTCATTTGACCTCATTTCTACCATGGATGCGTCAAACTTGGAAATGCCATATTGTATTTCAATTTTGAACATATGGTTTAAACATATTTATTTTCTCAGAGAATCTGGTTTGGTAAACAAGCAAAACATTGCTTTTATTAATACCTCACCAGTACATATATAATATAACAGAATACACAAGAACTGGATACACAAAAAAGTCAAATTAATTCCTATCATAAGTAGTAGCAAACTGTCACTGACGCCTTCGGCAAGGTGGATAAAAAGAGACGCAAAAATCCCCGTATACCCCGCATCACAATAGTAAACAGAATTTATCTTAACGAATGTTTAAAGACAGACAGACAGACCGACCTTTTTTATTAAAGTGGCCCACGTATGTAAACAAGATATAAAATACATATGAAATAAACACATAATGTTTTACATACATCCAGCCTTAACAGGCTTATGAGACATTGTTATCTAGAGGGTCAAAATATACATCATAGAAAGATTTTTATAAAACCACATATATACATAACCTTAGGTAAAAATATCTTATATCTCTCTTCATGTAAATATAACATCAAAACAAGCTGAAATTCAGTCATATATTTCACTAACATGGTACTGACCAGTCGATTAGAACCACTGCTTCACGGTTCACTGACTGCCGGGATGCATGTTTTTTCGATGGGGCGGGGTATAAATGATATATTGTGCCTGATGATTTGTACTACACCACCCAAGCAGTGTACGACCGTGCATCCGGCATACATGGTAATTTGTTCAAGGTCACGTGAATCAATCAGAGATAGACAGTCTTACATGAGGTGAATAAGTATGCATTGTACGAGCTTAGGAACCTTGAACTTGCAGTTACATTTCATTATTTGTGTACAGATATTGGTCTAGAATAATTTATCAATTCGTTTAGTCTTGAAGATGTATTGATGCAGGGACTCCATTATGTTCTTGTTGACATTGTTGGTAGCTGGAGGTGTTCCTTTTTTTCACAGTTTGGAGTAAGTGAGCGAGTGAGTTTAGTTTTACTCCGCATTCAGCATTATTCCAGCTATATGGCGGCGGTCTGTAAATAATCGAGCCTAGACCAAACGATCCAGTGATCAACAGCATGATCATCGATCTGCGCAATTGGGAACCGATGACATCTGTCAACCAAGCCAGCGAGCCTGACCACCCGATCCCGTAAGTCGCCTCTTACAACAAGCATGGGTTACTGAAGATCAATTCTAACCCGGATCTTCACGGGTTCTGCGCAGTTGAGAAGCGATGACATCTGTCAACCAAGTCAGCGAGCCTGACCACCCGATCCCGTTAGTCGCCTCTTACTATGAGCATGGGTTACTGAAGGCCAATTCTAACCTGCACCTTCACGGGTTTCACAGTTTTGTCTTCTTGAGATGGTACGTGAGTCTCAAAACATTTGAAGTAAATTTAGATATACCAGGTTTATAATAGTAGGATACTTGTGTTTTTAAGTGATGGCTAAATTTGGGCACAATCGCCAATGTATGAAGGGACCATGCAAGTCCTTCTAGGGTTCTCGCAGGTAGCTAAGGCACCGTAAGTCCCCATGGTGATCTAAATTCAGTTGCTGGCTGTCTATAACCTGTTTTCATTTTGTGTATTGTCCAAATAGTGCTATTATATAAATATTAAATGCCAGGTTTAAATCTGATTGATATTCTGGCTATTTCACTGTCCCTTGACGACAGGTTATATACTATACATTAATTCCTCATCAATGTTTAATTGGTTCAAGTCAAAACATGGCTGAAATATTGCCGATGTGACGATATACTGGAGTATATTAACTCACTCACACTCAAATCGTTTTCATCAGTGATATGTTTTTATTACATTTGTTTTCAACCAACCCTGATCAAAAGGATAAAATGAAGCAATTCGCATTCTGCTTTCATAAATAGTAGAAATAATTTAGTTAAGTGTTTTTTTCGCAAACCAAACAAAATTAATTGTGAAATTAAGTTAGCTTGCGAGTGGGTCAAACTGTTTTGCCCATTGTGGACTGACATTTATTACTGAGTTTTGAGTAAAAGGAAATATTTTAGCCCACGGCCGATATATTTGTTATAGAGCTCTAAATTATCCGAATTAAGTCAAAAGATTGTATCATGATACTAACAAACGTACTTTCATTCATTTGATACCTTCAAAACACGAAAACAACATGTATTTTGAGCAAATGTAAAGATTCTCCAAATGTCTTTTCGCCCATAGGCGAGATTGTTTAAATAACGCTCTAAATTAGTCGAAATTAGTCCTAACAATTTAATTTTTTTGTCATGATACTTATAAACATACAATCATTTATTTACAACCTCCAAAACAAGGAAAAACATGTATTTTGAGTAAAAGTAAATATCCTCGCCCATGAGCCAAAATGTTTTTCGCCCATGGGCGAGATTTTTTAACATCACTCTAAATTAGCTGAATTAAGTCAAAATGAGTTGAATTTTGTTTCATGATACTTATAAACATACAATCGTTTATTTACAACCTCCAAAACATGGAAAAACATGTATTTTGAGTAAAAGTAAATATTCTCGCCCATGGGCCAAATTGTTTCATGTCCATGGGCGAGATTTTTTAATATCGCTCTAAATTAGCCGAATTAAGTCAAAATGAGTTGAAATTTGTGTCATGGTTGCTTATAAAGATACATTCATTCATTTACAACCTCCAAAACATAAATTCTGAGAGAAATTAAACATTCTCGCCCATGGGCCACTGTTCGCCCATCGGCCGGCCCATCGGCGAGCGAGTTTAAATTTAAAGTTTTCGAAAAAAACATTTATAATTTTTTCATCCTTGGCATATGTTCATAACAACTGCATGTTCAATTTGGTCGATTTCCTTGTCAGAAAGTGCCTACAGAGCGGAGAGTTTCTGGACCGGGTTGACTTACTGATGCCTTGGTACACGTCGTTGACGCGTTCGCCCTCGCTTTTCCAGAGGTCCCCGTAGCAGTGAAACACGTCACTGTCGTCGATGCTCAGCACCTCGTTGCCGCTGATCTTGATGGTGGACTTCTTGACGATGGCCTGACCTACGTTCCGCACGAGCTCGCGTTTGTCGTTGCCGGAGGTCAACGTGAGGTTGAACGCCAGTCGAACCATGCCAGGCATGATGAGGTCGTTCTCGCCCACGTTGGGGAATCGAACCAGCAGCGTTTGGTTCTGGTCTATCTTGCTGGGATTGTTGGTGATGGTCACCGACTGGCACACGACTCTGGCGCCTAGAGGCTCCCTTGATCTCCGGAAAGGGTCTAGCTTCCTACTGCATGACATTGTTATATACATGTGTCGCGGATCCTGGCCGCTGATAAATCGGAGTGAGGCGTAGTTGAATAAAATCTGTTTATTCTGTAAAATACATATATGGACATCAATATAATATGATGTATGGCCGAGGGGTGTATCAACTCACATCGGCTGTGCCGTGACATGAAGTGGCCAATATGAAGATTGCACGAATTTTACCATTTATAAGATGGTCTTTACAGCATTTTATGTAATATTGCACTTTGAATATTATGAGCAACTTAAAGGAAGCAGAAATCACTCACACTTACTTACATGCTGGTGCCAGTGTTTAATTAGTAATTTCGTGCAACGCGATGCCTTATAATAGAAATATAATTGATATTATATAAAAACTATATATCGCGTACCTTTATGATAATACGTTTAGAGGATGACAAAGAAAATAGACAAAGGTACATACCTGTAAAATACATATATGGACATCAATATAATATGATGTATGGCCGAGGGGTGTATCAACTAACCTCGGCCGTGGCGTGACATGAAGGGGCAAATATGAAGATGCCTACGTCACGGAACAGGTAATGCACGAGATGTCGCTGAACAGGTAATGCACGAGATACTACTGGTATTACAACCAGAGTAAGAGTGATAGAAGAAGCGCTCGTAAATGAGCAGAGAGGAATAAAGTAAGAGATACGCAAATGTATGGGGGAATACATCAGGCGACACATGAAATATATAAGTTTAACATAATTAAATACAATCGCTGAAGGTGGTTACGATAACATCCAGATGGATGACATGTGGGATGATAGTGCCCACTCGTTCAGATAGGAGGAAACTTCGTTCTCACAAAGCAACCAACTCCTGAAGCAGACCTATGACGAGTTGAGGCGTAAACACAACGTCGAGCCGTTGGGACGAGACTATTCCAGGTTCACCCTCGATGAGAAAGGCACGCTGTGGCTGAAGGCTAACCTCCAGATCAATCTCATGAACGCGCGCACGAGAGAACCGCTTGCCTTATCGACACTCATCAGTCGCCATGGGGGTATCCACGGTGAACTAGGCCTCATAGATGATCGGCCTAAGCTTCCCCCGAAGGTCGTCCAAGATCTGCAAGCAACCAGGGCTGAACTCAAAGATGAGCCCCAATGTGCCATCGAACAACTGTTGGACACGTACCATAACAAACCCATACCCAGGTTCGAATTTACCTTTCGGGAACTACGAGGGCTGGACAAGGCCATGCAAACCATTCTTGGGTCACTCGTGGACAACACGGCCAAACTGGACGCGATCGATGAACACATCACCCGTGAAAAGACCAAACTCAGCCAGGTAAATGACGAGTCTCTGAAAGCCACCATCGAGGAACGATTGCGGAACCTGGAAGAGGAAAGGTCGACCCAGCTGGAAGCGGCGTCTTCCTTCCGAGACCAGCTTCAATCCAAGATCAGCCGCATGCGGGAAACCATCAATCGAGTACTCTACCAGGACACCATGCTAGCTGACAAGATCCGAATCCTCTTCCGAGAGCAAGGGATCACCATCGCCATCGTTCTGACGGCATTGGGCTTCATCATATCGACCCTGGTCGAATCGCTGACGGGTGGAGGTACACCAATCCCCCCAAATGGCGACGCCAGAGAATGGGTGAGAAGGCACCTGAAATCTCTCGGGGAGGCCCTGGCTAAACTCACGGGTATGGCCGCCGAAGCTCTGCCGGCATCCTGGGTAGCATCGTCTCGTGGCTGCTGGGTATGCTGGCTAAAACTGTCACGTGGCTCGGTCAAAACCTGTTGGCAGCCATCGTCGCCGTGGCCGGGCTGGTGTACGTAGCTGCTTAGGAGTTTTTAACCAGATGAGGCCGACCGCGATCCCAGCGACCACTAGCGTGGTTTTACTATCGAGGTGTTCTTTGTTCTCAGCCACCCGGTGTGGCAGAAGTGGCTGTGGGGGTGGGGGTCGAACCCTGGGCTCCGTGGGTGGTACTACTATGCCCGTTTGACGGGCCGTGGGAGGTTGGACGTGACTCACGTTGATGCCTGTATTGACACCCAACTTCTGGTCGCTCGTGGCTATGACTATTTCGTTGTTGTAGCCCTCCACTTTGTTAACTCTCAGTTGCATGTCGCTCGGGGCCATGTACAGTCCAACGTCGAACACGTAGTCGACTTTAATGTCCGCCTGATCTCTTTGAGGATACGCCTGATCTGGTAGTACACGTAAAACGTGAACACAGACCTACTCAGCGCATCACGCCGAGTGTAGGTCAATGTCAAGCCACACCCCGTTGTAGCGCACAACACGGCGAAGTTGAGTTGATTCGGCCAGAACTGCATTGGGTTGCTGAACCAAGCGTGGACTGCCTTGATGTTCGTCCGTGGGAGGTTGGACGTGACTCACGTTGATGCCTGTATTGACACCCAACTTCTGGTCGCTCGTGGCTATGACTATTTCGTTGTTGTAGCCCTCCACTTTGTTAACTCTCAGTTGCATGTCGCTCGGGGCCATGTACAGTCCAACGTCGAACACGTAGTCGACTTTCGACAGGGCATATTCCAACACGTTTTGGTAGCGTTGGAATGCACTCGGCAAATCGACCGGTCTAGCAATAGCATCTTCGACGTTGGCAATGAACTGTTTCTGCACGTCGTAAGCAGTTACCGAGGATGTTGGAACGCGTTTGTGCCTGCGCACCCAACAGCGCCCACACGTACGTTCGAATCGAGTCGTTCAAGCGTTCGGTGATGGCGTGAGTGACCCCTTTCGACGTGTCCAACATATATACTTTCCAATTGTCTTCAATGTAGGGGGGCTGCTCGACCTTTTGGATGGTGAAACGAACGTCGCCTGTAAAGTCCATACGATCATCTCGCCATTCGTTACTCGACAGAGCAAATTCTGGCCGAAGTAAACCTCGTTTCAGTAGATCATCACTGGCTTCTTTCACCGGTTTTGGCCTACTGTGTATGGGGTTAGGAGCGAGGTTGGAGAATGCATGGAAGAAAATACCCGAACTAAACATATTGTGCTTCATAAAGTTTACCACAGTATCTTTTCGTAATGCTTTAACGGAGAGACCATCACTGTACGGAATACCCAAATGGGTTCACTCCTCCTCGGTATACGCCAATCCGTTTTCGGATCGATTCCGAATTCACCACAAATCCGTTCGTAAACCCGCCGATTATGCGGATTGTTTGATGCATCCCACTCCTTGTCTTGTGGAAGCGGGGCGCTGATCTCTTTGAGGATACGCCTGATCTGGTAGTACACGTAAAACGTGAACACAGACCTACTCAGCGCATCACGCCGAGTGTAGGTCAATGTCAAGCCACACCCCGTTGTAGCGCACAACACGGCGAAGTTGAGTTGATTCGGCCAGAACTGCATTGGGTTGCTGAACCAAGCGTGGACTGCCTTGATGTTCGTCACTGAAAGCTATACCGTTTGAACACCACGAACCGTTCGAACTGGGCTCCGAAGTACAACCCAGGCATGTCGACCACAATCTTCATGATCGTGAAGTCTATGTCCATCTTAGGGTAAAACACTCTCGTGGTGTACATTTTAAAAGTATTATATCATGGTACATATACTCTAATATGTACGTGACACTTCCAGGAATAACAAGCAGTGAGGCCGTTCAGCTGCTGCACGCGATCCATAATACGTCGGGTCACCTTTGAGTCGCACTCTGCGATATCACCTACCTGCTGCGGTCAACCAACATCAACGAAAGCAACAACAAGCTGTTCGTCAGTGGCGTCCGCAACCACATAACCCACGGCTACTACAGCATTTGCTCGCTAAGTGATGAAGTCTTCAGCCCCTTGGGAGCTGAACTCAAGATAAATGACTCAAACGGCACAGTGGTGTTAACCAACAATGGAATAAACCCCTTGAGGCTCGGCCGACCATTGGCAAGGACACTCGGGATGCCACCGGACGAGACAAAACCCACAACAAGGGTCACGGCTACGAAGTTACCCGACCTAGTCCCGTACCGCGAGCTGTGCATTCATCTCGATCAGCTGAGCACGACGGACAACACTCAAGCTGATGGTCCTCCCTCGCTGCTGAGAGGAATACTGGTGAAGATGGAGAAGTACAACGATGGCAGAGCCGAGTCGTTTTCATCGCGGCAGTACAAGAGGTTAACTCGGGGCACCATCCCGGAGTTGGTAATATCAGTGTTAGATGTTAAACATAATCCTGTGAATATAGGATACCTCAGCATAACGCTGCACATAAGATGACTAGCGCACAAGGACCCGGAAGGTTGAAGAGATGCGTCTATGTAGGGATCTCCGACCTCGGGGACACATGTGGGTTCGACGACCCCGGAGTAGAGGGTAGACTGTACGCCTTACAGCTTAAAAACAGCATTTACAAACGCCTTGCAGTCCCCTCCAGTACCCTGGCTGATATAGCTGATACCTCAGGAGCGGCCCTCAACACTCTGCTCGACCTAGTCCGCATCGGTGATGATAGATGGTCGATATACCCATCGTTCAGCGGCAACCTGTTCGACCTAGAAGACTTCACCCAAAACAAGCCGTGTGCCCTCGTCTTCACCGACGACGAAAAGTGGGTGTTGTTCCCCTCTCGAGTCGACTGGTTTCTCAACATTAGGCTCGGCTCCCACTACGTGTTCACGGAGAACAAAGACAACTACCTAAACAATGTCATGAACAACGGAACCCTGCTCGTGGCTTACGTCCCGACGCAGAGGCGTAGCGTAGTCATCAGCCCACTCTCCAGTATGGCAGCCCCCATGCTGTCGAGCAAGCCCGGGGCGCTAAACGTGGGGTTGCAGGTGGTGTCTGAATTAGAAGGCGTGGTCAACATCCTGGAGAGTCTACCAGGTCATCCAAGTCTAACTAGGTGAACCATCGCAGCGCAAAATCGAAGTCGTGAAGGGGATCAAACTCCGGTGGGCCAAACAACACCAGTATCACGTTTGCACTGTTAACGTGCGGGTGGGTGTCGACTCCGACACCAGTCTGCAGGGGGTCACCGTGACTGTGGAAGACACGATATCACTCACCAAGATCTTCCTACCCGACAACATACACCTCATGGGGTTGAGGTGCACCCCTGAGAGATTATCAGAAAGACAGTTGGAAACTATCTTGTGATAGTAGTATAGCAATGAACAGTCATCGTCCCAACGTCACACTTAGCGACCTAGGAGCCACAGAGGGGTTCGATTGGCTCGACAGGGAAAGCGTCTTGTACGGCCTGTATCTTAAAGGCGATGTGTATGAGCGGGTCACTGGCAGACTCTAAGGAGCCTGCGTGGTTGATCAACGTGGTCCTCACCTCACCTTACATCTCTTTTTAAATGGAAATTGTTCTGTCTCCGAGATTAAGAACAACGGTATCTTGCTTGGGGTGTTCACTCGGGATTTCTGTGAACTAGGTGTCTCCCAAATACCACATCACTCAGGTAACATGTTAGTTTCAGATGCGGAGTCAGAGTTAAGGTTCAGCGTACGTGATTCGCAATGAAACCAAGCTCCATACTCTTCATAGAAGTCTATCTCAGGGCCACTTTTAATAGGGCAGAACGACAACTTCTACCCGGGTTGACACTACGCTGGACGGGCCTCAGTGACCAACGTTGCCGTATCGTCGTACACCCGGGGTTTACTACCCCCTTATGCCTCAGGGATATTGAGGTATCCACAGAGTCGACTATTAGCCTCTCACCTATTTCCCTGTATGATGATCTAAGCCTTATACTGACAAGAGTACACTGACAAGAGTTAAGTATCACACAATTAAATCTTATCGTATAATATATAATACACAGGAAGGGGCTGTACCCAGTCGTAGAAGAAGTAGCGAAGACACTGGAAATCGTAGACGGGTTCCGCTTGAGGCAGTTATGCGACCTAAAATGCCAACTAGAACAAGATCGCGACAGACGGACAGCGTTATGCAAGAAGTACCGTAGAGCTTTCAATGTCGTGGATGGGGTTTGTAACCGCCCTCATGACAACCAGCATGGGACTAGGGGCGGTAGGTTTTGGGTTGTTGGCCACCATCGTAGCTGCACCCATAGTGCTAGGCATTGAAATAACAGCTGGGGTGTCTGGGTTGGCGGGGTTGGTGTTTAAGTTTGCATCCCGCAGACTGCATCGTAAAGCGTTGAAACACGATGAGATCAGGGTCCTTGCTGAACTGAAGCTGAACATGGTAAGCAACCACATCTCTACCGCATTGACAGTAAAGTCTCCGAGGGGGAGTTTCGTTTGGTGCTCTCTGAACTCACCAACTACCACGAGATGAAGCAAAAGATCCGGGTCCAAGTCTCGTAAGACTGCCATCAGCGAAGACGAGAAAAAAAAGTACATAGAACAAGGGGAACAACAAGCCCGGCGAGCCTTCATTACAAAGACCAAAGAGCTCATAGGCGATTCACATTAAACTGTTTCATCGAGGTCAACATGATGTAGGTGTTGGTGTGCGGCCATAGTGACCAGAAGTTGGTTGGGTTCGTCAGAGTGGAATTATTGATCATACCTCACGGCACCATGTTGCCACCCAAGTAGCGATTCAAGGCCATAGTGACCGGGAAGTTCGTTGGGGAAAAGTGGTCCGAGAGATCGGGGCCTGATAAAGGCTTGATCTATGAAATAAAGCTTTACAGAGGCTTTTGGCAAAAGTGACCCCGTACCCCCACTGTATATACTACTCTATGACATGAGGACTTATGTGTTTACTGTCTGTTTCAGATATAGGGTACCTTGTTTGGACCTTGATCTGTAATGTGATCACTGTGTGTTTTCTGTCTCCACTTGTGCAAAGTCGACAGCTGAAGGACTTTATAATGTTTATGTCTCATACAGATACACTACATCTATTCGAAACGTTAAGAATAAGCCGTCTGTGCACAGAGTGCACTGCCACATCCAACATATGTTTATTATAGCGCACCATGCAGCATATGAGACAAAGCAATTTATTGTATATGGGGTCACATCAGACATATGTTGTACATAGCGCAACATCCGAAATATCATGCTCTATATGGCGTCATATCCGACATATCATAAAGTATATAGCATTACGTCCGACATGTCATGTTGTATATATCATCATATACTACACATCACATTGTTTATAGCGCCACATCTGACATATGCTCTATATTGTGTCATATCCAACATATCTTATTTTATAGTGCATTGCCTCTGAACTATCATGTTGTATAATGCGCCACAACGAACATATGTTGTATATTGCATACACATCCGACATATTATGTTGTATATAGCGCCATATCTAACATATCATGTTGCACACTGCGAAAACATCGGATATATCACGTTGTATACAGCCCATATCTGACAAACCATGTTGTACATAGCCCCACATCTGACATACCATATTGTATATAGTATCACATTTGACCTAATGTGTTGTACATAGTGTGAGTGAGTAGGGGCTTAACGTCGCACTCAGCAATAATCCAGCTATATGGCGACAGTCAGATATACTACTGGAGGAGAACCTACATAGCTCGATTTAACAGAGGCTGGTCTCTCACGGACAAAGGGTGGTGCTGCACGCATACAATATACATACAGCGATACAAAGTTGCACCCCTAATTTCACCGACTGGAGAACTGTTGTTCCCTTCGGAGATATTGCCTGTCTCCCACGGGAATCGATGTCGGGTCCTTCAGCTTTGTGCACTCAAGGCGGGGAGACTGGAGGCTAAAGGCCGACGCTCTACCACCTGAGCTATCCCGCCCTTTTCCGTCTGTGCACAGAAGTGAGTTCCCAATGGTGTCATTTCCAAAGACTTCAGTGTCATTTTCGTGTAGCATATGGTTTTCGTAAATTAAATCAGTTATGACATCCAATAGGGTGTTTTGCCTATGGGCCAACTCAAATTCATAGCACGGAAAACAGTTTCAACATTAATGGAATACGTTTGCAAAATGGTCTCCTTGTGTATTGACTTTTTCTATTGTCACAGTGTACCACCAATTTATGCTTCTATCAGTTTTTGAGCTACAATTATAAAATTATAACTCAAAACACAATTGACACGAAACAAATTATACAGAGATAATGAGGGTGTTTAGGTGTATGTGATAACCTCTGAAGTTCGATTTATTAACCAATTTTGTATTTCATTTTTGCGTTCCCTAGCCAAATTTATGAAGACCTTAGTATGTGTGTGTGTGACATGAGACCTTAGGTGTAATTTTTGTTCCTACAATGCCACATTGTGACTGAGCACCTTGGTGCGTTACGCGAGAGCGTGCGAGTGTTTTCTGGAAAGCCGACGTTGTGAGGACCCTGGTATGTGTATGAAACGAGGACTTGTGTTTTTACCCTTAACGTTTCTACACATAGTTTACCTTGTCAGGACTTTTATATTTGTTCAACATGAGGACTTGAGTGTCCGAGTCAGCCTTTCCATGAAGTATACCATGTGGTGACCTTGATGTGTGTAGAGAAAGTGTGTGCTCTTGTATACAAATTGTGAGGACGTTGGTGTGTGTATGGTACAAGGACTCGTATTTTTCAGGATTAGCCCCAGACATGGAAATGCAGATGGAAGGACATGAGTATGTCCTAGGGAGCCGTCAGTCATATATTTTTGTCCCGCTTGTCGCACATCATACATTCATTCTCACTGGCAAATAGTAGCCATGTATACTGTTTCAACCGCTCTTGACGAAAACTAAGCTCTAAATTTGGCCGTCTGTCTTGTAAATATTCAGTCATCTCAGCACTCACCAATTCTCAGAGAGAATACCGAATTACGTCCAATGAATAAGTTTGTAAGGTAACGTAGATTACAGTTTGGTAATGTAGATTACAAAAATATCATTGTTGAATTCTGACAGAATGGGCAAGACTCATGCTGAGATCCCGCAGGATTACGGACAAGGGAATAGGGAGAAAGAAGGAAGGAATGTTACTCATGTGAACAAGTGTTTTTTGTGCAAATCTGTAATCTACGTTACAAAGACATTCATTTACAGCACGATCAATAGTATTACCTTTCAGATGTCGATTCTTTTTGTCGACTTCTTTTGCGTAAAGAACTGCATTTAACAGTATAACATAAAGTTATATTTTCAAGAGCTTTGAGCTGATCGAGTTTACTGTTATAATGCCAACAAACTCAACTGAGTGGGTGGATGTTACATGTAATGTTGTTTCCTTAACGAAACAAAACTTTGGTATTAACGACTGACTGACTGACTGAGTTTGGTTTTACACCACTTTTAGCAATATTCCAGCAACATCACGCCGGGGGACACCAGAAATGGGCTTCACACATTGTGCCCATGTGACGAGCGTGACGAGCCAACGCTTTAACCATTAGGCTACCCCACCGCCCCTTGGCATTTACGACTGAACTTTGTCAATGATATCTCCCTTCAATGTGTTATGCAGCCATCATAAAGAACAGTCACGTCGATTACAACGATTGTGTAGGGTGGTATTTTATGAGATGTGATGGACTTTTTATAAGCTCCCCTTGAGTGCTACAATTTCTGATTTTCGTTCGTGACACTTTCTTCAATAAAACAGCAACAACAAGTGACAGAAACATTGTCTTTATTTTTTTACGATTTGTGTCTTTCAAATTGGGCATTCTCTCTGAGAATTGGTGACTAGATTCATTACCTTTCTGTGGCACCTTTTGGGACATTTTGTCTTTGTGTTTTTAGCTCATCGTGATATCGTCAGCCGAGAATCTCTCGCACGCTGCACTAACAGGTAGCAATGTCAGTGTGATTACAATTACCTCTATTAGAAGGTAATGACATTTGCACCTGATTGGCTGAATGGCAATCTATTTTTAAACAGGGAATTTCCAGTTTAGTAGTGCTTTCGCTATTTAAAACTAATTTGGCCAAGTTAATTAACAACCTTTACATAGAAATCGTATATGTATTAATCCTATGTGCGTCTCACTGCGTAATCAATGATGTTAAGGAGAAATTTGGTTGGGAATATTCTTTAACTTGTATGTTAAATACGCAAGTTTCAAGAAATTCCATAGTACTCATTGAGTTAATTTCATAAATTAATACATTACTTTTCAGTAGAATGCGCAAGTTATCCCATAACTGTGAGACAAAATGTTAGTCTACGGCAGATATAGCTGATCTGGATTATTCTCTGATGATGACGCTACCAATTTTATGAGGCCGATATTGTGAGGACCTTGATTTGTGTTTGACATGAAGGCATGTGTTTTTGGCATTTATCATCATCATACTTGTGTGCACACTTGTTTGGTTTACTTTCCATTCGTATGAAATGATTGACAGTAACTGTTTCGACATATTCAATACTTTTTCTACCCGAGGCGATTTACGGTTGTTCGGATTTTTTAAAGAAGCGCGGATCGTAATGCGCAGGCGCAGTAGAGGTCAAAGTTTGCGGATATAAAAAAATTGAAGTTTCATAGTCTTTCGTTGCCGTTTTTACTTTTTCAGTAGGGAGGTAATATGTTTATGTTGCTATTTCCACGATTCATGTGGGCTTTTCTGCATGCTTTTGAACAGTGGGAAAGTTTCCTTTAGTAGGCTTGACATCGACGGTATTTCGTGGACAGGTCCTCGCAGTGTTGGGGTTGTTCAACAAAGATAGTGATTGGTTTACAGTAACAGGCTCTCTGATTGGACCTTGATAAGGAATTATGTGATTGGTTAACAATCTAAGCACACATCTAGACTTTTTTTAACCAAGGCAGTAAGTTGTGTATGAGCGCACAATGGTGTGTATCACATATCTTATATATGGCCCATCATGAGGACTCGCTTGAAATTTATTCTGTAGCAGTTTTGGGACCCCAGGATGCCGAAAATGACATTTCAATCTGAGGACCCCGTGTGCAAGTCCTCTCTAAGAAAAATGTCCTCGGAGTGTTGGTGTTCTTTCAAAATGACGTCCTCGAAGTTAAGCCTATGCAAGAACACACACACACACACTTGCATACATCTTAAATCGTAGATACAGATTAAAGCCCTTTAACAAAGGCTCACGCTTCAGTGGCTAATGCTAATGCCTATTACTTTGTTCGCATCTCTCACCTAGCCATAGTGCAGTGTTGCCTTAACAAGACCTTTTTGGTTAGGCTCTGGCTAAGTGAGAGAGAACCATATAAAATATGTGAACGCTGTGGCACAAGAACGATAACTCTTATACTGTCTGTGTGTTACAGCAGTAACATGTAAGCACCGACATCTTGTTCTCAGTATATGCCAACCTCATTGTTATTAAAATGCCTTTTGTATTCCGAGACATTCGTCACCACTAACCCTTTCCCATAACCTCCAAGAAACTCGTACCCTATCGATAAATATTACGCGCGAAAATACGACACATCAAATTGCTCGTAAGGATTGAGGTACTTCGATAAAAATATTCCTCAGCACTTAAATCGGTTATGACATTGATTATAGACTGTAATATATTTAGATTTTACCAAGAACATATCTAACAGCATAGTGTTTCCAAATTTAAAGTGTTTGATAAGGCCAGGAAGAAGTTTACAGGATTCCACAATTTTCCTCACCAACTCGTACCATTCCGTGACAAGCCTAATATCCATGCCTCAGTCATGCGCCTGTTCATTCAGCCTTTCAAAGGATTCCATATTAGCAGTTCCGGGATATGTCTGTGGATACTCGCGTCCCTCACAAAAGATTCAATCATGTAGTATGAACTTTTGAAGGCTGTGAAACAAGAACGATCACTCTTACTCTATCACTATATGTGTCAAAAGGCTGTTTGCTTTCCCAGACAGACTTTGGGATCTTGCTAGCTTTTGTTTTAATAGGCGACTTTAACGAATTGGGTTATCAAAATCGTTTCCTGCATATTTCGTGCCATCATACACTTATCATATGACCGTTTAAGTAGTTACTGATACTGTTACTGATGGTTTTATGCCGCGTTTAGCAATATTCAAGCAATATCACGGCGGGGGACAACAGAAATTGGCTTCACACATTTTACCTGGGCCTTCGGCGTGACGAGCGAACACTTTAACCATTTGACCACCCCACCGCCACCAATCTGCTTGAAGATTAAACACACATAGTTGTATTGGCGACTTACCCATGCTTGTCATAAGTGGCGACTAACGGGATAGGGTGGTCAGGCTCGCTGACTTGGTTGACACATGTCATCGGTTCCCCATTGCGCAGATCGATGTTCATGCTGTTGATCACTGGATTGTCTGGTCCAAACTCGATTATTTACAGACATCTGCCATATAGTTGGAATATTGCTGCGTGCGGCGTAAAACTAAACTCACTGACTTACTATGGCAAATCAGATAAACCCTAAGTAAACTATATTTTGTTCATGCCTCGTTTCTGTATTTTTATGTCATCAGAGAACACACACAGGACAAGAGCGTTTTCCCACCTTTGAACTCCCGTAATGTTGTAGATGGCAATGGCACAACAATGTGGTGGCCCTGACATAAAAAAGAAATATTTAACATCTTCTTATTATATCAATCCAAATGAAATTATAATGACCATACTATTAACAATTACTACTGAATCACAATACCTGTCAATGTATATCTATTTATTTTGCATTTATGCTAGAACATCTGTTTTGAATTTGTAATCTGCATATTTGACCTATGCTTTTCTGCAGCTCAGTTGTAAACATTGTGTTTATAAATGCACTATAGGCATGTGTTTTTTTAAGTATCATAAACAGATTGATTGATTAGTGTTATAACTGTACCTGCCGGAAAGTGAGGTTAGGTCATTTCCTGTTTGTCCGTTGTGCATCATGTACATTCAATCCTCCGAATCCTGTGGATCAGTGGAACTGAAACTTCACAGGCTCCCTTGCAGCAATTGTGCTACTGATATCTGTTTAATGTGTCTGAATTTTATATTATAATTGGTATTACTGAATACCGGATACCATCCGCCATCTTTGAAAGCACGCGAGTTTACTTTTGGTTAGGTTAGGGTAAGTTTTAGGGTTAGGGTTAGGTTTGGGGTTATGGTAAGGTTTGGGGTTAGCGTTAGGGTTAGCGTTAGGGTCAGCATTAGGGTTAGGGTTAGGGTTAGGGTGACGTGACACTAAACACTATGGCTGGTAGGTATCCGGTATTCTGTAGGTGTACCTTATAATTTTGCTACAATGGCCTTTCACAGCGACTATTTTTGAAAAATATATACATCTGTATGTTTACCAATTAATTTTGTCTGAAATAAAATTCTAAACTATTTCCAAAAAATAACCTTTATAATTTGAAAGAGCAAGCATTTAACATTTCAAAAACGAAAACATCTTTGAAATTACAATGTACTTTAATTAGGATAATTGCCTATATGTTTCAAACAGGTGTTTTTCTTTCTTAAAACAAGTTACCTTATTTTGAAAAGTGAAAGTAATAATTGATTGTTGTGTGGCGTATAAGTTCGTTATTAATTGCGAAAGGATGAAAGTTTGTAAAGTTACAGCCTAACTCAAAAAAAAAAGAAAATTTTTAAAATGCAGTAAAAGTTACTTCACAAACAAAACAAACAGATTTTAGCTGTAATTATCATTATCCATCAAGGAGAAGTGTTTATTCAATACAATAAACTGAAAATCATAAAAAAATATTCCAAAATCGTTTTAATGTGGTCTTTTTTTAGTTAGCAATTTGAATCGTTGGAAAAAGGTCTGAATCTTTGACATTCGGGTTCTTCCTGATTATGCATAATTAAAGCTTACTTCATGTGTAAATGTCATCTTGGTATGTAACAAAATTGTTATTTCTAGTCAAAATTTAATCTTATTGTGTAATTCGAGCAGGAGAGGAATAGTTATTTTGGGTAAAAATTTAGTCCCATCACATTTTCATCAACATTTTCTTTCACAAAGAATAGAAAAGATTTTGGTATTTGTAAAACTGTCAGTGGATAAAGCTTCTTTAAGTACAGGTTGATTAAATTGATGGCTATACCCTAACTTTTCTGTAGCATCACATCTTATTTTCTAAATGGGGTGGTGCTTAAGTAATGCAAGGGTGTATGACCATTACTATGCCTGTATTGTACATACTTTGATAGATTCAATTTGTTTAATTTTTTGGTGGGATTCAGTAAATATTTATTTCAGTGTTTTGAATGTAAGAAAATCTTTCATTTCAATAATGTTGTATACATTGTATGTATGTAATAAGTTTGCAAACATCTTGTTTGTGTTGCTTGTGTTCATGTACCCTGAAACCAGCTGAAGGGATGCTACTCTATCTTACTTTCGATATCATTTGCGAACGGGAAATATGGTGTATGCAGTTGAGTATGTGCAGAAAATGCCACCACGTAAAGGATTTCGCTGGATGACTGGAAGGTTGTGGGATAAATGGAGCAGTATAGTTCGCCACCTTCAGAACACATTTAAAAGCTTTTGTTAATACACATTGTTTAAGTATGAAGTTAACAAGATACGCATATTGCCCATTGGATGAGTGGTTGGATGAGTGGCGAGGACTGGCTTCCGTCACCTAAAAGTGCGCACCACCCGCTCAGTGCCAAACCCGTCTTTTTACATGGTTCGAGCCTGGTCTGATCTAGATGACATGTTTCAACTCATCGTTTTGATTCGTTAATCCTGTATCCGTCCTAGCACTCATGAATATTACGATTGGAAAATTATCTTAAGAACTGTTACGGTTAAGAATTTGCCGTGACAAAAGGTTTAAAAGTCCCCTTTGAACCAGCAAAATAGAACACAGACAAGTCTGAAATGTTCAATAATATATTGAGCAAACAATGAGCAAACTACAATGAATGACAATATAGATTTATAGTACAATGCAATTGAGTCACAAATCTAAAATATTGAGTCACAAATATTAGATATTAACTCGCCAGAGTCTTGAAATTTACAGTGAGAGCAGATATACTGATTGAAGGTTGTTTACAATGACAGTAGACGAATAGACGGTCTTGAAATGTTGACAGACAGACTTGGCGACTTTAGGCAGAAACGACATTCGCTCGAATCTCTGTCTGCCTACCGTACCTAACCATTATTACTCATGAGCAAAACTGCAAATGTAAATATGGAAGCTGATGTAATTCTCTCATGGTTTAGGGATGCATTTTTACCTTATAACAGTATCATCAAAATCTTTTCCCGGTCATTCGTTCATCACGTGTCTGTATTCTTGAAATTACATAAACACTGATGGACTTCTTCCACCTTCCTGGGAATAATGAGTGTGTGAGTGAGTGTAGTTTTACGCCTTATTCCAGCAATACCGAAATGGGGTTCACACATTGCACCCATGTTGGAATCGAACCCGGGTCTTCAGCGTGACGAGCGGACGCTTTAACCACTACACTACTCAGTGTTTTGTCATGCATCGGGAACTTCCACATAGTTGCAGATTATACTCGCTTCGAACCATACTAGTAAACAAAGAAAGTGACATCAAAATTGAACACTTGGTTTATGCGTAGGTTGACAAGTAACATCCAACATCAGTCAATATATTTACCAAACATTCTATCAAACACAACTTTCTGATGATCATTAATAATCATTGATAAGTAACACTTTTAATTCCTGAACAACTTCAACACTATCTCTTATCTTACATCACACATAAATGTCGTTTTCTGATTGGCTGAGTGCTCTTCTATTATTTTCAATGTACCTTTAAAGGTAACTTTAAATTTGTTTTTCTTGTCGTCTGTTAGGTTCGATGTCATCTGAAAACCTAGCGATTGTGGGATTTGCTTAACCCTGGTACACCTTATTATGATCCGGTACCAGTGCTTCAAACAGTTCAAGACCCGTAAAGGTCCGGGTTAGAATATTGATCTTCCGTAACCCATGCTTGTTGTAAGAGGCGACTAATGCTGTTGATCACTGGATTGTCTAGTCTTGACTCGATTATTTACAGACCGTCGAAATATAGCTGAAATATTGCTGAGTGTGGCGTAAAACTAAACTCACTTACTCAAACATTCAAATTAACATCGATGTGTTCGGTAAGATAAATACACTGTATACTGTTACCTTAGGGCCTATAGGTTGACACAGAGAACATAAACAAACATAGAGGGTACATCAACTCATGTCCCCCACGTGTCTGCAACGATTCTGTTCGATTTATCGAAAATCAAATCTGACACCTTAGTTTCGATTTTAGATAACCAATATTATTAGTTCGACTTTTTATTGTAATTCCTATTTTAATGATTTCCACACAGCCAGAACGCAAATTTGACTCAAACTCGAGCAGTTTCGAGCAAAGGCGTGTTTGGTGATTATTATCCAATGAGAATCGTTGTTAGTAGATACCGCCAAATTGACGATGGATTTCACGCTAAAGAGGCTCACTCTGAGAGCTAAATGTAATCTGATGTTTTACCTGTATGAAGAATCGAATCGAAAATGATCGAATGGAGGGTCTAATATCGAAAATCGAATCGAATAGAGGTCTTGTGAATCGTTGCAGCCCTACTCATGACCAGTAAACAACAACTGATGTCACGTTAATGGTGTCACCCATTTCCATGTTCAGAAAAAGTTACATGTGTTACACTGTAATAGTGCTGAACCAAACATATTATTTCAAAGAAGAAACGCATACCCCAGAAATCTGTTGTGAAAATGTTGTATTTTCAAACTTGTACATAACATATCCACAAATAGCCTTTAAGAAATGATTTTTACACCAGTTTAGAAGAAGGTAATGTCTGTACAACCAAATGGATAATTTTAGATAACAGAGACGTCCAATCTGTCTCAACCTGTTCCGTACAGTTTGACCGGATATCCTCCAGAGTCCAGGCACCCTGGCTGCTGTGGTCTCAACCGTGGCAGTACGATCACGCAAATGTAGTACCCGAATGTATCGATCTTGGGCTGCAGTGGAGACTCGAGGTCTGCCAGTACGGGCATGGTCATTTGTTATACCTGTTTGGTTGTAACGAGCTACAAGCAGTGATATCGTGCTCAGACTGACATTCAGACGCCTGGCAACAGAAGATTGGTAATCTCACGCGTGCATTCTTTCAATGGCAATGTTCCGTGTCGCAGCGTCAAGACTTGGCGTTGTGATATGACCTTGAAACTCCTTCAAAATGGATGCCAATTTCCGAAAGTTATCTGGATTTTTATAGCCAGACAGTGCATGCTCTTTGCTGCACAATTTCAACTGGAAGGTGATTTCTGTTGCGTTGTGGGGATGCCTTTATAATTCTTGTAAGAAATCTCATCAAATTCAACATTTTGAAGTAAAGTCGACTTTTCACTTGTGCAATTGTGTAAAATCATGTTATCAACACTTCTGTTACATATTTTGACGATTGTTTGAACACAAAAGGTAATTAATAGATTTTTAACAATATAAAACGTCTATGCGTTTCTTTTTGGGATTGTATATAAGCTCATGATACAGTGACAGTTGTGCAACCCACTCTGATTTTAGCAGAGAACTCTTATGAATGTGGAAAGGGTTTTGTCGCTTATATTTACTAGGTACTGTTTTGTGACCAATGACCATGTAACTTCTCCCTTTGATGAACTCCCCGCCGTGATATTGCTTGGACATTGCTAAAAGCGGCGTAAAACCATACTCACTCACTTTGATGAATTATTTTGTTCCCCTTTACAGATGATCGTTTTAAGGTTGTTTATGCAAGCTGACAATGGAAGTCCCGATATTTGCGTCAGGTTGGCATTAAGTAGCTATTGTCCTATTGTCAACCTACTAGCAGAGATTTTTATAATGCGATAGTTTGTTCCAACGCAGTTGATTTATCTGACATCCGATGGCAGGATGACATAACACTGTGTAAGGGGAAGGCCAACTGTGAAGAGCTGGCTTAGGTCGCAGATTTTGGTGAAGACGTCAGTGATAGGAAGGAAAATGTTGGTATATTTCGTTACTTGGCACACAATAGTTATAAAGTAGGAAAAATAAAATTTGATTCAGAATATCTATGTTTGTCTGTCGGTATTTGTAAGCTTATAATGAAATTCTTATTAATATGAAGTTAAATAATGGGGTGTATACGATCATATACATTTAGCAAAGTGTTTGTTGTATGTCTTGATAATAATTGTATTTTAAAACAATGCCACTGTAATATCCGGGATGAACTGACTAGGAAAAGTTGATGAATGTTAATGGTTGATGTTATTTGTTATTATCAGGTATTGTCCTTGTGGCGTTTCTGATAACTGATAAATGACATTTGGTGTTGCACTGTACTTAACTTACTCCGGGGCGACAGCGGGACACGACGCTACAACACTACAACACTACGACAGCTCGGCGACAGACACAAACAATATGGCAGGGCAATAGACATTACAACACAGTGAGGGTATGACACGGTATTACATCACAGTCACAGACACAACGATATGGCAGAGCAATATACATTACACCACAGTGAGGGTACGACACGGTATTACATCACACCGACAGACACAACAACACGGCAGAGCAATAGACATTACACCACAGTGAGGGTATGACACGGTATTACATCACTGTCACACAACAACACGGCAGAGCAATAGACAACAACATCACTGTCACAGACACAACAACACGGCAGGGCAATAGACATTACAACACAGTGAGGGTACGACGTGTTAATTACATCACAGCCACAGAACTTCATGAAGAACTGTTAACTTTTACTATTATAAAACCTTACAAAGACTCATTTCATCGCCATTTGAGGCAAAAAGGGAAGCCTTGCAGTTAAAGCGTTTGTTCATGTACATGGGTACAATGTGTGAAGCAAATTTCTGGTGTCCCCTGCCGTGATATTTCTTGAATATTTTTAAACTTGCTCATAGCCCCTGTGTAGGCCAGTTTACTCACTGTAACAACGCTCCAGCACACATTTTAAAATCTGTTGTCCATAACCACTACCAGTAAAATGGCTTTGGTCTCGCCAGTCTTTGAAATTGCTTATTACAATATTGCTAAAACCCCGTGGAGACCCTTGATTAAGCGTTGAACACATGTTTATCACAAGAGGGGATTGAATTTCTCGATGGCATGTTTGATTATGTGAAACACTACTCGAGGACACTGTGATTAAAATCAATCCCCATGTCCAATCCATGGCAACGTGAATTGCTGAAATATTTCTGATTGTGAAATGCAACAAGATCCTCGTTTCTTGTCATCATTGAGTATATGTAGACTTGGGCCCGTTGCAAACCTATGTAACACTGAAAAGAAATATTCCGTTACATGCAGTTAGGATTCCTCAGGAATGCATGCCTGGGTGAACACAATGTCAAGATGACACAAGATGTTGTGCAGAAGCCACTAAAGGCATTCAGGAAAGGGAGTATACTGCGCAGCTCAAGGCAAGGAATATAAGTGTTTGTATAACTCGTCTGTCAAATGTGATTTGACATAGATTAAGGACATGTTATGGTATATATTGTACATCATACTGTAGGAAGAAATTAGCATGTATTCGTGGGTGGACACTGGCGCCTTATACATATCCCTATTATTATGTTTTACAGATTAAGATGAAAATGCAGCAGAGAGGGTTCGGGTGATCCTGGCACAGCCAGGCTAGCGCACGCTAGCCCAGACAGCGAATGGGACTTCTCCCAGGAAACGTTGCCTAGTCGAACCCACCAAGAACTTTCCGGAGAATATGTACTCCCTAACACTGCAGCCTTCTGCATTAGCCAGAGTGTCAGAAGGAGTAGTAGAAGTAATGGGGGTATGAGACCACTTTCAAGAAAGGTCGCTGTAAAGCTTTATTTCATTAATAAAGCTTTTGTCAGGTCCTTAGATCTCGCCCCCATCGTGTCTACTACTTTTGAATCCCCAGTTAACTTCCCGACACCACGTGCCACTTCCTGATCACGTGATAGCTCTATGCCGCGTTGACCTCGATGAAACAGTTTAATGTGAATCGCCTATGATCTCTTTGGTGTTCGTAATAAAGGCTTGCTGGGCTTTTCGCACCCCTTGTTCTATGTATTTTTTTTCTCGTCTTCACCGATAGCAGACTTACGAGACTTGGACCGGATTTCTTGTTTCATCTTACGGTACTTGTCGAGTTCAGAGAGGATTTATCGAAATTCCTCCTCTGAGATCTTACTGTCAGTGAGTGCCGTGGAAAAATGCTCACTTACCGTGTTCAGCTTTGCTTCGGCCAGAACCCTGATCTCGTCGTGTTTCAATGCCTTGCGATGCAGTCTGCGGGATGCAAACTTAAACACCAACCCTGCCACCCCTACCACCCCAGCTGTTATTTCAATGCCTAGCACTATAGGTGTGGCCACTATGGTGGCTAACAACCCAACACCTGCCGCCCCTAGTCCCATGCTGGTTGCCAAAAGGGCAGTATCAGTCCCGTCCACGATATTGAAAGCTCTATGAGACTTCTTACTAGAGCCTTAAAATCTGTAGGACACCATGAGTTTCGGCAACCCCAATGCAATGGAACCAAAAAGCCCAACGTTTCGAGATTTTCCAATTAGACATTTGGTGTCGAAGTAGGTATACAGCAACCTATCTATATTTCCAGAAATATGGCAACCGAAGCAACTTTCGAAAATATGGGCTTGCGAGCCGAAAAAGCAGTGGCATACCACCTCCTACTGGAAAACACCGTGGGAAGCAATCTTCTACCGGACATTGCCTGTGTAGACTATCTCGATGGCCATCTCGGCAAAACAAATCTCCAACCACTGGAAGGTCTACCTACATTTGTGGACGATATCTACGTATTTGGCTATCTTCGGCGAAAAGACTGTGTCTATAGAAAAGGAGCCGTGCATTGCACCATCGGAGAAAAAGGAACAGCATCTATTGTAGTTTCCAATATAGCAAATGCAGTACGCGGATCTTTCGAGCAAGAGGAGGGCTATGTGCAAACCAAAATCGTACATACACTACAATATGCCATAGATGCCCCCTCTGCAATACGGAGCACTGTATGAAGAATCGAGAAAGAAACCAATTCTGTGGCAAAGACACAATGGGAATCTCTACACATGGACGACCCAATATTCGGAATATTCGTAGCAAAAGTGGATGTCTCGGAAATACCCATAGAGCAAATACAAGCCAATATTTCCAGATTCAAACAATTTCTGTTGGTACATGGCTATGGCCTGTATTCTATCGACTATACTAGGGATTTCTCCGGCACCCTAGATAGAAAGTGTCTCGTGCAATACCTCCAACTGATACACGACTTTCGAAACCAAAGAGATCTTGCAACTGCCATGGACTGCGAGCGGCCTACCATCCTGGACAACACAAGAAGCGTACGCAACCACGTCTGTACTTGGGTTGGAACCTGGAATGGCTATACCATGCGAACAAAAATCTACAACAGAGTAGTTTCCAATTTCGAAGCGGGAGAAGTACGAGAACACATCGGTGGCCATTTGGCCGACTATGCGGATTGTTCCAACCAACACCTGCGGAAAACCTTTCTCCATCCACATGTCCAGGCTAGAGGTTGTACTCACATAGAGGTCTCTTTGTACGCGCACAGGACCACAATGGCCAATGATTTGGTGGACCACAATGGCCAACGATTTGTTGGGCGAAGCACTAGAGCTATTCTCGGGGGAAAACCTATTCGTAGTACAACCACCGGCAAAACAGTGGGAGAATCTATCTAAATGTCTAGACCGTTGCATGGTGCTTGCAGACAGACCCCAGGGGACCATCTTCGTTGGTTGGTATGCACACACAGGCACGGGAAGAGTATCCGAAATCCAAGTACAACCAACCAAAGCCAACGTGGAAGACAATGCTAGATGGAACCACGCTGTAGAATGGGCTACAGCCGATTTTGGATTCCGCGTGTCCTCTATTCCGAGTAGACATTTTGGCTGCCACAGCTACAGGAGTAGAAATAGGTCCACTACGATGCTACACAAAAGCTCCCCATAGGAGGAGCCGACACAGCTACATCACAAAGGTCCAAATCCAGATACAATGCTACCCCCGAACAAACGTGTTGCTTTTGAATGGCGCGAAAAAAAGACCAAAAACGCCATCAGCATAGAAACAGCTACAGGAGTAGAAATAGGTCCACTACGATGCTACACAAAAGCTCCCCATAGGAGGAGCCGACACAGCTACATCACAAAGGTCCAAATCCAGATACAATGCTACCCCCGAACAAACGTGTTGCTTTTGAATGGCGCGAAAAAAAGACCAAAAACGCCATCAGCATAGAAACTTCGAAATACGAGATAGAGGAGGTACCGGAAATTGTGGCCGATCGTACTATACTGTGCGGGTCGAAAGACGATTGGAAGAGATTTTGCATGCTGCCAATGCAGAAGAATGGCGTAGAGATGCATGGAACCGTCTAGAGTCGATGCGAGAGGAATACAAACAGAATGAAGAAAAACGAATGGAGGAAGTCCATCGCTTCGAAGAGATCGTCACTGCCAAAAGACGCTATGCAGAGATTTCGAAAAAAGCACAGGAAATGGTCGAAAACGGCCTCTCCCTCCCTAGCACAATTCGCCTGTCTTGCCTTTTGGGCGAAAAAAACTATTCCGTTCTCGGATGGCGTATACAGAAATCCAAATGGGACTCCAGCAAGTCTTCTTACAGAGTGCTTGTGGAAAACAACGACGAACCAATAGCAATTTGGGCAAACAAAGGCCTAGAACGAATTCTCTCCGCATGCAACAAGTTTGCGGAAGAGAAATGCGATAGGTGGGGGCGAACTACGCATTGGACTCCCAATGGGACAATTTCTTTCCACATAGAGCCTAGCATGAGTTTCGAAACAGAAAATGGTGTTCTGATCTATTGGAATCCAGTGTCTGTCGTATCGTTGCCAGATGCTATGGAAGAATCTGTTCGCCGAGCACTTGCTACGGAATCTGCAGTGCAAGATCTCGAAAGACTACACAAAAAGGCAATAGAAGAAACGAATCCAACCAAAGCCAACAAAACAACACGTATATTCGATATGCTTCCTGGCGAATACATTTGTTGGAAATTTGCTTCTACAACCTATCGCGGAAACCAGAGAACCATACTGTGGCTGTTTCCGACTGCAGATGGAGTGGAGACAACAGATGTACATGTACCCGTGTGTGGATTCTATCTAGAAAAAGAAATCGAACGACTCGGAGGACACTATGCTCTTCGAAACAGCGAAACTCCAATTCTCTGCTCCATCGGCAAACCGAAAAGAACCCCACAAAAAAAGAACGATAGACTCTGCACGCTAGAAATTGCAAGGTCTACAAGACAACATGGCCAGTAGAAATGCTGAACAAAACCTTTCCACGATAGGCTACTGGATACAAACAACTGAGAGACCAGTTCTTCCACTCCTTAGCCGTTTCTGGAGAAATATGTCCGAGTATGGCAGGAGTTTCTATTTTCTTGGCAATGTGTTCCAGATCTTGCAATGAATTGTATTCCACACTGGGTTTGTTTGCTAGGGCATTTCTGAACTCCTCGAATGGAAGCGGGGTGGATTCCCTCTTTTGTATACAATATGCATGCTCGAGATGTATACACAGTACAGTATATACTTCGAATTGGGCACAATATTTTTTTCTAGTCCATGTGGAAGGGGTCCCTATGTTTTGGCGTTGCTGTTGTCGTCTCGCGTGCCTGCTTGTGGACCGGCGGTGGTGGTGTGCTGTGCTACCAGGTTTTGTGGACAACCTTCCAGAGAAGAACAGCAGCTAGTGAAAGGTAGGCCCACCTTTGGGCTGTTTCTAGCATCCGCCGCACCTTCTGGATATCCAGACGGGTCTCTTCTTGTTCCTCTTCTATTTAAACGTTGGGCTTTTTGGTTCCATTGCATTGGGGTTGCCGAAACTCATGGTGTCCTACAGATTTTAAGGCTCTAGTAAGAAGTACCATAGAGCTTTCAATATCGTGGACGGGACTGATACTGCCCTTTTGGCAACCAGCATGGGACTAGGGGCGGCAGGTGTTAGGTTGTTAGCCACCATAGTGGCCACACCTATAGTGCTAGGCATTGAAATAACAGCTGGGGTGGTAGGGGTGGCAGGGTTTGTGTTTAAGTTTGCATCTCGCAGACTGTATCGCAAGGCATTGAAACACGATGAGATCAGGGTTCTGGCCGAAGCAAAACTGAACACGGCACTCACTGACAGTAAGATCTCAGAGGAGGAATTTCGCTAAATCCTCTCTGAACTCGACAAGTAACGTAGAACAAGGGGTGCAAAAAGCCCAGCAAGCCTTTATTACGAACACTGAAGAGATCATAGGCGATTCACATTAAACTGTTTCATCGAGGTCAACGCGGCATAGAGCTATCAGGAAGTGGCACGTGGGGTCGGGAAGTTAACTGGTGTTTCAAAAGTGGTAGACACGATGGGGGCGAAATCTAAGGACCTGACAAGAGCTTTGTTAATGAAATAAAGCTTTAAAGCGACCTTTCTTGAAAGGTGGTCTCATACCCCCATTACTTCTACTACTGAAGGGCTGTGCTCCCGGTCGCGAACCCGGGCACTCTCCTGATCTGCGCCAAGAGATCAGGAGGTACCAAACCAGGGGCACCGAGAACAATGGGAAGTCTGACGATAGTGTACTTGGGATGCAAGCGAAACATTTCAAAGGGGAGGTCCGCATATTTAGCGTCCTGAATCTTGCCAATCACGTTGCTGTCAAAAGGGACAGAAAATTCAATGATATAAATAATTTCATTGGCATTATCAAAAGGACAAGATCAGGTTTGCTGGCTGGAATTCTTCTGGGGCTGTATATGGGCCTATTCCACAGAAGTTTGAAAGCATCATTTTACATGATGCCCGGGACATGTTCAGCGTCGTACCATGGATGGACATCGGTGTCAAGCCAAAGGCATTCCAGAGACGGTAGTAAGCAACGAGCCATGCCGTCATGTCATTTAAGATATGCTGTTTGTGCCAAAGAAGGGCATCCTTTGACAAGGTGTTGGACAGTCTCTGTAAATTCATTGCATCATCGACATTTAATGCAAATATTTTCTTTTAGAATCACATTTAGGCGATTGCGAGTGGAAAGTGACTGGTCTTGGGAAGTGGTGAGTGAGTGAGTTATAATTGAACGTCACCTCGGCAATATCTCAGGCGTATAGTGACGAGAAAAGCTACGCACAGGTGTCTAAAACTAGCTGGTAAATCTAAAAACTATTTTATTTACGAAGACAATACAATTTAAAAACAGGGTATAGGTCGCCAACAACTGAAGGTAGATCACCATACTAGGAACCATGGCAACTTACAGAGCTTTTGCTTCCTGCATGGATCCTAGATGGAATTAGTAGTGGTAGAAGTAGTCTTTGATAATAGTAGTAGTGATAGTGGCATTACTACTAGTAGTAGTTGTTGTTGTAGTAATAGTAGTAGTAGTAGTAGTAGTAGTAGTAGTAGTAGTGGTAGTAGTAGTAGTAGTGATGTTGTGGTAGTAGTAGTAGTTGTAGTAGTTATAGTAGTAGTAGTAGTAATAATAATAATAATAATAATAGCAGAAGTGGTAGTAGTAGTTATAGTAGTGGTAGTGATATTTGTGGTAGTAGTGGTTGTTGTATTAACAGTTATAGTTGTATTATCTTTAGTAGTTGTAGCAGTAATAATGGTAGTAGTAGTGATATTATCTGTGGTAATAGTAGTTGTGGGGTTGTGCACGTGGTAGTGTTGTAGTAGTATTGGTATCAGTAATAGTCGTATTAGTAGTCGTAGTAATGGTAGTAGTAGTATTAGGCGTATTAGGAATACAGATTTCTATATACATGTACGTCAGTCTGACACTTATTTATGCAAAACTTACCTAACAATTTAATCGATCACAATTCGTCCCACCAACTGCGTCTGACGTAACACTTTTGTCAACAGGTGGACGTCCAGGATTAACTCTACTGAAGTAGTTAAAGATATAGTACATTCAGGAATTCACATTTTGTGCTTGTCACGAGTTTTTGTTATTATCAGGTATTGTCCTTGAGGCATTTCTGACAACTGATATGTAACATTTGGTGTTGTACTTAACTAACTACGAGGCGACAGCGGGACACGACACTACAGCACTACGACAGCACGGCGACAGACACAACAACACGGCAAGGGGGTACGACAGTGAGGGTACGACACGTTATTACATCACAGCCACAGAACTTCACGAAGGACTGTTAACGTTTACTATTATGGAACCTTACACAGAGTCATCTCATCACCCATGTGGGGTGAGGGGTAATAAGATACAAGCGGTCAGCGCTGTGGTTTCATTGCTGAAATATTCCTCCCATAGGATCTGTGAATGGCAGGAAATGTTTCATAGCAGGAAGTGAACGATTTATCACGCGAGAGGTGACCAGGTTTTATTATTTAGATGTAGGACAATTGTCAGTATCTATGTTTGTATGGGCCACATTGTTCCCAAACTTCATGCAGTAAAATAAAAGACACATGTGCGTAATCATACCAAACATCTTTTCATTCCGTCATTATACAAGCCCATGAACCTGCAAAACAATGTCTAGCTTTGGCTACGTTTCCGTAAAGACGCATAAACATTTCAAAGTTTAAGGTATCATTGCTGTATATACGAAAAACAGAATACACCAACATACAGGGTAATTATCGGACTATCTCTGTGCCAAATGTGAATACCTAGTGTTGTACTGTTTCCGAGTTTTCATCCTCTAAAGACCGACACCATCAAACTGTTAGTGAACAATTTAAGCGCCCAGACAATTGGACATGGTGAACGATTTTATTTTCTATTCGTGAACGATTTACGGTCAACCTAAACTCGTCATCCAAATTCCGTGCAATAGGGCCCGTAAGTCTCGCGAGGCGCTACTTCCGCTACTAGATTTCTGGTGACAAGCGAATACGCAAGAACCAGTTGTGGTGCCAAATTGCGCGACCGCCTAATATGACCTTACTAGACCGGACCAAGTGTACTACCATGCTTGGCTGTCAAAGCTGGTGACAGTCGTAATAATTGGATCATTTGGGGACGATAAGATCGAAAAATTATTATTCCTTCAAGGATTATCGGTTCCTTACTGACAACCGACAACCATGAGTCAATTCGAAAACATATGAGTACCTTTCTTTAGCTATAATATATTTTTGACAACCAGTGCAGTTCTATCGCTAAACGTGTTTCTTTTCAGTATCGCGGACAGTGTTTGTCACAAAACTGTATTTCGGGAATTAATGACATGGTTAACGTAAAATGCATTTGAGTAATCTGTATTTATATTGAATTAATAAAACTATTAATTAATATACTGCTATTCATAAAACAGCCATGTGTTACCAACTTTATCAAGTTGATGTTCTATTCATATTTGGCCACATTGACTCTGTCATTTCCCTTTTCAATTAAAGTATGTAGTTCCAAATTAGAATATTTTTGTTTGTTTAATTTGTTATTTATTTTCTAAATACATTTGTTATGCTGCAGCAATATTTTGTAACTATTCCAAATTAAAAACTATTTTTTACATATTCAATATATTTATATTTGTTAGGAACTATTTGAGATCAAATAGTTTCCAACAAATATCAATATTGATATGTAAAAAATAGTTTTTTAATTTGGAATAGTTACAAAATATTCAATAGAGACAATTGGCTTTATGCAATGTAAAATGCATGTGTATAAATACTTGAGGTACTAATATAAATACTTTATAAACTAGTTGGTAGGCTTAATAATTTTACTCTCTTCCAAGTCCAAGGGATGACTGTATGCAAGTTCAGGTGACAGAATGACTCAAAGATACAAGAAATAAATTGTTTGTTGTTTTGCAAATGTGAAAGAAAATGCATTCTAAATTTTACTTTGGATAGATGACAGGGATCTGCATGTGTCAAATTGTTTCTTTGCCATGCTGTAAATATACTGATAATGATATATTGAATACAGGGATTGTGATGGAGACCTTCGACAATTTCAGGATTATTAGCCATTTTCTGAATTTAGAATGGGCCACTGCCCTTGTATCAATAGTAAACTTCAAAATTTTAATGGGGCATGTTTATTCTAATGTGCAAAATGGCCCCTGTCTTTCCCAATGCCTGGAATAAATAGCAGTTCTTGTAACATTATAAAAATTTTTTATTAATAATGAACTTTGCCATTTATGGTGATCTTTTTATTCACACAAGAAGTCATAGTGTCACAAATCAATCAACAGCTCGACAAAATAACCTTGATGGCATGGTTACAATTATTTCGGTTACTACTGTCAGATATTCAAAACAAAAATGTGAAAACCCTCAGACATATGAATATTCATCATGAAACAATTATTTATCAAATTATGTAAACATTATTTTAGAGGTGATATATAAAAACTGGTTGTTGGACAATATTTAACACACTTTGTACTAGATGTCTTGGAGTTAGTGATCTAAAGTACATGAGCGTTACTTAGTTCTTGGTTATGCAGGGGTGAGGTTCTGCTATGCTGTAAGCAAAATATGAAGCAGCACACAGCAAAATTGGCAAAAATGCAAGACCAAATACACTCAAAATATGGAGTAATCACTCAAAGACATTTCCTGTATTGTAAAATATACTGATCAATACATGGGGAAACTAAATGTGCATATATACTATGTCATGACTGTAGATTCTGCAGACACTGGCTGATAGCAGCATGAGTATGATTACTTGTCATGTAATACAGTGTTTTTCACCCATTTTTAGTAACTTATTTATTCCAAATATTCTGCCAATGAGGCCAAGGTTGGTAACTGGCATTCCATATTTTCCACTATACAGTTAGACCAATATGTTGTAAAATAATGGAAAAGAATAATGTGTACTGGTTATTGTGCTATGAACCAGTGTTGTAATCTTACAGCAAATAAAAACAAAGAATTTCATATTTCAACAAAATTCCATGTCATGTAGAATCACATGCCTATGCCATTGACTAAAGTTTAATTTTTAAATTGGTAAGCATGTTTTTTTTCATGGAAACTGGAGTAGTAGGGTAACCTAGTGGTTAAACTGTTGACACTTGTCACACTGAAGGCCCGGGTTTGATTCCCCACGTGTGCAAAGTGTGAAGCCCATTGCTGCTCTCCCCTGCATGATGTTGCTGGAATATTGCTAAAAGCGGTGTAAAACCCAACTCTCTCACTTGGAAACCTTTGCTATATACACTGAAAATCTAATCTCCTACATCCATCGTTGTATATTTACTGTCAATCAATATCATGGCTAAAAGCAGAAATCTTCCAAACCATTCAATTTGTGCTTGCTTTATCCACACTTAAAAAACAATAAACAAGTTTTAGAACTATTCTGCAATTTTATTCCAAAGACATAATTACTGATAACATATCAAACATTCTTTGCATTTCCCAGATGCTAAACCTGAAAAAATACTGTAACAGTATCATCTGGAATACAAATGTTCTTTCATGGTCACTCATCTAAATTCTCACTGAATTATCTGAGAGTCACAAGACGTCACAAGACTTTCCACAACACCTTGCTGGTTACAAGCATTTCCTGTTCCAGCAAGTGTCCAAAGGATGATGTGTAGGGCTTTAATATGTTTTATAACTGTATATACAACACTTCAATGACTTGCTGTTTCTTCATTTGCAATGTATATTGCTTGACCACCAGATGTTAAAAGAAATCTAAAGGCCTGTTTCAGTTTGTGTTGCTCTTGATGTCAATGGTAATTGTGGTGATAAAGAAATCTATTCCTCCTTCTTTCTCCTCTTAAAGATGTGCATCTGTTCCAACTGAAAAAAATACATAACACACGTGAGACCAAGTATGATATACTTAATAAAATGTAAACAGTTCCTTACAATGTTGACATCAAGATATTATTGATAAATTAAGCATGTGGATGTTATGTTTAACTGAACATGCTGCACCATAACCAAATGCTAAATGGAGTTGTAATAATATATTAATCAAGCTCATATTACAGAATACCTTTGTGAGAGACACCTGTTCAGAGCTATTGGTATCAATCAAAGTGTGGATATAATCATCATTGTTTACGCGCTATTAAATTATTATTATTTAATTCATTACATTTTTTAAGAATTAAACCTGGATTTTCATTGCACATTAAGTTATCTTCTGGATAATTCCAACTGCAAGATACTTTATTTATTAACACAATTTTTTGGGTACACATGCATTATACCGGATACCTGCCTGCCACTGTAAGATATCAAATGCAATCAAACGATTCACCAATCTGCACACATGTCAACTTGGTAAGAGTTACCCACGTTCCCCCATCCCAAATAATATGTATAAATATCCTAGAATTATAAACGAAACTTAACGCAACAATTACTAGAGAACACACAAAATGATTAAGAGTCCAAAATTTAAGTTAGGGCTAGGTTTAGGTTTAGAGTTGGCGGAACGGAAGGAACTCTTTCCGTCAACTCCACCCTTACTGTGCGTGCCATGCTTAAACAATACCAGCCTTTAAATGAAAACAAAGAAATCCATGTAACAAACTTACCTCGACTAATGAATAGGCCAGCCTGAAGACAACGCTGTGACAACTCTGCATCTGTTTGGCAAATATTCACGTGCTATTCATGCAACATTGCCGTAGTGCTTTAGCAGTCCATAGTCTGTTACATGGCATAGGTTTCTGATTCACACAGCCGGTGTCGAGGATGATTATCCACTGCATACCCTATGTAACAGTGTTATCGCCATTGCCGAAAAACGTTGTTTGTCACCGGAAGTACTAAACAACGTAATCTCTCGCGAAGTGCCGTGACCTACTTACGGGCCCTATACAGCTGCCGATCGAATCTAGTGCTACATAGGTGCTGTCAACGTGCCTGGAATTAATAAAGGAATTTAAAGGTGAGTTTTCGCTGTCTTGGCTGATCCATGATTTTGGCTTGGAATTGCGGAGGTAGCTGTTTTCGGTGAGTCGTGGATTAACTTTTGAAACAATTATCCGAATGTGACCATTTATAGCTCATTGTGTAGGGACATCATCTAACTTTCGATCCGTAGGCCTCTTTGGGGCCTTTAAAATATTTTACGTGGTGAAATCTAACTTTGATTGAGGAGCGGGGGTTTCGTCGATACATCCCATTCCTTTTATATAGTACTAGGGTAGGGTCTATACACCTATACGTCTTTTTAACGCTGTTTTTAAGCGCGACAAGCCCCTGTGGCCGCTGCTGCATTCCGGGCATGTGCTCTTTTCCCGCGTGTTTGACCTAGTGTTGTGGTTTCGTGAAAATTGATTCGGTATTCCTTCACCTCTATCACAAATTTACGGTAAGACAATTTTATGTAGTCAAGGCATGTCCCTTCTTAGTTATACACCATCAGTTGTCATGCTGTGAGTGGGGAGACAGACGAGAAAAATTCTTCTCCAAACAACTGTAGCTTTACTGCCGAGACGTGGTTACCGGCGACACCATCGCGTTGTATCAGGGGAGGCAACTCTAAGTTGCTTACCTTAGCTCGTGATATGACAGAGTAAGCCTAGAATCAAGATCTAGCTCTATGCGAGGGATGACAAACGATTTAAAAAATGGTCGCGCTTGTTTATGTTTTCCACATATTGTTATGAATCCCGTCCTTGTGAAACTGTTTCTCAGAATCTTGTTGTTCTTTAACATTTTTATAATTTTCTGTCCAGGATACCATTTTCCACTAAAATGAGTTATATTATTGGAGTAATTATCTGTCCTCTGCGATCGAAAACTTATCAAATTTATATGCAATCGTCGAAATCACCAGACAATTTAATTCATGAATGTAATATTAGGTAGTCACTGTTCGAAAACATAACACTACTACAATAAGTGGGGGTTTGATTTTAATACTTTCCAGTACCAGCTTTTCAGTGGTAGAAATATGCTTGTGACCCTGTTTCCATATATTTTGATTTGAAAAGTTTTCCATTGACGATTTTTGAAGAACATAAAAATAAGGCAATTAGGAAAATGTCTGTTGTGCCAAAACATCTTGGCTTTGAAAGGCTTGTTATCCAAGACAAACATGGTAAACATGATCTAAATGTAGACATTTTACCATTTATATGACTAAATGATATTTCACTGCATTATGGTGACCTTTGCATGTGTTAGCATGTTGCATTTTGAAACAGAAATAGAATACTTGAGAAAGTAGAGGAGACTGAATACAGGTCGAAGCATTAGCTCAAGCTAACAGTGATTCAAACGAGGAAGTATTGAACGAGGATTTACCAATATTAGCCTGTGAAGAAGAACGGCATGACTCAAGTGAATGAGAATCAGATCAAGAAGAATTAATGCTTGATCTCATTTTTTGTAACAAAAAGCAATGATTCTTGTTTGACTGAAGAAAACGTGATGTTGAAGAAAGTGCTTAAAATGATGATACAACTCTTGAGAAAGATATTGCTGCATGGGCTGCTAAAACAAGTGGACAGGATCTCCCGTCAACGAACTGATGCAATTATTTAGAAAACAGGGACATTAAGTTCCAAAGGACTCACAGACTTCTTGGAACGCCATGTTTTATCGAGACTATGGAAACGTGTGGAGGACATGTTATACCTTTGTTTTGAAACTCGTTTTAAGAACTTGGGTGAAGCTCGATTAAACTTCAATATTGATGGCGTTCTATTATTTAAGTCAACAAATGGACAGCTTCGGCCAATTTTATGTAGTGTTTGTGGTTTTGATCCATTCGTCGTTGTTGTATATTACGGTCAAGCTAAAAGTACTTCTCTGAATTCCTTGTTGAACTGAAGAATCTGTGCGAGGGCGGGATTACTTTTGGTGAAGATCCTGTACCTGTGAAGGTTAATGCTTTTGTGTGTGATGCACCTGGAAGGTCATTTCTGAAGTGTGTAAAAGGACACACTGCATATTGTATCTGTGAGAGATGTACCATCAGAGTATCATGGGAGGGCAGAGTTGTGTTTGACACAGATTTAGAAGTTCCTTCTCCCAGAGACGAAAACAATTCAATCATTTTGATTATGTTCAATTTCACATACAACATGGTTGCGAGTGAAACAGAATACATCGATCATGGAAACTGTGGATTGGTCTGACGAATTCAATACCAATACTACATTCCTCACCAGGGCTCCAGATAAGGGTCCTATCGGCGTATGTATGGATAAAACATATGCATGATACGGTAGGAAATAATTTAGAAAACGTAGCAGACACACCACAGCTATGGTGAACGGTCTTAGAATCACTTACAGACGTATTTATCTGAAAAGGTACTGTTTTATTGTTCATTGACCTTTACACAAGAGTAGCAATGTTGTGGTGCATAAATGAAACGAAACACAAGGTTACTATCAATAAATGTTTTATGAAAACGCGAAAATGCGACAAACCAATTAAATTACTCGTTAGAATTGAGGTTCTTTGATAAAAACAATCCTCAGCAGTTAAATCGGTTGTGGCATTATTTAATTGAAAACTGAAAATATTTTAATGTTACAAAGAACATAGCTAATAGGATTGTGTTTCCAAATTCGAAGGCTGTGATAAGGCTTGGGCCATGAACAGTGAGAGATTGCTGTTGGAATTAAACAGACATAGATTGTTCGTTCTTGTTGGAAGTAGTTCTGACGTTCATACGCCAGTATGAAGTCCTTCCAGAGAGGCACGAGTCGGTATTTGGCTTGTCCCGGAATAACACAAGTGGGTAACGAAGGATTTATGATCTTGTTACAAATTGTTTTAACATTGTTTTTATTTAGTTTGTATGTGTAATAAGTGATCCAAAAGCAATTTTTTGAAGTGCCTGTCAACATATCAAACTTTTGCCTGAATATTCCAACTGGTTTCAGTGTAGTGGAACATTGTATATATTTATTGTTAGATGCAGAAATATTATATGTTTGTTTTGAATGGTTTTCTCATTCACCCCGAGAATTTTCACTCATAGCGTGACCCCTATGGGGGTGTGGTCAGATCTTCTCATAGAGGTATGGACATTTGTTCACACTCCTGTATACAAAGTTTTGTAACTTTTTGTACCCGTGGAGTTAAGCTGTATTGCAGTCTAAATCACCAGGCCAAGTAGTCTGAAAAGCCATACTTACTTGAAACCAAAGTTGGTGTTTCGGATCTAAGATACTGCTTTTGGTTTTTGGGCACGATACTAGTCTGTTGCCTCCAAGTACAGATGTAATGGAACATTGCAACACCATAACAGCAAGAATTTTTTGAAATTACATTGTTTAGAGTCCAGAGAGGAGGGAGGCTGCCCACACTCACAAACCTGTGGTCAGCCTACTGTTTCAACGAGACCATCTTTTCTTTCAATAACTGCCTGAAGATATTTTCCTGAAAGCCGTGGAATATACTGTGGAGGGTCCCGTCTACACGGATATTCCTTAGAAAGTCTAAATGTTATATCCAAGGGATTTTCAACATGATATCCCTCGAAACCTTTCAATATTTCATTTCAGGGACTCCACATTTCAAAAACTTGTGTTCACATATATTTCAGTGGGATCGAAATTATAACGTTTGTAGCTAAGTGAGTGGACCCTAAGATTTCACAGGGGGCTGATATGTGTACGCTTTTAACGTCATTGGATCAATACTTCATCTTCACGTTATAAATATAATCGTTGCCACTTAATTCTCTCGTAATCTCAGGACAAGGTGAGCTGGCACGGTGTGTCTATTTATAGCCACAGTTGCACAATACCACGGAGATTACCAGTCTCGTCACACTGCTGCCCTGTCCAATATACCGATACTATTGCGTTACTATTGTATAAGTTATCTTTTGCGGTACACGATAAGTTTTGACTTTCTCCATTAAAGCTTTTACGTGTGTTCCACTCAACTAACCGTGTTGATGATAGACGACGATATATAGAAGCGTGGACTAAATACAAACATTTGTGTGCTACGAAAGCGTGTCTAGCATCAGAGGAGATGACAATTTGACTTTAGGAAACATTGCAAAATAAAGACTCTAAAGCTTTCTGGAAAATAGTCAAGGGACGTTCTTCACAAACTTAATACAGTATTACAGCATTTGATTGGAACTTACACTAAATGCCAAAAGAAACGTTATCTTCCTTCCTTAATGACGGAGATGCATATCTACAGCTGGCGTTGTGATGCGTGGACGTCCACTTCTAGGTCTGTCTACGGTGACCCCAGTCAGTCTGTAGTCCTGAATATGTTTTACAACCGTGGTACGATGGCATCCGAGGGAGTTCGCAACATCATTGTATGTCGACCCCATCTGCACCACCACAATGGCTCTTTCTCTCTCTTCAGCTGTTAATCGTTGCATATTTCTCGTACTTGTGTATCATATCATGCATTCTAGGCTCTCTTTATACCCTATAAAATCATTCTACATGTAAAATGGATGCAAATACTGTTTGAATATTGCTGCGTTTTGGCAATTGATATTGCTATGTGTAAACAGAAAATAGAAAAATGTTACTTTGCAAGCAAGAATGTTAACAAAGATGTTAACAAAGATAATTTTAAGTGTTCCTAAACATTTTTCTCAAAATATGAAAGACACGTTTTATTTGTTTTCACTAATGCAAATCGGCAGAAAATGTTTTAAATCATAGGAATGGTTATTTTTCAATTTTACACACTCTACAACAGTTGTTTCTTGTTTTAAAAGTTGAAAAATGGTGATTTTAAATGGTTTATGTTTGTTTCAACCGTTCTTTTGGACATCTAAATCACTGTTTTTGGTATATTTCGGCATGGACGAAAATAGGGACAATTTAACTCTTCTGAAAAAGATGCAATTTCACCTAAATATGAATGCATTTCAGAATTTTGTTTCGTGATTTACATATGGCTGTGTTGTTAAGCTTTCTTGTAAACTATTACCTTCCAACATATTTTTGATAGTTTTTAAGCAATTCAGAAATGTAGGAGGGTAACGTTTCTTTTGGCGTTTAGTGTATATTTTGAGTAACATTTTCAAGGTATAAATAATTCAGCTGTCAACGAAGAATTTCAGGAATCCGTTCGGATTTTCGTTGATTCAATAAGTAATACTCTTATGGAGACTACCTCTGATGAATCTGGGCTTCATAAAGTAATATCTCAACAGGAAATCGTCAACGCTATAAACACCATGTCCGCTGGTAAAGCTCCAGGATATAGCGACGTGTCTGTGGAATTTTTCAAAAATGTACACGGGACTTGTATAGATATGCTTGTGAAACTATTCAATTCAATTCTAGCCACAGGAATTTATCCAAACGAATGGAAACTGGGGGTAATAATTCCATTGCATAAAACGGGTAGTGTGAATGACCCGGCTAACTTTAGACCTATGACACTCCTTGAAACGTCAGGGAAAATATTTGCTAAAGTCATTGCCAATAGACTGACAGAATGGGCAGAGCATGAACACTTTATCACTCCAGAACAACCAGGATTTAGAGCTGGCTTCCAAACTGTAGATAATATGTTAATTTTAGATACAGTTATTAGAAAGTACCTATCTCTGCATAAAGTGGGACTGTACTGTTATTTTATTGACCTAAAATCTACCTTTGATTCGGTTGATTGACAATTTTTAATGTACATAACTTCGGCTTGGAAATATTAAAGGGAAACTGTACAGGATCTTAAAAAATATGCACCAAAATGTGAAGTCTTGTGTCTCTACACAAAATGGTTATACACCAGCCTTTGATTGTTTGTATGGTGTAGGTCAAGGTTGTCAACTTTCACCCTCCTTGTTTTCTTTTTTTATAAATGACATTGTTGATTCTTTTAGCAGCAGATAACCAGAAATATTAATCTTGATTTTTTAGAATTATTCATTCTTCTCTTTGCAGATGCTATTGTAATGTTTGATAGCACTGTTTTAGGGTTGCAAAAAAGATTAGATAAACTTTTTTTCTATTGGAAAGACTGGAACCTTCAAATTAACATCAACAAGACTAAAGTTATTGTTTTTCGAAAAGCAGGACCTCTTAAAAAGTATGAACGTTTCCCTGTAAATGGTGCTTCTGTAGAAATTGTTCCTACCTATAAATATCTAGGTATCCATTTTTCAAGCTCTGGTTCTCTCTATTGTACTCAAAATACTTTAGCACATCAAGCATGGAAGGCTCCCAAATGTGTTAAAATGTCATTGAACAATTTTCGTAATCTTCCCTTATCTGCAATCCTCGATATATTTGATGTTAAAAATTTACCTATCATATTGCGGGTTGCGAAGTCTGAGGCTTTCATCCCTCACCTAATGTAATTAATGTTTATGATAAAGTTTGTAAGTCAGTTTTACATTTATCAAGGAACACTCCCAATGTTGTTGCAAGGGGTGAACTTGGACGTTACACTGTAAAAGTTAATCAGTTTGTAAAAATCATGAAATATTGGTTAAAGCTTTTGCTCTAGAGGAAAATGTAATATTGAAACATGTTTATAATTAACAACGGAAGTTGGCTTCCAAAGGTCTCAACTGTTGGGCACTAGATGTAAAGAATTTATTATTTAAATATGGATTTGGTCAAATTTGGCTTGATCAGGGGGTTAATGATGTTGATTATTGTATAAGACAGTTTAAACAGAGACGCATTGATACTTATACTCAAGAATGGTTAAGTTCTTTTAAAGTTTATTGTAAGCTAAAGTTGTATAAAACTATCAAGGGTTAATTCTGAAGATCTGAAGCGTATCTGTCATTGGTTAAGGTCAATGTTTTTCGTTTTACTTTGAGTAAGTTTAGTTGTTCAGACCATCCTTTAATGTTGGAATATGGGAGAAAAGTAAATATAAAACAACACGAGCGATTCTGCCCTCTGTGTATTGTACTTACCATTGAATCAGAGTACCACTTTTGTATTGAATGTGCGTTTTAATGTGATCTGGGAAACAGCCTGCTCCCACAATACTACATAAATAATCCATGTTGAACTAAATTTATCAGCTTATTATTGTCTTGCAATTGTACAACTGTTAAGAATCTTGCTAAGTTTTTATTTCTTGCATTGACATTAAGAGCGAAGTTTATGAATATAGAGTATAAAATTAAGTGATACATTGTACATGTTAGCATACAGCATATATTATGTATGGCGCCGGATTGTATTGTCTTCTTTGAAATTGTATAACGGGTCGGTGGCCCCTGTACGAAATAAACTCTCTCTCCAATTAAGCTGTCCTCGAAATACGGACATAGCAGTAACCCATACTTGGCCATTGTCTTATCCAAATGAAGTGTTGAGTGTTCTTTGTTATTTAACACTGCACTCAACAGTTTTCCAGCACGGTCTCTAATTACGCGGCTGGAGGTTTATGTCGTATAGAAATCAATTGAATCTTTAAGCTAATATTTTCAACTGTTGATGCTAAAAATGTTTACAACTGCATGGAATTTACGGTTGATTTATGATATCAATTTTGTATTGACATTGATGCACAGTGCTGCGTCAGAGAGTAAGTGAGCTTTTAGCACCTCTCCAACAGTATTACGACTCCAGAATTGCATATAGTCTACCTATGTGAGGAATCTAACCCAGGATTTCTGTGGGAGGAGCAAATGCTCAAGGGTTAATTCTGAAGATCTGAAGCGTATCTGTCACTGGTTAAGGTCAATGTTTTTCGTTTTGCTTTGAGTAAGTTTAGTTGTTCAGACCATCCTTTAATGTTGGAATATGGGAGAAAAGTAAATATAAAACAACATGAGCGATTCTGCCCTCTGTGTATTGTACTTACCATTGAATCAGAGTACCACTTTTGTATTGAATGTGCATTTTACTGTGATCTGGGAAACAGCCTGCTCCCACAATACTACATAAATAATCCATGTTAAACTAAATTTATCAGCTTATTATTGTCTTGCAATTGTACAACTGTTTACAATCTTGCTAAGTTCGTATTTCTTGCATTGACATTAAGAGCGAAGTTTATGAATATAGAGTATAAAATTAAGTGATACATTGTACATGTTAGCATACAGCTTATATTATGTATGGCGCTGGATTGTATTGTCTTCTTTGAAATTGTATAACGGGTCGGTGGCCCCTGTACGAAATAAACTCTCTCTCCAATTAAGCTGTCCTCGAAATACGGACATAGCAGTAACCCATACTTGGCCATTGTCTTATCCAAATGAAGTGTTGAGTGTTCTTTGTTATTTAACACTGCACTCAACAGTTTTCCAGCACGGTCTCTAATTACGCGGCTGGAGGTTTATGTCGTATAGAAATCAATTGAATCTTTAAGCTAATATTTTCAACTGTTGATGCTAAAAATGTTTACAACTGCATGGAATATACGGTTGATTTATGATATCAATTTTGTATTGACATTGATGCACAGTGCTGCGTCAGAGAGTAAGTGAGCTTTTAGCACCTCTCCAACAGTATTACGACTCCAGAATTGCATATAGTTTACCTATGTGAGGAATCTAACCCAGGATTTCTGTGGGAGGAGCAAATGCTACAGTCTCAAGATGAAATCACTGCCCTTCATATCAGTTGACCAATCAATCGATATACGTTATCGGCCATTCGGTTGCAAACATATTTCACTTTAATTTTTATACTACAACACATCTACGTCATAATTTACCCATTTCTAAAAATATTATGGCAACAGACACAACACCACTATGCCATCATGGAGACTGACATAACACCACTATGACATCATGGAGACAGACATTATACCACAAGGATAGCATGACAAGTTGACAACAGACATAACACCACTACTTCAAAGTTTACCCATTACTGAAATATTATGGCCACAGACATAACACAACTATGCCAGCATGGACACACACATAACATCATTATGACATCATGGCAACAGATATAACACCACTATGACATCATGGCAACAGATATAACATCACTATGACACCAAGGCAACAGATATAACATCACTATGACATCATGGCAACAGATATAATTTCACTATGGCATCATGGCAAAAGACATAACACCACTATGATATCATGACAACAGATATAAATCATTATGAAATCATGGCAACAGACATAACACTGCTATGACATTATGGAGACAGACATATCATCACTATGACAGCATGGCATCAGGTATAACACCACTATGACATCATGGCAACAGATATAACATCACTATGGCATCATGGCAACAGACATAACACCACTATGACATCATGGCAACAGATATAACATTACTATGACATCATGGCAACAGATATAACATTACTATGGCATCATGACAACAGATATAAATCATTATGAAATCATGGCAACAGACATAACACTGCTATGACATTATGGAGACAGACATATCATCACTATGACAGCACGGTAATAGGCATTTGGAAACGTTTCCGTTCCAGCATAGCAATAGGCATTTGGAGGCATTTCCGTTCCAAATTGTTATCGTGATGCAGCAAATGAAATGTGTTGAAAGTGACAATGTCAAACTGAGTATTAATGTCATTAGCAATATTTAGGATGACATCAGATGCGTTTTCGTTGTTATTTGAGCTTGGCTTGACCTGGTAAATGTTCCCGCAGTTCATTGATCTTAATGGACAATATCGTCCACTAGTCGTTGACTGTGGGGCTCCTCTTTGTGTTTGCATGCAAATGCAAGAAGAAAAAGAATATTCTGCATTTTCTCTGGGCGTTTCAGAAAACAATATTTGAAGACCCTGGCGTGTGAACTTCTGGGTATTGTAGTAGTAAAAATGATATGAACTGATCACTGAAGAATTCGCCTCTATAGAAACCTTTTGCAATACGGCAGCCATCAGACGACGTCTGCTTTAAAACTACGTATTCTGTTTTTGTATGGGCTTTTGACATAAGGAAATATCTTTTTTCAAGACGTAGAAGTTCTTCATTAGGTCCTGGTTTGGATTCCCCAAATGAGTAAACTTTGTGGCATCCTCAGGCGTGATATTGCTGAAATACTGCTGAAAGCAGTGCAAAACGCAACTCACTCACTCACTCTTCATAAAGGAGTTGAGTTGAGTTGAGTTGGGCTTTACGTCACATCGGCATTATTCCAGCCATATAGTGACGAGAACAAGTCTGCATTAATATACATTGTAAGTACAAAGTGGTTTCATTTCAAAGACACACATTCATTACATTGTCATTTTGGAACAGAGAATGTCATAGCACTAAATTGAAAAGCAGGTAAATTCGTTAGTGACATTACACAGTTACAATTTATGATATAGATCAACTTCCCTCAGGTAGTTCAGTATCAGATGAGCGCTCACGCTGGAGAACAGATCTTTCAGATTGGTTGCATGATAATGCGAGTCCCTTGCAGATGTAAAGTCCACACAGTCAAGCAGAATATGTTTGACGGTGAAAGCCTCATCGCAGGAGAGACATATGGGGGGTCCATCCCCATCCGTTTTTAGCAGATAGTCATGTGTAAATCGACTGTGGCCAATACGACATCGTCGTAAAATTACTTCATCACGTCTTGACTGGCAACCCAAGTAGGTATAACCGATTGTTGGCTTCAATTCATGGAGTTTGTTTCTTCCCACTTGAGTGTCCCAACTTTTTTGCATCAGGTCCCGAGTATAGCTTTTGATAGTGGGTTTGAAATCACTGTACGGGATTAGCAGTGGAGATAGGGGCTTTTCAAGAGCTGCTTTTGCTGCAGCATCGGCCTTAGTGTTACCTGCTATGCCGACGTGACCCGGCAACCAGCAGAGGACGATGTCATATTGGCCAGTAGAAAGGTCGTTGTACAGTTCTAGTATGTCCAGGATGATTGGGTGACTTGAAGTCACGTTTAGAAGTGCTTGAAGGCAGGATAATGAATCTGTAAAAACGATGAAGTTTTTGGACTGATTTTGCTGTTGAATGTAGGTCAAAGCTGAGAAGATAGCTTTGGCTTTAGCGGTGAAAATGGAACTGTTGTCGGGGATCCTAGAGGAGACAGTCTTGGATCCAGTGACTGTAGCGCTGGCAACTTGGCCATCGTCCTTGGATCCGTCTGTGAAAATGGATCTGTGAGTGTTATACTTCGAACGTAACTGGTTGTATTCCTGTTGGAACACCAAGGGATTTGTTTAAGACTTTTTGAGTTTGGTGAGGGTAAGATCGACCTGTGGTTTCACCATTTGCCATGGTGGTAAGGACAGAAGTTGGTATGGTGCAATGATGTTGAGATTAATTTTAGCTGCAGATATGTGTGGTTTGATCTGATTCCAAGTGGTGGAACCAGGCTTGGCAGTTTAGGAAAAAAGTTTTCAGAGAGTGGGTTGAAAACACAATTGTATGCTGGATTGGACTCATTTGAACGTAATTTAGTGATATACTGCAGTGAGAGTTTAATGCGGCGTTGTTCAAGGGAAGGTTCATTGGCCTTCGCATATAGACTGTCTACCGGAGAGGTCCTAAAAGCTCCCAGGCAGAGCCTCAGCCCTTGGTGGTGGATAGAGTCTAATTTTTCTAAAATGCTTTTGCAGGCTCCACCGTAGACAATGGAGCCATAATCTAGTTTACTGCGAACTAATGATCTGTACAAGTGAAGGAGGGTGGTCTGATCCCTCCCACTCTGTATTTGAGACTACTTTTAGCAAGTCTAGAGCCTTCAAGCACTTTGTTTTCAAATATTTTATGTGGGGTAAGAATGTCAGGTGGCGGTCGAATTTGGCCTCTTCTACTACCTTGATGGGAGTACCATCTAAAGTTAGGTCTGGATCCTTGTGTGGTTTGCATTTACGACAAAAGTGAATACAATTTGTTTTGGATTTTGAAAACTTAAAACCATTTTCATTGGCCCATTTTTGGATTTTGTTAAGGCAGAGTTGTAGCTCCCTTTCTATTGCGTGCATGTTCTTACCAGTCATCCAAATAAAGTCACCACATCAACGCAACTGTTCAGAACGTTAGTGAGGCTGTTAATTTTGATGCTAAAAAGTGTGACAGACAGGATGCTGCCTTGGGGGACGCCCTGATCTTGGTGGAAATAGTCAGACAGTGTGGAACCCACCCGAACTTGAAATTGTCTGTTGTTTAAAAACTGAGATATGAATTGAGGTAGTCTACCCCTCAATCCAAACTCGTGTAAATCTTTTAGGATACCATGTTTCCACGTTGTATCGTATGCTTTTTCTAAGTCGAAAAAGATAGATATGGTATCTTGTTTGTTGACAATGGAGTTTTTGATGAATGATTCGAGACGCACCAGATGGTCAATGGTACTTCGGTTTTTTCGGACACCACATTGGAGGTCACTGAGAAAGGTTATTGGTCTCCAAGTACCAGATTAATCGATTGTTGACCATGCGCTCCATGGTTTTGCAAACGCAGCTAGTTAGGGATATAGGATGGTAGTTTGAGGGATTAGTATGATCGCGGCCGGGTTTTGGTATAGGGATGATAATGGCATTGTGCCTCGAAGGGGGGAAGTGTCCGCATGTCCAGATGTCATCAAATATATTTAGGAGTGTTTCCAAGCCTGTGTCAGGGAGGTGTTTCAGAAGCTGATAATGGATTTCATCAGCTCCTGCCGCAGTGTCTGTCGTGAGCCTGTCCTAGGGCAGTACGTAATTCATGGAGGGAAAACGTTTTGTTGTAATCCTCCCCATTATCAGAGTTAAAATTGACTGGTTTCTTTTCTTGTTGGGTTTGGTATTTCTGGAACTGAGGGTTATAATTTGATGAGGAGGAGTGGTTTGCCAAAGTTTCGCCAATTTTGTTTGCAAGTTCAGATTTATTTGTTAGGAAGGAGTCACCATCTTTCATGTGGTGAACTCCTGATTTTGACCCTTTGAATCTTTTGAATCATGTTCCACACCTTGGACATGGGTGTGCGGGAGTTGATTTTTGACACATATTTCCTCCATGACCGGCGTTTAGTTTGTTTGAAGGTACGTTTTGCCCTGGCATTTGTCATTTTAACAGCATTCAGGTTATGCACTGTAGGATGTTGTCGGAAATATTTTTCCGCCTTCTTCCTATTTTTCCTAGCTTGTTTGCAGTTTGTATCAAACCATGGTTTGCGTATGTGCGGGTTTGCAGAGGACTTTGGAATAGTTTTGTCTCCGATGGCATTTAGGACGTCTGAAAATAGTTCCATAGGGTCATGAACATTCCTGAAGTTGTCCGGCTTAAGTTTTTCTGAACATAGGGTTTGGAATAGAGGCCAATTGGCCTTAGTAAAATTCCATCTTGTTGATGGTGGTTCATCCGTGGGGTTGATAGGAGTAAGAATTGTTGGGAAGTGGTCGCTTCCACAAAGGTCGCCATGGACCGACCATTCGAACTCATTTAAAAGATTAGAATCTGTAAGTGATAGATCGAGAGCAGAGTATGATCCAGTGGCAGGATGGAGGTAGGTGTTTGATCCATCATTGAAGATGCATACATCATTATTTGAGAGAAACTCTTCAAGGACCTTTCCCTTACTATTTGTATCAGTACTCCCCCCATAGGGGGTTATGGCCGTTGAAGTCGCCCATGATTATGCAGGGCTTCGGGAGTTGATCATATAAGTTCTGAAGATCTGATAGGCGGACAGTTGAGGTGGGAGGGAGATACAGGGAACATAGTGTAAACCCTATGTTCAGAGTTATGCGGACAGCAACAGTTTGTAGGTTGGTGTTAAGTGGAACAGGGCTATGGAGAATGCCCTGCCTCACCAGGATAGAAGTGCCTCCTGTAGCTTTTATGCCGGGAAGAGAAAAGGAGTGGTAGGAACTGTACCGACGGATGTCAAATTTATCAGTCCTTTTTTAGGTAGGTTTCTTGGAGGCAAAACGCGGATGGTTTGAAGTCTTGAATCAATAACTGTAATTCATTATAATTATTCTTTAGTCCTCTGCAATTCCATTGGATCATGTTTTGCGGATTCATGGTGCTTCCACTGGTGACATGTCACGTGAACGTGAGAAAGCGTTTGATGAACTCCTATTGGTGTCTGGTGGAGATGGAGTTACCTCCATATCCAGAGGGCCAAAGGAGTTATGGACCTCGATGGGGACCTCTGAGGGAGAGGTGGCCTTTGGTTTTGTGTTTGGCGGTTGTTCGAGTTGCTTTAGTCTCTCTAGCCTCTTTTCTTCCCTTTTTCTGCGCGCAGTTTCTGTCTCTGGCTTTGGCATTTTCTCTGGTGTTTGTGATTCAGAGGTTTTGACTTTTGGCGTTGGAGATGGAGTTGCTGAGATGGGCTCAGTTGTGTTGAGTTCAGTTGGCTGAGAAGACATGATCCATGTCAGGTCGGTCTGACATGAGATGGTTGCAGTAGTGATAGTAGGACGGGAGACAGCAGAAGAGTAGGTGATGGTTGAAGGGGCTGCAGTTAAACTTGCAACCCTCTTCTTTGCTTCGTGAAAGGAGATATTTTCTTTGTGCTTGATCTTTAGTATCTCGGATTCGCGTTTCCACACTGGACAGAACTTGGAAGAGGCCATATGGTTACCACCGCAGTTTGTGCACTTCACTTCCTTAGTACAGTCGTTGCCCTCATGCTTGTCACCACAGCGGTAACAAACAGCAGAGGAACGACAGGACTTGGATCCATGTCCAAACTTTTGGCAGTTGTAGCACCGGAGTGGATTGGGGACATACACCTCCACACCAATGCTACAATAACCAGCTTTAATCGAGTCAGGGATGTTTGCTCGCGCGAATGTGAAGAGATAGGTGTTCGTTGGTTGAACAACACCGTCCTTTTTGAAGGTGAATCGTTTTACGGCTGTGACGGATTGCTGAGAGAGTTCCTTGACAATTTGTCTTCAGTCATGTCAGACAGGCATCGAGCTCTGTCCCGTACAATGCCTCTACACGAGTTAAGTGTTTTGTGTGCTGAGACAGTGACCTTGATATTGACAAATTCTTGTATTTTGAGGAGATTCAAGGATTGTGGTTTCCGGGTACATTCTATCAGGAGAGAGCCAGATCGGAGCTTTGTAACATTGGCAACCTCTCCGCAGATACCAGCGATACCTTTGGAGATTGCAAAAGGATTCAATTGCAAAGATTGCTTGTCACAAGCCTCAATGATCAGGAAGCGTGGCCATTAGTCAGGTCGGGGGGGAGGGGGGGGGGGGGGGCGTACTCTTGTCAGACGAGGAGTTGTCGGTATCCATGTGTCTTCGTTTTGAACTGGGGTATTGGGAAGCCATGTCGTTAGTAATGTGGTTCAGCATCCCCTCTCCCCAACCACCGTGGAGTGTCAACAGGACGATCTTATATTGCAGCGGATCTCCAAGCTGCAAAGACCAGGGATAAGGGGGTGTTATACTCCAGCGAATTTGACATGAAATGCTGTAGCTGCCTACCAGATTAAAGGTCAGGATGGTTCTGTCCATGACAATCAATTGGAGACGTACAGACATCGGAGGCCAGCATCACCAGATTGGCCCATCAGCCACCGCCTTCTGTGCATGGGTCTGCGAGGCTAATTTGTCTTGGTAAGATATTAGTTAACATTTTGAACATGGTCAAAAGTGTTATGTAATACCAAATTTTGTATAGACATTACATGCACAGGGCAAGGCGTGACCTGCCCATTGGTAGAATCGGGCCTATTCTACCACCCGTCTAGGCAAAGTTAGGGTCGAAGTGGTGTGTTGGATTATTGAACACTATTGCCGGTTCCGTCATCCTCAACCACCAGACTCCCTTCCTCTGCCGACACAGGGATGCAACCCACGGCAAACGGGTTGCCCAATTTGGTCGCCTCTTACGACCAGCAATGGGGTGCTGTGGACCTGTTCGACCCCGGGTCCACACGGGGGCGAAGAGCCATTGGCGTTACCCAGCACCCACCATGAGGAGGTTGCTCTTCAAGGGTGCCTCTTCATAAAGGAGAGATGCCAAACAATTACCCTTGAGGTCGTAAAACATTACCTTTCAAAACAGCCAGAACGTCCAAAAACATTCGATGTCTCTTATAGAAAACCGTAGACTTAAAAAGTGTTGTCTGAGATCAAGCCTGGATTACTGCAACAGTTTACTGTTTGGCATCTCTTCCTCTCAACTCCATCGTCTTCAGAAAATCCAGAACAAACCTGCACGCATCATCACTCTCACCAGTCCTCGCTGTCACATCTCTCCCATCCTAAACTCTCTACACTGGCTCCGTATTCGTGAAAGGATTGATTTCAAGATTCTCTGCCTCACCTACCAGTCTTTCTACAACTCAGGACCTTCCTACCTTCAAGACCTTCTGACACATTACTCTCCAGAAAGAACCCTGCACTCACCACAACAACTGTTACTTGCTGTCCCGAGCTACAATCTCAAATCATTTGGCTCAAGGACCTTTTCATATGCAGCAGCTTCTCTGTGGAACTCTCTCCCTATCGAGTTAAAATCATCTCCTTCCTAAGTACATTCAAAACACGACTAAGGACTCATCTATTTCTTCGCTACAAGTGACTTCCAATCATCCGTACCTGCCAACTGTATATAGTTTTAACTTCAGCTCAGGAAGCGCTTTGAGCATATCCCTGTGACGTGGAAAGGCGCTATATAAATGGCCTATTATTATTATTATTATTTTGGCATCACATTATGAATACAGTAAACAAATCAAACATCAATCGTTTTTCTTTCCTTCAAGTTAGCCGTGTGAAATTGATTGGATTAGGCGCTGTAGGAGTCGTGTTGGTTATAGTGTTGGTTGCCTGGCTTTGTGGAAGGGAGAAATAAAGAGAAAAGTCGGAATACTGATGTGTTTAATTTCAAATGCAAAATAGTTGCGAGTAAAACAGAATACATCAATCATGGAAACTGTAGCTCAGTTGTAAACATTGTGTTTATAAATGCACTATAGGCCTGTGTCTTTGTGGAAGGGAGAAAAAAAGAGAAAAGTCGGAATACTGATGTGTTTAATTTCAAATGCAAAATAGTTGCGAGTAAAACAGAATACATCAATCATGGAAACTGTAGCTCAGTTGTAAACATTGTGTTTATAAATGCACTATAGGCCTGTGGTCTTTTAAGTATCGAAAACAGATTGATTGGTTAGTGTTATAACTGTACCTGCCGGAAAGTGAGGTTAGGTCATTTCCTGTTTGTCCCTTGTGCATCATGTACATTCAATCCTCGGAATCCTGTGGATCAGTGGAACTGAAATTTCATATGCTCCTTCGCAGCAATTGTGCTACTGATATCTGTTTAATATGTCAGAATTTTATATTATAATTGGTATGATTACTGAATACCGGATACCATCAGCCTCTTTGAAAACACGCGAGTTTACTTTTGGTTAGGGTAGGGTTTAGGGTTATGGTTAGGTTTGGGGTTATGGTAAGGTTTAGGGTTAGCGTTAGGGTCAGCGTTAGGGTTAGGGTTAGGATGACGTGACACTAAACAATATGGCTGGTAGGTATCCGGTATTCTGTAGGTGTGTCTTATAATTTTGCTAACATTCTATGGCCTTTCACAGCAACTATTTTTGAAAAATATATACATCTGTATGTTTACCAATTAATTTTGTCTGAAATACAATTCTAAATTCTTTCCAAAAAAAACCCTTTATAATTTGATAGAGCAAATATTTAACATTTCAAAAACGAAAACATCATTGAAATTACCATGTACTTTAATTAGGATAATTGCCTATATGTTTCCAAACAGGTGTTTTTCTGTCTTAAAACAAGTTACCTTATTTTGAAAAGTGAAAGTAATAATTGATTGTTGTGTGGCCTATAAATTCATTATTTATTGTGAAAGGATGAAAGTTTGTAAACTAAGATTTAAGAAAAGTTACAGTCTAACTCAAAAATAAGGAAAATTTTAAAATGCAGTAAAAATTACTTCACAAACAAAACAAACAGATTTTAACTGTAATTATCATTCCGTCAAGGAGAAGTGTTTATTCATTACAATAAACTCAAAATCATAAAAAAATATTCCAAAATGTTTTTGACGTGGCCTTTTTCAGTTTTTGTCAGTTAGAAATCTGAATTGTTGGAAAAAGGTATGAATCTTTGACATTCGGGGTCTTCCTGATTATGCATTTTAAAGCTTACTTCATGTGTAAATGTCATCTTGGTATATAACAAAATTGTTATTTCTAGTCAAAATTTAATCTAATTGTGTAGTTTGAGCAGGAGAGGAATAGTTATTTTGGGTAAAAATTCAGTCCCATCACATTTTCATTAACATTTTCTTTCACAAAGAATAGAAAAGGTTTCGGTATTTGTAAAACTGTCAGTGGATAAAGCTTCTTTAAGTACAGGTTGATTAAATTGATGGCTATACCCTAACTTTTCTGTAGCATCACATTTAATTTTCAAAATAGGGTGGTGCTTAATTAATGCACAGGTGTATGACCATTACTATGCCTGTATTGTACATACTTTGATAGATTCAATTTGTTTAATTTTTTGGTGGGATTCAGTAAATATTTTTTTCAGTGTTTTGAATGTAAGAACAGCTTTCATTTCAACAATTTTGTATACATTGTATGTATGTAAGAAATATGCAAACATCTTGTTTGTGTTGATTGTGTTCATGTACCCTGAAACCAGCTTAAGGGATGCTACTATATGTTACTTTTGATATCATTCGCGATACGGGAAATATGGTGTGTGCAGAAAATGCCACCACGTAAAGGATTCGCTGGATGACTGGAAGGTTCGTGTGATATATGGAGCAGTATAGTTCGCCACCTTCAGAACACATTCAACAGCTTTTGTTAATACACACTGTTTAAGTATGAAGTTAACAAGATACACATATTACCCATTGGATGAGTGGTTGGATGAGTGGCGAGGACTGGCGTCCGTCACTTAAAAGCGTGCACAAGCTGGTTTCAGGGTACATGAACACCACCCGGCCTTTATACATACAATGCCCATTTCTACATACAATTGTTGAAATGAAAGCTGTTCTTACATTCAGTGCCAAATCTGTCTTTTTACATGGTTCGAGCCTGGTCTGATCTAGATGACATGTTTCAACTCATCGTTTTGATTCCATAATCCTGTATCGGTCCTAGCATTCATGAATATTACGATTGGAAAATTATCTGTAAGTACTGTTACGGTTAAGAATTTGCCGGGACAAAAGGTTTAAAAGTCCCCTTTGAACCAGCAAAATAGAACACAGACAAGTCTAAAATGTTCAATAATATATTGAGCAAACAATGAGCAAACTTTAATGAATGACAATACAGATTTCTAGTACAATGCAATTGAGTCACAAATCTAAAATATTGGGTCACAAATATTAGATATTAACTCGCCAGAGTCTTGACATTTACAGTGAGAGCAGATATACTGATTGAAGGTTGTTTACAATGACAGTGGACGAAAAGACGGTCTTGAAATGTTGACAGACAGACTTGGCGACTTTAGGCAGAAACGACATTCGCTCGAATCTCTGTCTGCCTACCGTACCTAACCATTATTACTCATGAGCAAAACTGCAAATCTAAATACGGAATCTGATGTAATTCTCTCATGGTTTAGGGATGCATTTTTACCTTATAACAGTATCATCAAAATATTTTCCCGGTCATTCGTTCATCACGTGTCTGTATTCTTGAAATGACATAAACACTGACGGACTTCTTCCACCTTCCTGGGAAAAGTGAGTGTGTGAGTGAGTGTAGTTTTACGCCGTATTCCAGCAATACTGAAATGGGGTTCACACATTGCACCCATGTGGGAATCGAACCCGGGTCTTCAGCGTGACGAGCGGACGCTTTAACCACTACGCTACCCCACCGCGCCCCTGGGAATAACCCGTAGCACGAATAATGTAGAAGCTTTGTTTCGTTTCGACCTGTTTATCCCGACCTCGGTGTTTTGTCATGCATCGGGAACTTCCACATAGTTGCAGATTATACTCGCTTCGAACCATGCTAGTAAACAAACAAAGTGACATCAAAATTGAGGACTTGATTTATGCGTAGGTTAACAAGTAACATCCAACATCAGTCAATATATTTACCGAACATTCTATCAAACACAACTTTCTGATGATCATTAATAATCATTGATAAGTAACACTTTTAATTCCTGAACAACTTCAACACTATCTCTTATCTTACATCACACATAAATATCGTTTTCTGATTGGCTGAGCGCTCTTCTATTATTTTTCAATGTACCTTTCAAGGTAACTTTAAATTTGCTTTTCTTGTCGTCTGTTAGGTTCGATGTCATCTGAAAACCTAGCGATTGTCGATATTAGCTAATTGCTTAACCCTGGTACACCTTATTATGATCCGGTACCCGTTCTTCAAACAGTTCAAGACCCGTAAAGGTCCGGGTTAGAATATTGATCTTCAGTAACCCATGCTTGCCGTAAGAGGCGACTTATGCTGTTGATCACTGGATTGTCTAGTCCTGACTCGATTATTTACAGACCGTCGAAATGTCGCTGAAATATTGCTGAGTGTGGCGTAAAACTAAACTCACTAACTCAAACAATTCAAATTAACATTGATGTGTTCGGTAAGATAAATAGGCTGTATACTGTTACCTTAGGGCCTATAGGTTGACACAGAGAACATAAACAAACATAGAGGGTACATCAACTCATGTCCCCCACGTGTCTGCAACGATTCTGTTCGATTTATCGAAAATCAAATCTGACACCTTAGTTTCGATTTTAGATAACCAATATCATTAGTTCGATTCTATATTGTAATTCCTATTTTAATTATTTCCACACAGCCAGAACGCAAATTTGACTCAAACTCGAGCAGTTTCGAGCAAAGGCGTGTTTGGTGATTATTATCCAATGAGAATCGTTGTTAGTAGATACCGCCAAATTGACGATGGATTTCACGCTAAAGAGGCCCACTCTGAGAGCTAAATGCAATCTGATGTTTTACCTGTATGAAGAATCGAATCGAAAATGATCGAATCGAGGGTCCAATATCGAAAATCGAATCAAATCGAGGTCTGGTGAATCGTTGCAGCCCTACTCATGACCAGTAAACAACTGATGTCACGTTAATCATGTCACCCATTTCCATGTTCTGAATTTGTTACATGTGTTACACTGTAATAGTGCTGAAACAAACATATTTTTTCAAAGAAGAAACGCATACCCCAGAAATCTGTTGCGAAAATGTTGTTTTTCAAGCATGTACATAACACATCCACAAATAGCCTTTAAGAAATGATTTTTACACCAGTTTAGAAGAAGGTAATGTTTATACAACCAAATGGATAATTTTAGATAACAGAGACGTCCATCTGTCTCAACCTGTTCCGTACAGTTTGACCGGATATCCTCCGGAGTCCAGGCACCCTGGTTGCTGTGGTCTCACCCGTGGTGTCACCATTTGTTATACCTGTTTAGTTGTAACGAGCTGCAAGCAGTGATATCGTGCTCAGACTAACATGCAGACGCCTGGCAACAGAAGATTGGTAATCTCACGCGTGCATTCTTTCAATGGCAATGTTCCGTGTCGCAGCGTCAAGACTTGGCGTTGTGATATGACCTTGAAACTCCTTCAAAATGGATGCCAATTTCCGAAAGTTATCTGGATTTTTATAGCCAGACAGTGCATGCTCTTTGCTGCACAATTTCAACTGGAAGGTGATTTCTGTTGCGTTGTGGCGATGCCTTTATAATTCTTGTAAGAAATCTCATCAAATTCAACATTTTGAGGTAAAGTCGACTTTTCCCTTGTGCAATTGTGTAAAATCATGTTATCAACACTTCTGTTACATATTTTGACGATTTTTTGAACACAAAAGGTAAGTAATAGATTTTTAACAATATAAAACGCCTATGCGTTTCTTTTGGGGATAGTATATAAGCTCATGATACAGTCACAGTTGTGCAACCCACTCTGATTTTAGCAGAGAACTCTTATGAATGTGAAAAGGGTTTTGTCGCTTATATTTACTAGGTACTGTTTTGTGACCAATGACCATGTAACTTCTCCCTTTGATGAACTCCCCGCCGTGATATTGCTTGGACATTGCTAAAAGCGGCGTAAAACCATAACTCACTCACTTTGATGAATTATTTTGTTCCGCTTTACAGATGATCGTTTTAAGGTTGTTTATGCAAGCTGACAATGGAAGTCACGATATTTGCGTCAGGTTGGCATGAAGTAACTATTGTCCTATTGTCAACCTACTAGCAGAGACTTTTATAATGCGATAGTTTGTTCCAACGCAGTTGATTTATCTGACATCCGATGGCAGGATGACATAACACTGTGTAAGGGGAAGGCCAACTGTGAAGAGCTGCCTTAGGTAGGAGATTTTGGTGAAGACGTCAGTGATAGAAAGGAAAATGTTGGTATATTTCGTGACTTGGCACACACTAGTTATAAAGTAGGAAAAATAAAATGTGATTCAGAATATCTATGTTTGTCAGTCGGTATTTGTAAGCTTATAATGAAATTCTTATTAATATCAAGTTAAATAATGGGGTGTATACGATTATACACATTTAGCAACGTGTTTGTGGTATGTCTTGATTATAATTGTATTTTAAAACAATGCCTCTGTAATATCCGGGATGAACTGACTAGGAAAAGTTGATGAATGTTAATGGTTGATGTTATTTGTTATTATCTGGTATTGTCCTTGCGGCGTTTCTGATAACTGATAAATACATTTGGTGTTGCACTGTACTTAACTTACTCCGGGGCGACAGCGGGACACGACGCTACAACACTACAACACTACGACAGCACGGCGACAGACACGGCAACAGACACAAACAATATGGCAGGGCAATACACATTACAACACAGTGAGGGTACGACACGGTATTACATCACAGTCACAGACACAACAACACGGCAGGGCAATAGACATTACAACACAGTGAGGGTACGACGTGTTAATTACATCACAGCCACAGAACTTCATGAAGAACTGTTAACTTTCACTATTATGAAACCTTACAAAGACTCATTTCATCGCCATTTGAGGCGAAAAGGGGAAGCCTAGCAGTTAAAGCGTTCGTTCATGTACATGGGTACAATGTGTGAAGCAAATTTCTGGTGTCCCCTGCCGTGATATTGCTTGAATATTTTTAAACTTGCTCATAGCCCCTGTGTAGGCCAGTTTACTCCCTGTAACAACGCTCCAGCACACATTTTAAAATCTGTTGTCCTTAACCACTACTAGTAAAATGGCTTTGGTCTCACCAGTCTTTGAAATTGCTTATTACAATATTTGCTACCCCGTGGAGACCCTGGGTTAAGCGTTGAACACATGTTTATCACAAGAGGGGATTGAATTTCTCGATGGCATGTTTGCTTATGTGAAACACTACTCGAGGACACTGTGATTAAAATCAGTCCCCATGTCCAATCCATGGCAACGTGAATTGCTGAAATATTTCTGATTGTGAAATGCAACAAGATCTTCGTTTCTTGTCATCATTGAGTATATGCAGACTTGGACCCGTTGCAAACCTATAGAACACTGGAAAGGAATATTTCGTTACGTGCAGTTAGGATTCCTCGGGAATACATGCCTGGGTGAACACAATGTCAAGATGACACGAGATGTTGTGCAGAAGCCACTAAAGGCAGTCAGGAAAGGGAGTATACTGCGCAGCTCAAGGCAAGGAATATAAGTGTTTGTATAACTCGTCTGTCAAATGTGATTTGACATAGATTAATAACATGTTATGGTATATATTGCACATCCTTGAGGCGTTTCTGACAACTGATACGACAGACACAACAACAAGGCAGGGGGGTACGACAGTGAGGGTACGACACATTATTACATCACAGCCACAGAACTTCACGAAGGACTGTTAACGTTTACTATTATGGAACCTTACACAGAGTCATCTCATCACCCATGTGGGGCGAGGGGTAATAAGATACAAGCGGTCAGCGCTGTGGTTTCATTGCTGAAATATCCCTCCCGTAGGACCTGTGAACGGCAGGAAATATTTCATAGCAGGAAGTGAACAATTTATCACGCGAGAGGTGACCAGGTTTTATTATTTAGATGTAGGACAATTGTCAGTATCTATTTTTGTATGGGCCACATTGTTCCCAAACGTCATGCAGTAAAATAAAAGACACATGTGCGTAATCATACCAAACATCTTTTCATTCCGTCATTATACAAGCCCATGAACCTGCAAAACAATGTCTAGCTTTGGCTACGTTTCCGTAAAGATGCATAAACATTTCAAAGTTTAAGTTATCATTGCTGTATATACGAACAACAAAATACACCAACACACAGAGTAATTGTCGGACTATCTCTGTGCCAAATTTGAATGCCTAGTGTTGTACTGTTTCTGAGTTTTCATCCTCTAAAGACCGACACCATCAAACTGTTAGTGAACAATTGAAGCGCCCAGACAATTGGACATGGTGAAGGATTATATTTTCTGTTGGTGAACGATTTACGGTCAACCTAAACTCGTCATCCAAATTCCGTGCAATACAGCTGCCGATCGAATCTAGTGCTACATAGATGCTGTCAACGTGCCTAGAATCAAGATCTAGCTGTATGCGAGGAATGACAAACGATTTAAAAAATGGTCGCGCTTGTTTATGTTTTCCACATATTGTTATAAATCCCGTCCTTGTTAAACTGTTTCTCAGAATCTTGTTGTTCTTTAACATTTTTATAATTTTCTGTCCAGGATACCATTTTCCACTAAAATGTGTTATATTATTGGACTGACTGACTGAGTTTGGTTTTACGCCGCTTTTAGCAATATTCCAGCAATATCACGGCGGGGGACACCAGAAATGGGCTTCACACATTGTACCCATGTGGGGATTCGAACCCGGGTCTTCGGCGTGACGAGCCAATGCTTTAACCACTAGGCTACCCCACCGCCCCGTTATATTATTGGAGTAATTATCTGTCCTCTGCGATCGAAAAATAATCAAATTTATATGCAATCGTCGAAATCACCAGAACGTTGAATTCATGAATGTAATATTAGGTAGTCACTGTTCGAAAACATAACACTACTACAATAAGTGGGGGTTTGATTTTAATACTTTCCAGTACCAGCTTTTCAGTGGTAGAAATATGCTTGTGACCCTGTTTCCATATATTTTAATTTGAAAAGTTTTCCATTGACGATTTTTGAAGAACATAAAAATAAGGCAATTAGGAAAATGTCTGTTGTGCCAAAACATCTTGGCTTTGAAAGGTTTGTTATCCAAGACAAACATGGTAAACATGATCTAAATGTAGACATTTTACCATTTATATGACTAAATGATATTTCACTGCATTATTGTGACCTTTGAAAGTGTTAGCATGTTGCATTTTGAAACAGAAATGGAATACTTGAGAAAGTAGAGGAGACTGAATGCAGGTCGAAGCATTAGCTCAAGCTAACATTTATTCAAACGAGGAAGTATTGAACGAGGATTTACCAATATTACCCTGTGAAGAAGAACGGCATGACTCAAGTGAATGTGAATCAGATCAAGAAGAATAAATGCTTGATCTCCCTTTTTGTAACAAAAAGCAATGATTCATGTTTGCCTGAAGAAAACGTAATGTTGAAGAAAGTGCTTAAAATGATGATACAACTCTTGAGAAAGATATTGCTGCATGGGCTGCTAAAACAAGTGGACAAGATCTCCCGTCAACGAACTGATGCAATTATTTAGAAAACAGGGACATTGAGTTCCAAAGGACTCACAGACTTCTTGGAACGCCATGTTTTTTCGAGACTATGGAAAAGTGTGGAGGACATTTTATACCTTTGTATTGAAACTGGAATCTTGAGAGTTCTAGCTCAAAATGAAACTCATTTTAAGAACTTGGGTGAAGCTCGATTAAACTTCAATATTGATGGCGTTCTATTATTTAAGTCAACAAATGTACAGCTTCGGCCAATTTTATGTAGTGTTTGTGGTTTTGATCCATTCGTCGTTGTTGTATATTACGGTCAGGCTAAAATTACTTCTCTGAATTCCTTGTTGAACTGAAGAATCTGTGCGAGGGCGGGATTACTTTTGGTGAAGATCCTGTACCTGTGAAGGTTAATGCTTTTGTGTGTGATGCACCTGGAAGGTCATTTCTGAAGTGTGTAAAAGGACACACTGCATATTGTATCTGTGAGAGGTGTACCATCAGAGTATCATGGGAGGACAGAGTTGTGTTTGACACAGATTTGGAAGTTCCTTCTCCCAGAGATGAAGAACAATTCAATAATTTTGATTATGTTCAATTTCAAATACAAAATGGTTGCGAGTGAAACAGAATACATCGATCATGGAAACTGTGGATTGGTCTGACGAATTCAATACCAATACTACATTCCTCACCAGGGCTCCAGATAAGGGTCCTATCGGCGTATGTATGGATAAAACATATGCATGATACGGTAGGAAATAATTTAGAAAACGTAGCAGACACACCACAGCTATGGTGTACGGTCTTAGAATCACTTACAGACGTATTTATCTGAAAAGGTACTGTTATTGTTCATTGACCTTTACACAAGAGTAGCAATGTTGTGGTGCATATATGAAACGAAACACAAGGTTACTATCAATAAATGTTTTATGAAAAATGCGACAAACCAATTAAATTACTCGTTAGGATTGAGGTACTTTGATAAAAACAATCCTCAGCAGTTAAATCGGTTATGGCATTATTTAATTGAAAACTGAAAAATATTTTAATGTTACAAAGAACATAGCTAATAGGATTGTGTTTCCAAATTCGAAGGCTGTGATAAGACTTGGGCCATGAACAGTGAGAGATTGCGGTTGGAATTAAACAGATATAGATTGGTCGTTCTTGTTGGAAGTAGTTCTGACGTTCATACGCCAGTATGAAGTCTTTCCAGAGAGGCAAGAGTCGGTATTTGGCTTGTCCCGGAATAACACAAGTGGGCAACGAAGGATTTATGAACTTGTTACAAATTGTTTTAACATTGTTTTTATTTTGTTTGTATGTGTAATAAGTGATCCAAAAGCAATTTTTTGAAGTGCCTGTCGACATATCAAACTTTTGCCTGAATATTCCAACTGGTTTCAGTGTAGTGGAACATTGTATATATTTATTGTTAGATGCAGAAATATTATATGTTTGTTTTGAATGGTTTTCTCATTCACCCCGAGAATTTTCACTCATAGTGTGACCCCTATGGGGGTGTGGTCAGATCTTCTCATTGAGGTATGGACATTTCTTCACACTCCTGTATACAAAGTTTTGTAACTTTTTGTACCCGTGGAGTTAAGCCGCATTGCAGTTTAAATCACCAGGCCCAGTAGTCTGAAAAGCCATACTTACTTGAAACCAATCGGATCTAAGATACTGCTTTTGGTTTTTGGGCACGATACTAGTCTGTTGCCTCCAAGTACAGATGTAATGGAACATTGCAACACTATAACAGCAAATTTTTTTTGAAATTACATTGTTGAGAGTCCAGAGAGGAGGGAGCCTGCCCACACTCACAAGCCTGTGGTCAGCCTACTGTTTCAACGAGACCATCGTTTCTTTCAATAACTCCCTGAAGATATTTTCCTGAAAGCCGTGGAATATACTGTGGAGGGTCCCGTCTACACGGATATTCCTTAGAAAGTCTAAATGTTATATCCAAGGGATTTTCAACATGATGTCCCTCGAAACCTTTCAATTTTTCATTTCAGAGACTCCACATTTCAAAAACTTGTGTTCACATATATTTCAGTGGGATCGAAATTATAACGTTTGTAGCTAAGTGAGTGGACCCTAAGATTTCACAGGGGGCTGATATGTGTACGCTTTTAACGTCATTGGATCAATACTTCATCTTCACGTTATAAATATAATCGTTGCCACTTAATTCTCTCGTAATCTCAGGACAAGGTGAGCTGGCACGGTGTGTCTATTTATAGCCACAGTTGCACAATACCACGGAGATTACCAGTCTCGTCACACTGCTGCCCTGTCCAATATACCGATACTATTGCGTTACTATTGTATAAGTTATCTTTTGCGGTACACGATAGGTTTTGACTTTCTCCATTAAAGCTTTTACGTGTGTTTCACTCAACTAACCGAGTTGATGATAGACGTCGATATATAGAAGCGTGGACTAAATACAAACATTTGTGTGCTACGAAAGCGTGTCTAGCATCAGAGGAGATGACAATTTGACTTTAGGAAACATTGTCAAATAAAGACACTAAAGCTTTCTGGAAAATAGTCAAGGGACGTTCTTCACAAACTTATTACAGTATTACAGCATCTGATTGGAACTTACACTAAATGCCAAAAGAAACGTTATCTTCCTTCCTTAATGACGGAGATACATATCTACAGCTGGCGTTGTGATGCGTGGACGTCCACTTCTTGGTCTGTCTACGGTGACCCCAGTCTGTCTGAAGTCCTGAATATGTTTTACAACCGTGATACGATGGCATCCGAGGGAGTTCGCAACATCATTTTATGTCGACCCCATCTGCACCACCACAATGGCTCTTTCTCTCTCTTCAGCTGTTAATCGTGGCATATTTCTCGTACTTGTGTATCATAACATGCATTCTAGGCTCTCTTTATACCCTATAGAATCATTCTACATGTAAATTGGATGCAAATACTGCTTGAATATTGCTGCGTTTTGGCAATTGATATTTGCCATGTGTAAACAGAAAATGGAAAAATGTTACTTTGCAAGCAAAAATGTTAACAAAGATGTTAACAAGGATAATTTTAAATGTTCCTAAACATTTTTTTCACAATATGAAAGACACGTTTTATTTGTTTTCACTAATGCAAATCGGCAGAAAATGTTTTAAATCATAGGAATGGTTATTTTACAATTTTACACACTCTACAACAGTTGTTTCTTGTTTTAAAAGTTGAAAAAGGGTGATTTTAAATGGTTTATGTTTGTTTCAACCTTTCTTTTGACATCTAAATCACTGTTTTTGGTATATTTCGGAATGGACGAAAATAGGGACAATTTAACTCTTCTGAAAAAGATGCAATTTCACCTAAATATGAATGCATTTGAGAATTTTGTTTCGTGATTTACATATGGCTGTGTTGTTAAGCTTTCTTGTAAACTAATACCTTCCAACATAGTTTTTAAGCAATTCAGAAATGTAGGAGGGTAACGTTTCTTTTGGCGTTTAGTGTATATTTTGAGTAACATTTTCAAGGTATAAATAATTCAGCTGTCAACGAAGAATTTCAGGAATCATTTCGGATTTTCGTTGATTCAATAAGTGAATTTAAGTGGAATTTATGCAAACGAATGGACACTAGGGGTAATACTTTCATTGCATAAAACTGGTAGTGTGAATGACCCGGCTAACTTTAGACCTATCACACTCCTTGAAGTGTCAGGGAAAATATTTGCTAAAGTCATTGCCAGTAGACTGACAGAATGGGCAGAGCATGAACACTTTATCACTCCAGAACAAGCAGGATTTAGAGCTGGCTTCCAAACTGTAGATAATATATTAATTTTAGATACAGTTATTAGAAAGTACCTATCTCTGCATAAAGTGGGACTGTACTGTTATTTTATTGACCTAAAATCTGCCTTTGATTCGGTTCATAGACAATTTTTAATGTACATAACTTTGGCTTGGAAATAGTAAAGGGAAACTGTACAGGCTCTTAAAAAATATGTACCAAAATGTGAAGTCTTGTGTCTCTACACAAATGATTATACACCAGCCTTTGATTGTTTGTATGGTGTAGGACAAGGTTGTCAACTTTCACCCTTCTTGTTTTCTTTTTTTATAAATGACATTGTTGATTGTTTTAGCAGCAGATAACCAGAGAAATATTAATCTTCATTTTTTAGAATTATTCATTCTTCTCTTTGCAGATGCTATTGTAATGTTTGATAGCACTGTTTGAGGGTTGCAAAAAAGATTAGATACACTTTTTTTCTATTGGAAAGACTGGAACCTTCAAATTAACATCAACAAGACTAAAGTTATTGTTTTTCGAAAAGCAGGACCTCTTAAAAAGTATGAACGTTTCCCTGTAAATGGTGCTTCTGTAGAAATTGTTCCTACCTATAAATATCTAGGTATCCATTTTTCAAGCTCTGGTTCTCTCTATTGTACTCAAAATACTTTAGCACATCAAGCATGGAAAGCTCCCAAGTGTGTTAAAATGTCATTGAACAATTTTCGTAATGTTCCCTTATCTGCTATCCTCGATATATTTTATGTTAAAAATTTACCTATCATATTGCGGGTTGTGAAGTCTGGGGCTTTCATCCCTCACCTAATGTAATTAATGTTTATGATAAAGTTTTTAAGTCAGTTTTACATTTATCAAGGAACATTCCCAATGTTGTTGCAAGGGGTGAACTTGGACGTTACACTGTAAAAGTTAATCAGTTTGTAAAAATCATGAAATATTGGTTAAAGCTTTTGCTCTAGAGAAAAATGTAATATTGAAACATGTTTATAATTATCAACGGAAGTTGGCTTCCAAAGGTATCAACTGTTGGGCACTATATGTAAAGAATTTATTATTTAAATATGGATTTGGTCAAATTTGGCTTGATCAGGGGGTTATTGATGTTGATTATTGTATAAGACAGTTTAAACAGAGACGCATTGATACTTATACTCAAGAATGGTTAAGTTCTTTGAAAGTTTATTCTAAGCTAAAGTTGTATAAAACTATCCAGTTGAGGGTTAATTCTGAATATCTGAAGCGTATCTGTCACTGGTTAAGGTCAATGTTTTTCGTTTTGCTTTGAGTAAGTTTAGTTGTTCAGACCATCCTTTAATGTTGGAATATGGGAGAAAAATAAAATATAAAACAACATGAGCGATTCTGCCCCCCTGTGTATTGTACTTACTATTGAATCAGAGTACCACTTCTGTATTGAATGTGCATTTTACTGTGATCTGAGAAACAGCCTGCTCCCACAATACTACATAAATAATCCATGTGAAACTAAATTTATCAGCTTATTATTGTCTTGCAATTCTACAACTGTTAAGAATCTTGCTAAGTTTTTATTTCTTGCATTGACATTAGGGGCGAAGTTTATGAATATAGAGTATAAAATTAAGTGATACATTGTACATGTTAGCATACAGCTTATATTATGTATAGCGCTGGATTGTATTGTCTTCTTTGAAATTGTATAACGGGTCGGTGGCCCCTGTACGAAATAAACTCTCTCTCCCATTAAGCTGTCCTCGAAATACGGACATAGCAGTAACCCATACTTGGCCATTGTCTTATCCTAATGAAGTGTTGAGTGTTGTTTGTTATTTAACACTGCACTCAACAGTTTTCCAGCACGGTCTCTAATTACGCGGCTGGAGGTTTATGTCGTATAGAAATCAATTGAATCTTTAAGCTAATATTTTCAACTATTGATGCTAAAAATGTTTACAACTGCATGGAATTTACGGTTGATTTATGATATCAATTTTGTATTGACATTGATGTACAGTGCTGCGTCAGAGAATGAGTGAGCTTTTAGCACCTCTCCAACAGTATTACGACTCCAGATTTGCATATATTCTACCTATGTGAGGAATCTAACCCAGGTTTTCTGTAGGAGGAGCAAATGCCATAGTCTCAAGATGAAATCACTGCCCTTCATATCAGTTGATCAATCAATCGATATACATTATCGGCCATTCGGTTGCGAACATATTTCACTTTAATTTTAATACTACAACAAATCTACGTCATAGTTTACCCATTACCAAAAATATTATGGCAACAGACATAAAACCACTATGACATCATGGAGACAGACATAACACCACTATGACATCATGGAGACAGACAAAACACCACTATGACATCATGGAGACAGACATAACACCACTATGACATTATGGAGACAGACATTCTACCACAAGGATAGCATGACAAGTTGACAACAGAAATAACACCACTATGACATCATGGTAATAGGCATTTGGAGGCATTTCCGTTCCAAATTGTATCGTGATACAGCAAATGAAATGTGTTGAAAGTGACAATGTCAAACTGAGTATTAATGTCATTAGCAATATTTAGGATGACATCAGATGCGTTTTCGTTTTCGTTGTTATTTGAGCTTGACTTTGTAAATGTTCATTGATCTTAATATCGTCCTCTAGTCGTTGATTGTGGGGCTCCTCTTTGTGTTTGCATGCTAATGCTAGAAGAATATTCTGCATTTTCTCTTGGTGTTTCAGAAAACAATATTTGAAGATCCAGTTCACCAAGTTAAGGGGTAGTGAAAAATGACGTCTTTTGAAGTACAGCAACGCAACCAAGCAGTACTTGACAACCTACAGCCAGGTGACCTCTTGGAGTTTGATCGAGGATTGATCAATCATTGGGCTGTGTATATTGGTAAGTTTAGAGTAACAAAATGCAAAATCTTTTGTTTGTCTGCTTCTTTCTTGTTGAATGCTGTATCAGCAATAATTGAGGTATATGACAGCGGTCTGTAAATAATCAAGGCTGGCTCAAACAATCCAGTGATTGAAATCATGAGCATCGATCCATGAAATTGTTAGTATTCAAAATAAATATACCGATTCTCAGTAAAACACAGTGAAGTTGTGAATCTAGTATTCCGTCATTCAATGGATATCATAATGCACATGTCCTGCCTGTGAGTTAGAATTGATCTTCAGAAGCCCCGGCTTGCCGTAATAGACGACTAACGGGATCAGGCTGTCATGATCGCTGTCATGGTTTATACAACCTTATAATGCTAATCACTGGATGGTCCGGTCCAGACTCGATTGTTTACCGACAGTCATCATAAAGTAGCATGTGTCCGATTGAACAACGGAGAAACAAACACGATTTGTGAGTCTCAAAACCATACGTGTCAAGGTGTAAATATTTTGTATTTGAGTCTCTTAAAAGTTTAAACACGTAGATTCTTTATTAACCTGAAGATACCTTTACTGAAAGATTATTTCTTGAACACCAATACCTCATATGATATCATTAAGGTAATAATTTCTGACAATAGTGCATAGATATCTGGTAATAATTATTAATAACGTATTCGCCATGTGTAATTTAGGCAGCGAGGAAGTCGTGCACTTCTTTGGAGACTGTGGTGGAAGAGACCAGAACAGCCAATGCAAAACGTGTGTCACTTCGACTTGGAAAGGACTGGTTAGAAAAGATGCGTTTTTCGACGTTGTTGGAAACAGCAAAGTGAACAAGAACAACTCAAAGGACAAACAATTGAAGTGAGTTTTGTTTGTTGTTCAATGCAGAGCTCATTCTATTCCCAGCTGTAAGATGGTGTGACATCTATGTAATTGATTCTGGACCAGACAAACCAGTGATTGATACTGTCGTAAGTGAAATTTACTCCTTGTAACGATCCTAGAATAACGGGTCATTTTTGAAATCCTGGAAAACGGTTTATATCTAGTTATTGAGGTCTTTCATAGTCTTCGTTAGTACCAAGGAATTGAATTCCAAATGATAGTATTGTTGTTTTGTTGTTTCCAGAGCCTTTCAACAACGTGAGATAGTAGACAGAGCATTGTCCGAAGAGCTTCGTGAATTTAAATATAACATAGTCTTCCAAAACTGCGAACACTTTGCTACATGGTGCCGGTACGGAAAACAAGAGAGTGATCAGGTTTGTATTTGCAAAACTAGGTTCATTTGTCTTCCACAAGGCTCTGTAAATTGTACTAGAAGATCGACTATTAAAAAACGTTGAGATCTGCTCAGACAAAAAATATTTTACTTGCTACTGGTCACATATACAAAATACTTATTTACTGCTTGCCAATACTGGAAGTTATTGTTGCAAAAGGACATGTTGAGGGGTAAAGCCTACAAATATATAAAAAATATCAGTCTGGTCTTCTGGTAGCCAGGTCAGGAAGGTCTTGTACCAAATGGCCTTGACGTCAACATCAGATGTGGTCAGTCTCTACTATATAGCAAAATAATATGCCCTTGTTCAATGGTAAAATGTTAATAAAAGTGATATGAACTGATCACTGGAGTTTTTGCTTCTATAGAAAGCTTTGCAGTACTCCTCCCACAAGACGACGTCTGGTTTAAAACTATGCATTCTGTTCTTGAATGGGAATATCTTTTTCAAGACGTACAAGTTTTTCATTAGGTCATAGCTGGCATTATCCAAATGAGTACACTTTGTGTACCCCAGAATACTGCTGAAAGAGGTGCAAAAAGCAACTCTATCACTCACTCTTCATAAAGAAGAGACGTCAAACGATTCCCCTTGGGGTCGTAACACATAATGTTCCGGCTGTTTTGAAAGGTAAACAAACATTCGATGTTTCTTATATCAAAACCGTAGGACTATAGGACTAAAAAGTGTTGTCTGAGATTTGGGCAACGCATTATGAATGTAGTAAACAAATCAAACATCAATCGTTTTTCTTTCCTTTAGGCTAACCGTGCGTTGACTCGACTAGGCGTTGGTGCGCTCATTTTGTCCGGTGCAGTGTTGCTTGGCTTGCTTTTTGCAAGCAGGAAATAAAGAGAAAAGTGTTCAATTTCAAATACAAAATGGTTGCGAGTAAAACAGAATACATCAATCATTGAAACTGTGTATTGTTTTGACGAATGCACCTACATTCCTCACCAACTCGTACCATTCCGGGAAAAGCTAATGGCGATAGTCATGTTCCTGTTCATTCGGCTATTCTAAGGATTCCATATTGACAGTTCCGGGACAAGTCTATTTACCCCCACAAAAGATTCCATCAAGTAGTATGATATGGTGTCTTCTCACTAAGCCAGATTCTGTCAAAAAAGGTTAACATGTTAATAAATATTATTTTATCTGAAATGCTGTTTCTTTTGCGTTCATATTACACACACAACACACATACACACACATGCGCGCGCGCACGCACATGCACGCACACACACACACACTTGCATACATCTTAAATAGTGTCGCTTTGTAGATACAGACTATACCCCTTGAACAAAGGCTCACGCTTCAGTGGCTAATGCTGATTACCTAGTTCGCATCTCTCACCTAGCCATAGTGCAATGTTGTCTTAACAAGAAACCATATGAAATATGTGAACGCTCTAGCACAAGAATGATAACTCTTATACTGTCTGTGTGTTACAGCAGTAACATGTAAGCTCCAACACCTTGTTTTCAGTATACACCAATCTCATTGTTTATAAAATAACGTTTGTATTCCGAGACATTCGTCACCACTAGCCCTTTTCGTAATCTCCAAGAAACTCGTACCCTATCGATAAATGTTACGCGCGACAAATCAAATTGCTCGTAAGTATTGAAGTACTTCGATAAAAATATTCCTCAGCACTTATATCGGTTATGACATTGATTGTAAACTGTAATTTATTCAGATATTACCAAGAACATATCTAACAGCATTATGTTGCCAAATTCAAAGTTTTTGATAAGACTAGGGCCGGGAACATGATTCCTCGCCAACTCGTACTATTAGCAAACATTCAAGTCCCAGTCATGCATCTGTTCATTCAGTCTTTCCAAGCATTCATATTGGCAGTTCCGGGACATGTCTTTGGATACTTGCGTCCCTCACAAAAGATTACATCATGTAGTATGAAGGCTGTGAAACAAGAACGATAACTCTTACTCTATCTCCCTCTTAAAGCAGTAACAGTAACGTTAAGTTCCTACAACATCTGCTTAGTATATACAAAAACATTGTATGAACACTATATGTGTCAAAAGGCTGTGTGCTTTCCCAGACAGACTTTAGGATCTTACTACCTTTTGTTTCAATAGGCGACTTCAACGCATTTGGTGATCAAAATCGGTTCCTTTGCTTATGTCGTGCCAGCATACACTTATGATGTAAACATTGCTTACTATATCAAACACTGGTTTGACTGCCGAAGTCTCAGGACTCCATGGCAGAGCTGAGTCTTGCAGCGTTTTAAAACAAAGTAGCTTTTACAAAATTCATTGAAATGAAATGTGTTAATACTGTAAAGGAAACATAGAGTCTTGCTAATTAATGTGGGAAATATAACCCTAGTGCCAGCCATAGTTGTATAATTAGTGTTACGGTTAATAAATTTGCAGTGACAAAAGGTTTAAGAATCCCATTTGAACCAGCAAAATAGAACACAGTCAAGTCTAAAATATAATACAAATTACAAAAAACACACTCTCATAACATAAGCTTGACTGTAAAAATTGATAAAGCACTTGAAGGAGGCATGGTGATTTTTATTTATGCACACAAAAAACTATCATATGACCGTTTAAGTACCTACTGATACTGTTACTGGTGGTTTTACGCCGCGTTTAGCAGTATTCCAGCAATATCACGGCGGGGGGACAACAGAAATTGCCTTCACACATTTTACCCATGTTGGGAATCGAACCCGGGCTTCCGGCGTTTTAACCACTTGGCCACCCGACCGCCACCAATCTGCTTGAAGATTTGATACACATAGTTGTATGGCACATCGGGTAAACCCTAAGTAAACTACGTAAATTTATGTCAACAGAGAACCACACACACAGGACAAGAGCGTTTTCTCCACCATGGAACTCCCGTTATGTTGTAGATGGCAATGGCACAACATTGTGGATGGCCCTGTCATTAGAAAGAAATATTTAACACTTCAATCCAAATGAAATAATAATGACCATACTATTAACAAATGAAAATACTATTGAATCACAAAACCTGTCAATGTATATCTATGTCATTTATACCTAGAAAATATGTTTTTCGTTTCGACCTGTTTATCTCGACCTCGGTGTTTTGTCACGCATCAGGAGAAGCCACTTAGTTGAAGGACTACAACGATTCGATTCGATTTATCGAAAATCAAATCTGACACCTTAGTTTCGATTTTCGATAACCATGATCACTAGTTCGATTCGATATTGTAATACCTGTTTAAATTATTTCCACACAGCCAGAACGTAAATTTGACTTCAACTCGCGAAATAATGCGAAACGTGATTGGTTGATTATTATCCAATGAAAATTGTTGTTAGTAAATATCGCCAAGTTGACGATTGATTTCACGCTAAAAAGACCAACTCTTAGAGCTAAATAAAATCTGATGTTTTACTTGTATGAAGAATCGAAAGAAAATGATCGAATCGAGGGTCCAATATCTAAAATCGAATCGAATCGAGGTCTGGAATTAATCGTTGCAGTCGTACTCCTGATCAGTGAACAACAACTTACAATGTTACGTTACAATGTCTCCCATTTCCATGTTCTGAATTTGTACATGTGTTACACTCTAATAGTGCTGAAACAAATATATGCTCATGATATAGTCACAATTGTGCAACCGACTCAGATTTTAGCAGAGAACTCTTATATAGAATGTGGAAAGGGTTTTGTCGCTTATTTACTAGGTACTGTTTTGTGAACATCTTCGCTTTTATTTACTAGGTACTGTTTTGTGAACACCTTAGGTAGTTCATATTAGGACATATTTTCATATTGTATTACTTGAATCTATTTGTTTTAACACAAGATATTACTCTAGCACATGTTGAGCATACAAATGAACATGTAACTTCTCCCTTTGATGAACTCCCCGCCGTGTTATTGCTTGGACATTGCTAAAAGCGGCGTAAAACCATACTCACTCACTTTGATGAATTATTTTGTTCCGCTTTACAGATGACCGTTTTAAGGTTGTTTATGCAAGCTGACAAATGAAGTCATGCTTTTTGCGTCAGGTTGGCATGAAGTCACTATTGTCCTATTGTCTACCTACGAGCAGAGACTTTTGTAATGCGAAAGTTTGTTACACCCCAGTTAATTTATCTGACATGCGATGTCAAGATGACATAACACCGTGTAAGAGGAAGGCCAACTGTGAAGAGCTGCCTTAGGTAGGAGATTTTTATGAAGACGTCAGTGATAGGAAGGAAAATGTTGGTATATTTCGTGACTTGGCACACAATAGTTATAAAGTAGGAAAAATAAAATGTGATTCAGAAGATCTATGTTTGTCAGTCGGTATTTGTAAGCTTATAATGAAATTCTTATTAATTTAAAGTTAAATAACGGATGTATAGGATCATAAATAATTAGCAAAGTGTTTGTGAAATGTCTTGATTACAATTGTATTTTAAGACTATGCTTCTTTAATATTGGGGATGTAATGACAAGGAAAAGTTGGTGGATGTTTATCGTTGATGTTTTTTTGTTATTAATAGTTATTGCTCTTACGGCGTTTCTGATAACTGATAACATTTGGTGTCGTACTTAACTAACTCCGGGCGACAGCGGGACACGACACTACACCACTACGACAGCACACGACACAACAATACGGCAAGACAATAGACATTACAACATAGTGAGGGTACGACACATTACCTCACGAAGAACTGTTAACTTTTACTATTATGAAACCCTACAGGGAATCTTTTGATTGTCATGTGAGGCGATAGTGTGGCCTAGTGGTAAAGTGTTCGCTCATGACGCCGAAGACCCGGGTTCGATTCCCTACATGGGTACAATGTATCCCCCGCTGTGATATTGCTCGAATATTGTTAAACTCACTCCTAGCCCCTGTGTAGGCCAGTTTACTCCCTGTTACAATGTCACAGCACACATTTGAAATCTGTTGTCCGTAACCGCTACCAGATGCATGGCTTTAGTCACGCCAGTCATTTCAATTGCTTAAATACGCTATTGGTAAGACCCGTGGAAACCCAGGGTTAAGTGTCCAAAACAAATCACAAGAGGCGAATAAATGTCTCGGTGGCGTGTTTGATTGTGTGTAACCCAAACCGAGGACACAGCGCTTTACCCCTGGGTGCCATATATGTCCTCAACCCTCACTTGAAGTCCAGTAAAATTCTAAATATATCACGCACACAAATACACTTCACAGTTTTGAATTCTGCAGTGGTAGTTGCACTTATATTTATACCAACGGATATTCTACATTTCTGTGTAATTTTCTAGCCGTACACAGATCCAGAACCACGCGAGCGCAATTCTCCCACAGCGTTCACTTTTCAAACTTTATTAAATGTGCGTCTGAAAAAGAATTCGGCATCCAGGAGGTTAAGGAATCAGTCGGCTATTTGCAGCGCCTCACTCATTTCTGATAACTAGAGGGCGGTTTCATCATAATTCCATCCATTTTAGTTCTAACATTTTGATGTATTCATCATTGTCAGATTTAGTCAGTGTGCACATAATAAACGTGGTGAAGTTTTAAAAGGGAACTACGTTTTCTGGCGATGGTGTAAGTTCAAGGAGTGATTCGATTAACCTTTGACCTAGAGGAACTTTACCTGGTTCAAATAATGAATTTCTTTCACGAAAGAAACAGCGTAAATTGAGTTGAATTAGAACGGGGATAACTTAACTGTGTGCGACGAATTGGGGACGTATACTGGTGGTGTTATAGACACAGTTTTATTAGTTACATCGGCGACGAGTAAATTTGCGGCTACAAAACCACCGGTGTCCGTCCCCAATTCGTCAAACAGTACCGTTATCCCCTAAGTATATGGCGCCGCGCACACAAAGAAACAGTTACACAGAATAATACGCGCGATTTGAGAAAGGGTACCACGCGATGAATATAGTTCGGTCTCTGATCGAGAGTGAAATAGCGCCGACCACACTGAAAATGGATATTTCCGTTGCGCGCAGTGAGGATTTCTCGGGAATTCATGCCTGGGAAAACCCAGGTCAAGATGACACAAGACGTTGTGCAGGAGCTACGAAAGGTAGTCGGGAGGGGAGTACACCGCACAGCTGAAGGCACGGAATGTAAGTGTTTGTATGTTTGTATAGCTCGTCTGACACAGATTAATAACATGTTATTGTATATAAAGTGTATAGCGTATTTTATGAACAAGCAATTCATTTTTAAATTTGTCATATAGTTCTGTAAGTTTGTGAATAAATGTGTGAAAGTTTGCGCTTCGCTCTTGTTCGCTGGTGATTCAGTATCGGTAAGTTTGTGATTCAGTAGTGTAGGCTTGTGACTACTTATTGTGCATGTGTAAGTTTGTGATTTAATGTTTGTAAATTTGTAAATCACGATTAGTAAGTTTGTGACTCACTTTTTCGTGTAATTCGAACATCATACCACAACTTGAACGTGTTTATCCTTTAGATGTATCTTGAGTGAGTAAGTGAGCTCAGTTTTACGACGCTTTTAGCAATATTCCAGCAATATCACGGCGAGGACTGTTTCTTCAGTGAGTGAGGGAGTGAGTGAGTTTAGTTCTACGCCGCTTTTAGCAATGTTCCAGCAATATCACGGCGGGGACCGTTTCTTGAGTGAGTGAGTCAGTGAGTGAGTTTAGTTTTACGACGCTTTTAGCAATGTTCCAGCAATATCATGGCGGGGACCGTTTCTTCAGTGAGTGAGGGAGTGAGTGAGTTTAGTTCTACGCCGCTTTTAGCAATGTTCCAGCAATATCACGGCGGGGTACCGTTTCTAAAAAATAACCTCCTGTAAAAGTTCCTGTAACTGATTTCGTGTGTGTGTCTGTGTCTGTTTGTGTGCTTTGTGCTTCAGTATTTGTAAGATTGTGATTCCATGTTTGTAAGTTTGTGATTCCATGTTTGCAAGTTTGTGACTCAGTATTCGTAAGCTTAATATTCTGTACAAGTAAATTTGCGATTCACTTCTTCGTGTAATTTGAACAGTGTGTCACAGCTGGAAGTTGTCGAAACATGTACAAGCTATATCGGGAATTGCATTACAAGCAATGTATTTTTGGTTTCAATACACTCGGTAATTCCGGATTTGACTTGGTTCTGTAAATACACCATGGACGGACTAGGACACGATATCTGTGATCGTCGTTGAAATGTCTGACAACACGACATGTAGAACATGTAGTTACTCAACACATTTACCTGTTAGTATACTGACTGACTGACTGACTGAGTTTGGTTTTACGCCGCTTTTAGCAATATTCCAGCAACATCACGGCGGGGGACACCAGAAATGGGCTTCACACATTGTACCTATGTGGGCAGTCGAACCCGGGTCTTCGGCATGACGAGCCAACGCTTTAACCACTAGGCTACCCCACCGCCCCACCTGTAACTGACTATGTATCTGTTAAATATGTTATCACAAAATGGTTTGTTTGGCCGCCGGGAAATGTCTTTAGGATTAAACAGAGTCGACCGATACTCATAAACACGCTATGCCAATGACATTTAATGTCACTAATTTTAAACAATGCATTATAATAGTTCATTTTACCTTTGGGCTTAACAGAGTGACATCTCCACGGGATACTTGATAACCGATCACTACCATGGCAACGATGGCAACGATCCAAAAGCACAACGACGCCGTGTTGTCCAGCTTGGAGCCCGGTGACCAGGTGGAATTTGGGAGAGTGTTGTATTCTCACTGGGGCGTGTACATTGGTAGGCAAATATTCACTGGTTCTCTTTGACACTTTGAAATAAAATAAATGAGAGATTCGTATTTCCTTTATTGTCCCCTTTATATGAACTACAATTAATGGTCTCGGTCCACCTTTGGTTAGTACTGTACAATATTCCAACGTAATTTAGGTAATCAACCAGTAACACTGAAAAACCAAAAAGCAATTCTTTCCCATCTACTACACATCGCCAAGTAACATCTATTGATCAGAATTAATGCATCCCATCTGCTACACACTGTAATATCTCGTTAATATTCACAGATCTGAATCCATTCGTTCCCATCTGCTACACATTGCAATCGCCCATTAACATCTATTGATCAGAATTAATGCTCCCCATCTACTATACACTATAATATCTCATTAATATTCACAGATCTGAATCCATTCGTTCCCATCTGCTACACATTGCAATCGCCCATTAACATCTATTGATCAGAATTAATGCATCCCATCTGCTATACACTGTAATATCTCATTAATATTCACTGATCAGAATCCATTCGTTCCCAACTGCTATACATTGCAATCGTCCATTAACATCTATTGATCAGAATTAATGCATCCCATCTGCTACACACTGTAATATCTCATTGATATTCACTGATCAGAATCCATTCGTTCCCATCTGCTACACATTGTAATCGTCCATTAACATCTATTGATCAGAATTAATGCATCCCATCTGCTATACACTGTAATATCTCATTAATATTCACTGATCAGAATCCATTCGTACCTATCTGCTACACATTGCAATCGCCCATTAACATCGATTGATCAGAACTAATGCATCCCATCTGCTATACACTGTAATATCTCATTAATATTCACTGATCAGAATCCATTCGTTCCCATCTGCTATACATTGCAATCGCCCATTAACATCGATTGATCAGAATTAATGCATCCCATCTGCTATTAACTGTAATTTCATTAATATTCACTGATCAGAATCCATTCGTACCCAACTGCTCAAATTGCAATCGTCCATTAACATCTGATGATCAGAATTAATGCTTCCCATCTGCTTGAAACTATAATCCCTAAGTAATATACACTGATCAATATCCATTCATTTCCATCTATTATACATTGCAATCGTCCATTAACATATATTGATCGAAATCAGTTCCCCTCATCTGCTATACAGTGTAATCAGTAGGTAACACTATAAGAATTCCGTCCAGTGTTGAATGAAACAAACATGTAATAAGTTCGAACATTATGGCCACAGGTGATGGTTTCGTGATTCACCTGGCCAGTCTTGATGGTGAGAGCTTTAGAAAGACTGAAAAAGCCGTTGTACGTAGAGACAAAATCCAGGATGTTGCGAAGAAATGCAAGATGAATAAAAACAACTCAAAAGGCCGGAGATACAGACTAAAGTAAGAAACAAATGAAAGAATGAATTACTTGTGGAAGAAACTAGACCCCATATGTAATCCTCTCACTGTAGTCAGAGTTGAGAACATAAGATACCGTTTCTGTCAAGGAGTGGTGCTGAGATTCTGCTTAGGACTGCCTGCTTCATTGAGGCATCTTTCAAATTTGAATATATTTAAGCTTTGTTGATAACCTTAGTAGTATGAGCAATAATACACAGTTCTACTCATTTTGGTTTCGGAAAGGGATGTTGAAGATTTGAGTGCTGACTTTTGGTTCTAGGTTTTTGTTCTCTCTAAACCATCCACGGACTGAAAAATCATGGACGTGAATAGATTCTTTAACATGAAAATATATTATACACAAGAGTTACCCTGGACATGTTAACTCTTGTAAGAGCTAAAGTTTGTTCTGTTTGCTATAGACTAAAGTTTGTTCTGTTTGCTATAGACTAAGGTTTGTTCTGTTTGCTTAGACTAAAGTTTATTCTGTTTGTTACAGACTAAAGTTTGTTCTGTTTGTTTCAGACTAAAGTTTGTTCTCTTTGTTTCAGACTAATGTTTGTTCTGTTTGTTGCAGACTAAAGTTTGTTTTGTTTGGTATAACCTAAAGTTTATTCTGTTTGGTAGAGACTAAAGTTTGTTCTGTTTGTTACAGACTAAAGTTTGTTCTGTTTGTCGCAGACTAAAGTTTGCACTGTTTGTCACAGGCTAAAGTTTGCTCTGTTTGTCGCAGACTAAAGTTTGCTCTGTTTGTTACACACTGAAGTTTGTTCTGTTTGATTTAGACTAATAGACTGTTTGTTATATACTAAAGTTTGTTCTGTTTGTCACAGACTAAAGTTTGTTCTGTTTGTTTTAGACTAATAGACTGTTTGTTATAGACTAAAGTTTGTTCTGTTTGTCACAGACTAAAATTTGTTCTGTTTGGTATAGACTAAAGTTTGTTCTGTTTGTCACAGACTAAAGTTTGTTCTGTTTGGTATAGACTAAAGTTTCTTTTTGTTTGTTTTAGACTAAAGTTTGTTCTGTTTGTTATAGTCTAAAGTGTGTTGTGTTTGCCACAGACTAAGGTTTGTTCGTTTGGTATAGAGTAAAGTTTGTTCTGTTTGGTATAGAGTAAAGTTTGTTCTGTTTGGTAAAGAGTAAAGTTTGTTCTATTTGGTATAGACTAAAGTTTGTTTTGTTTGTTTTAGACTAATGTTTGTTCTGTTTGTTATAGGCTAAATTTGTTCTGTTTGGTATGGACAAAAGTTTTTCCTGTTTGTTATAGTCTTAGGTTTGTTCTGTTTTGCCACAGACTAAAGTTTGTTTGCTCTATGTTTGGTATAGAGGAAATTTTGTTCTGTTTGGTATATACGAAAGTTTGTTCTGATTTAGACTAAGGTTTGTCCTGCTTTTATGCAGGAAGCATACAGTCAAAAGGAAAATACATGTTATCCACTTTGCAGAACCTTCAGCAAATCGGAGATCGTGGAGAGAGCCAAGAGCCAGCTTGGCAGAAAGGGATATAACATGCTTGCCAGCAACTGTGAACACTTTGTGTCGTGGTGCTGCTACGACATTGAAATAAGTGACCAGGTGGGAATCGTTTCATTCGTTTCCAAAGTAGATGTGACATGTGTTCTGTTCAGTATAATTCTGTACAAGGCTAACTGAAGGTGATGGGGTCCAACGACAACGCATTCACCCTCTCTTAACAATAATATATGTGTGTAAATATCACGTGTCATGGGTTCTCATTAAAAGGTTCCCACAGAAAATGTAAGGTTATAACAAAAGCTACAAACATCCCTATAGGAGAACACAATTACAATTGGTATCTAGATGTAAACTGACGTGCAAGAGAAAGTGCACACTTGATGCTTTGGTAAAATGGGTTTTTTTCTAACAACAGCGTAATATTTAGAACAGTGTTTTGATTGTGATTGCAATAACACCATAGATGTGTGTACTTTCTTTTGTACATCAATATATATTCCTTTTGGTTCGGAAAGGTGAGTTCGTGATAAAGGTACATTTTTGTCTTTGTAGGTGAACGATGGCATAGAACTGACGACGAAAGCGGCTGAAATGTTCTTTGATTGGTTACTGGAAAAGACTAAATGAGAAGAACTTGGAAAGGTCTAAGTCTTGAGAAAGATTCTTTAAAAGGGTTTACAGAATCCGGGCAGCTGTAGTTACCACTGGTGTAGATGTTATACTACACCAAGTTCGATTCCGTAGATTAACAAACACCTTTTTGTAGCAGAATGACATTTGTAATTGGATGATTTAGTGTAAGATTGTTGTGTAAGATGTATACCAAGTTATTGAAACTGACCATATTTTTCAATATTTAGTCTATTATTCACACAATAATATCTGCTGAATGTAGGTGACAAGTAGGTGACATTTGGTGCGGCACTGGGGTTGGTGTGTGCAACTTTCGGTGCTCTTTTATTGTGGCTTAAAGGCCATACTGTGCATACATATACACTTAAAGTCTATTGACGAACTGGTTATTGTTAAGACAATATTTCGTTGCTATTGAAGTCCATGGGAAAACATTTGGTGTTGTTTAACCTGTAACAGACAATGAATAAATAACTTCTCTGTTTCATAGTACCTATTTATATTTTCCAGGTACATTTGCGAGATGTATAATTTTTTCAACTAGTTGTGTCATATAATCTAAACGGTACATTAGTAACTGAAAGTTGCATATCGTCACAGTCAGTATTGTTCAGTATATAGTTTTGCATTTTCAAATTGAAACAATGTTTTTCACATCAATCAAAATATCCACTTGTATAGCGCTTGTATCCAGCAATTCGCTGTAGCTAAAAAGTTCTTTGATTCATGGAATAGTCCTCAAAGTGTTTTCTGTTGGTGGGACATTGTTACACAGACCTGGACAAGATGTTTATGGCTAATCTCCGAATGTTTGTACATGTATACAGGATTTAGATGTTTGAAGACATTTCTAATCTCGTGATCGTCGTGACAGTATAGGCCTGCAGAAGATCAGCGAGATAAACCGGAGCCAATGAGCGAGTGAGTTCAGGTTTACGCTGCACTCAGCAGCATTCCAGCTATATGGCAGCGGTCTTCATCAACACATTCTTGTTGTAAGATGTGTGGTCAGTGTTTGCAATACTTTAATTTGCCAGATGTCCATCAGGGCCTGTAGGCTTAAAAATCTACAGGCCCTGAATGAAATCTGCAGGCCTATTTTTGTTAACGTCAAACCAATAAAAACAAAAAAACTTAGACTGTACACAGTTTCACATTGTTTCTACAAAATCAATTAGCGAAGCCTGTGGTGCAGCGAGACGTATTTATTTCTTAAAGACTGGTGTTGACATCCCTATGCGCAAAGCGCTGAAGTACCAGGAAGTGAAACTGTAAATTACCGTACATGATGGATCGTGGATGATTCCCGACCGTTATTAAAGAAAAAAACAAGGGAAAGATTCCGGTTGAAAAGATTATTTACTGAAGGCCACAAGGACCTGCAAATAAACTCTGTCAAAAAAGAAACGCAACCCCTGTCCTCAGATATGAAAAATTCGTTTGAATGAAGTTATTGCTTCCAAACTAAATTTTATTCGAATGTATTGAAATGATACACGTAATTAATGAAGATTACCATCCAAACAACTGCATTTGTACGCATAAGTGTATTTTATTGCTTATTCCGTCACAACGCATGAAATGACCCTCATGGTGACTTCGCACAAAAAAACCACATGCAAATCATGAAAATGGCAGTTAATGTAGGGGTGTATAAAAGCCCATGTGCTTTCGTATTATATTCATTCATTTGTCGCCGAAAAGCTGTGTTAAAAATGCCACGATTGAGTGCTGCCGACCGAAATATCGCCATTGGTCGTGTTCAAGCCGGAGAAAGTTTTGGAACTGTTGCACGGCACCTAAATGTTCACAAAACAACGATATCCCGACTTTGGAGCCGCTACAACAACTTCAATTTGACCAACGATCGCCCGAGAAGTGGAAGGCCAGAATCACGACCCCCCTTCAAGATCGGTACATCCGGGTCCATCACCTGCGTAATCGGCATGCCCTACCAACCGTGACTGCCACACAAATACCAGGTTTGAGGAGAGTGTCAGCTCAAACGATTAGGAACCGTCTGAAAGAAGCGGGTTTACGTGCCTGTAGACCAGTTGTTGGACCTGTACTACGCCCCTACATCGACGCCGACGACTCAGGTGGTGCAACAACGTAAGGATACGGACTTTACAAAACTGGAGGCGAATCTGGTTTTCTGATGAATCACGTTTTCTTTTGCAACGTCACGACGGAAGACAGCGTCTGTATAGGAGACGTCATAAACGTTTTGCGCCCATCTGCGTCCGACAGGTGGACAGATTTGGCGGAGAAAGCGTCATGGTTTGGGGAACCATCTCATACAACCAGAAATCAGACTTGGTGATCGTTCCAGGGAACCTGACAGCCCAACGTTACATCAACCACGTGTTAGAGCTTCACCTTCTCCCGATTATTGACCAACAGACACAGATTTTTCAACGGGACAACGCCCGGCCTCATACTGCACGTGCAACAATGAACTTTCTGCAGAATTCCAACGTCAATGTCTTGCCATGACCCTCTAAATCCACCAGACCTCAACCCTATTGAACACCTGTAGGATACTCTGGATCGACGCGTACGTCAACGTCAGCCGCCGCCACAGACGCTGCAACAGCTCGCCGTTGCACTGCAGGAGGAGTGGAGAGCCATTCCCCAGGAAAGAATCCGGCGTCTTATCCGTTCTTGTCCAAGGAGATGCCGTGCAGTGATTACAGCGCGTGGTGCTCATACGAGATACTGAGAAAGACGCCCCCTGGTGACAAACTGGTGTCTGTGAGATGACTTTTGAAATGACAATTTTAAACATGCCCATCTGGGTTATTATTCTGCCAAATTTCAGACTTCTGTCTTAAATAATAAAAATGCCGTGTCGTCCTAAAACTTCAGATCAAAATCTCTAAAATACAGGGGTTGCGTTTCTTTTTGACAGAGTTTAAGCATGTCATCAAAACAACAAACAAACCATATACGCCATAAGATATATTTTACGTTCGCTTCCTAAACTTCATAGGAATGTGTTCGCCCATAACTTTGTAGAAACATGTTTGCGAGTTTTCTTTCGCCTTTATTCAACCCTGATAGGAATAACTTCCATCGAGTTCATTGCTGAAAGGTGTCCAGTATTACACGTGACCGCTTTAAGTCATATTCTTTCTTACGCTCATTGTCATCAAATTTGTTGCGTACGACTAAACTATACTACAAACACAAAGTATGGGAACTTAAACGTGGTATGGTAATTTATACTCTAAGGTAAATGCAACTTTTTGTGTGTTTAATGGACATTTTAAACGTCATGTTAGAACTTCGCAACTATACAATCAACTCATCAAATTACACGGCATTTGAAAAAGACATTAATGATGTTCATGAGTTACGTCCCTTGGGGTCAGCAGGAACCTGTGAATGTGGTGTCGTATGCGACCTGCATTACCCCACGTTTTCCTTCTACATTCAACTGTCCTGGTTGTTCTCTCACTCACGATCATCCATTTGTTTTATACAGAGACTACGCTACTGTTTCACTCTTAGGTTTATGCACGTTTTAGTAATTCCTCCTGGTACTTCTTTCATCTAAATGGGCGGTGGGGTAGCATAGTGGTTAAACCGTCCGCTCGTCAAGCTGAATACCACGGTTCGATTCCCCACGTGGGTACAATGTGTGAAGCCCAATTCCGGTGTCCCCCGCCGTGATATGCTATAAGCGGCGTAAAAACATACTCACTCACTCGATCACTCACTCACTGACTCACTCTTTCATCGAAACTTTATTGCATACTTTCAGCACACTTCTCCCAACTAGTGTTGGAAATAACCCTTTGTTCCCTCTCACTGGTGTTCATCCAAAACGTCGCACATGAATTATATCTTTAACGAAAAACCTTTGAAGCACTGTATCACTTTCTGCACGGTTGCTTCTGAGGACGTAGCAACCCGTGCTTGTCGTAAAAGGCGACTAACGGGATCGGGTGGTCAGGCTCGCTGACCTGGTTGACACATGTCATCGTATCCCAATTGCTCATGCTGTTGATCACTGGATTGTCTTTATCCAGACTCTATTATAGCCGCCATATAGCTGAGATATCAATCAATCAATTTGACCTGTCCAAGTACTAGTAGTCGCAGGGGATATCGCCACCAACCTCTGAACCTGGATATGCATGAATGTGGTAAAAAAATCACGGAAACAGTTAGTTCGCATTAATCTTCCAATCAATTAAACATGTAGTTATTGTAAAACATGTAAAATCAAATCATGAAATTAAACGGTTTTTAAGAACAGAAGTAAAATGTAACCAAATTGGCATACACACCTTCCTAATTTTCTTCATGATCGGCCCGCGTTGGCCCAGTCTTCTCAGTAGAAGCCATTTCCTCTTCAGAGATGTGTCCCTTGAACTTAACAGCAGCATACGGTTGTGGGTTCGTCCGCGGCCTGCATAACTTCTCGTTTTGCTGTTACAGTAACCTGGCGTGAAGTGAAATGACACTTTTCAATCGGCGTTAAAAAATTATATCACGTCAAGGAACGTGTGTATATTGCTCCACTGCCAACGCACGTTGTAATCCTATCATGGTAGATCTCAGCCAGCATACTATGTCCTCCAGTGGTGGGAGAGACGATGGTTTAGCCTAGTGGTTAAAGCGGTCACTCGCCACTCCGAAAACCCAGGTTCGATTCCCCACATTGGTACAATGTGTGTGAAGCCCCATTCCTGTTGTCCCATGCTGTGATGTTGCTGGAATATTGCTAAAAGCGGCGTAAAACTAAACTCACTCACTCCAGTGGTGCTAATTTGCTGGGATCGGACCAAATTCTGTTGTGTCTGAAGTTACCAAAGTAGTCCTAGGCCAAATGTTAGAAAAGTCCCTATCTTTTAGGATCTCTCAGCAGCAGTAAAAGCGTTATCCAGTAATTGGTATCATAACTCCCACCCTCCAGAGATTCTTGCCAATGTGGAACTAGACACAGAATGTATCAGGTTACTAAAAACAAACACGGTTTACCCTGCTGTTGAAACAGTGTCCACATGTTCATAGACCAACTTCATGAGTATTAACTGCATGGTTTAATGGATGGTGACAAGCACTGGTGTTCAACATGATCAGGATATGCAGTATAGGTGATAAGGCCTGGTGTATCATATTACCTGATAATGAAGTTATCTCTACATTTGGCCTAGGAGTAAAAGTGCATTCCATTCAATGCGCTGGCGTTTTTTGCTTGCAATTGACCATACAACATGGTGGCAGCTGTTTACTAATGACCAGCGGATGTCTCTAGCAGACCATGCATTTTCAATTTCAAAAGAAAGAGAGAGAGTGAAAAAAAAATGTTTAGATCAAATCGATGTAATTTCAATATTTATAATAAATACATGTGTAGGAATTATAAACCTAACATCAACATTTTAAATTCAATCGATGTTAATGAATTTTCTGAAATTGTTTTGTATTTCAACATTTTAAGTAGCCCGAGTCTGACAGCCTGCCCTGTCAATGTTACAGTAGAATTCTGACCGCGAACGCCACAGGGTGTATAGTGAGCTACGGTTATAACGAATTCGAAAGATGTTGTTGCAACAGTACTTCGTTATACGCATTTCAGTAGCCCGCGTCTGACCACCTGACCAGTATTTCTTACGGGTACATCTATCCCGGAATATCACATGCCGTGCAGTGAAGAACGGTTGTAACGAATACAAAAGGCCCACTATATTTGGTTCGTTATAACAGTACTTCCTTACGCGCATTTCAGTAACCCGAGTCTGACCACATGACCAATATTTTTTACGGGTAAATCTACACCGGAATACCACATGCCGTAAAGTGAAGTACGGTTGTAACGAATACAACAAGCCCACTCAGTTTAGTTCATTATAACAGTACTTCCTTACGCGCATTTCGGTAGCCCGAGTCTGACCACATGACCAATATTTCTTACGGGTACATCTACACCGGAATACCACATGCCGTGCAATGAACTACGGTTGTACCGAATACAACAGGCCCACTAATTTTGGTTCGTTATAACAGTACTTCTTTACGCGCATTTCGGTAGCCCGCGTCTGATCACATGACCAATATTTCTTACGGGTATATCTACCCCTGAATACCACATGCCGTACAGTGAAGTACGGTTATGACGAATACAAAACGCCCACTAATTTTGGTTCGTTACAACTGTACATCGTTTTACGGATTTTGGTAGCCCGAGTCTGACCACCTGGCCAGTCCTTCTTACGGGTATATCTAACCGAGAATGACACAAGAAACTACGGTTATAACGAACTAAAATGCCACCAATTGTAGTTCGTTATAACAGTACCTCCTTACACACATTTCGACTAAAACATACAGACAGTGACAATGACCCAAGCACATTATTTGAGTCAGTTCGTTATAATCGTGTTCGTCATAACCGTAGTTTACTGGGTGTCGAGACGTGGCTAAGTCTATCAACCGTTGAACAAATCCTTCGTTGGTACAGGCTGATGATAGATAAAGCTCCGTCATGTCTAGCTGGGATGACATTCGTCACGTTAACGCCCCAGCTACCTCACATACAGGTCAAGAGACCCATTCTGCTTGTCGTTGTCTCGACAAGTGGACACATTCTAACAACAGCGTTAAGAGGGGACGACCCATATAGCGGTCGCCCACAGCACATGGAGGTAGGAGGGAGGTCACATGGAGGGCTGGACCTTGGCAAGGTAGACATGACCACCTGTGTAATGTCTGACCCTTGACCGTGATAATCATGTCGATGTGAAAGTCACCTTAAGGTGAGTAGGTTTATTTTTAGTTGCGGTGTGCAAGCATATCAAGCCAGTTACATATCTGCTTGTATAAACTGTTCGTTGTACAGGTGTTCCCGTTTAGGAAGGCCTCTTTGTTTACATACTTAAAGTGCCCCGTGCAGCGTTCAAGAGTAGCTGTAGAGTCACGGTTGACCTGTATGTGACATATATGTATTAACTTACCCCACAGTGGGTCTGTGTTGAAGCGGTGTCGTCTCGGGACGCCGACCTTTCGATTTTCCACTAGTCTGGTGGATACATGGTTGAATTGTGATTGTTGCCTCTGCAGTACATTGTCGTTTTACAATGCGGACAGGTTTGTGCATGTGTGGTTGATTTAACATTCTTGATATGATAAGCACATGTTTGGTAGAATGGAACCCTGGTTATCCGGACAGTATTGTTACCTGTGAAGTCTTAATTCACAAATTCGGATTCACATTCACATAGAAACTTTACTAACTTTTGCCTCCACCTGTTCTACAGGTCATTTTACTGGTATATGTGGAGTGAGTGAGTAAGTAGGTATGTGAATGAATGAATGAGTGAGTGGGTGGATGGGTGGAGTCAGTCAGTCACCGAGTGAGTGCGTGAGTGAGTGAGTCAGTGGTCGGTTGAGTGAGTCAGTGAGCGCAAGAGACAGATTTAGTGAGTGAGTGGGTGAGTGAGTCAGTTAGACAGTGAGTTGTGAGTCAGCGAGAGCGATAGACAGATTCAGTGAGTCAGTGAGAGCACTGCCACGACTGGCTTCACATAGTGTACCCCCATGTGGAAACAAACCCAGCTCCTCTGAGTCACCACCTTAACAATAACCAACGAGTAACCCAGTGGACCCTTCTTATATAATACCATCTCTAACGGACCACTGTTACAACACTGGAGGGAGGGCTGGGACGTTTGTTAGAGACTGTGTATATTTTCGGTTCTTAATGCAAGACTTAACAATAATTTTACGAAAGAAGTGGACGCACGGAAAAATAACCCACAGTCACTCATTCTCTTGCAGACTTCTTGAAAGATGAGGACCTCGAAGCCGATCCTCATCCATTGCAGCGATGGTTTCGGCGATTCCTTGTTTTACTTCTGTATATATACAGTAAGTAACGCTGTCAATGTCAGTTGCTCTGTAACGGAAACATCAGTAATTTTCTGTCAAGGATTGCGTATCTTAGTTGTTCCAGAATCCACTGAAAATAGGTTCGACTCAATATTCCAGCTGTATGGCAACAGTCTGTAAATAGCCAAATCTAGACCAGACAATCCAGTGTTGAACATCGTATTTCCTTAATATTATCGTCAACCAAGGTCGTATGTCATACCTGTTTCAGATCCTGACCCAAGTCCAAGAAGTATGGATTTCACCAACAAGGTAACATAAAATAAAACAAAGTTTATTTATTCTTTATTTTGCTTTGCATATGAAGGTCTCATGTGATATAAAATTCCCATTTGATGTTATCTAGCGGGTAGATGCAGGCGTATCACAATAGTGATTTCAACATTCAGACTGCAGTATTCCGGCAACTGTTTTTAGCCAAGTAAAGATTTTACTATCTTTTTTTTTGTTCATTCCATTTATCACGTGTGTACATTCTTTCATCCGAGAGAACATTTTTAAGGAATATATTGTAGCATTCCTGCATACCTACTCCAAAAGGA